>NC_056729.1:279162627-279492627 GCF_019279795.1 Protopterus annectens | reverse complement strand
AGAAGTTCTCCTGTTTGATTCTCGGCTGGAATGCCTTCTGTGTGGAGTCTGCATGTCTTCCCCATGGTTGAGTGTCATTCAAAGGACATGTGTAAATGGGTGTTCCTTCGTTGAAGGTTGGGTGTCGGGCTGGTAATTCAGCACCATAAAAATCTACTGCCAATCATTTAGCAGACCGGAGTTCTGCTGTGGTAACCCCTAACTGGGTAAAGCCGAAAAAGATAAACATATATATATATATATATATATATATACACATTATACATTTACATATATATATATATATATATATATATATATATATATATATATATATATATATAGGTTGTAGGTTCCGGACGTCTGCTCGAATGTGCAAACGAGTGAAACCCAAATGGCCGGGCATACCTATGCGAAAGTGCTTTTCACCGAAAAAGCACTTTTGCGTAAGTATGCCTGTTGGTGAGGCTGTACTACGGTGCGGGTAAGGGAAATTTCCCTTTTCCCCATTGTAGTGCAGTCTTGGAGAGAGAATATTAAAGTAGGTGGGTGTTGGGGGTGTAGTGTTTTTTTTTTAGCATGCTTTAACGAAAGCACTTTTTCAATAAAAGCGCTTTTGTTAAAGTGTGTTCAGTTATTATTGCGAAGATGTTTGCTCATTCGAGCAAATGTCCTAGATCTATATATATATATATATATATATATATATATATATATATATATATATAGATATATATATATATATATATATATATATATATATATATATTTATATGTATATATATATATATATATATATATATATATATATATATATATATATATATATGGGTCTAGGACTCTTGCACAAATGCACTTTTTACTGAATCATGAATGGGCTGGTATACTTACCCGAAAATGCTTTTCACCAAAGCAGGATTTTCACATAAGTATGCTTGCTGTGCTGGTTGTACTATGCTGCAGGTAAGGGAAAATTCCCTTTTCCCCACTGTTGTGCGATCTCAGAGTGAGAATATTAAAGTAGGGGGGTTGGGGGGTGCAGCGGGGCTTGGCCTCTGCGTAAAAGAAGATTTAATGTTTTTTTTTTTACCACACTTTAGCGAAAGCACTTTTTTGGTGAATGCGCTTTCCTTAAGGTGTGTTCGGTAATAGTGGATTCGGACTGTTGAACTTTCGTTCAACAGTCCTAGATCCATATATATATATATATATATATACATATATATATATATATATATATATATATATATATATATATATATACAGCCATATCCTTGTTATGTGTAAACATGAGTGTTGTATGTACCTTCCCACATGAATTCCACCATATTTATCTGATATGTGTATATTTCGATATAACAACATACTGATTCAACACTATTTTCACTAACAAGTACTAAACAATTGTAGAAGTCAAAGCAGTTGTTCACTACTATTCATTATGTGTACCGAAGGATATATTTCATAAAACAGCAAACATGTTCATGGCTTAGTGGTTAACTGCTGTGACTATAATGTGCAAGGTCCTGGGTTCATGACCTTCAAGGGCTGTTTATATTGTTGCCATGCAGAACAAGGACTGTTGGATACAGAGTGATCGAGGCAGTTTTGAGCAGCTTTAAGCAGGTTTGCACAGGTTTGTGCAACGGTAAGCAGTGCTAATGTATAGTTAAATGAAAAGATGCTTACACCATGTAGACTTTGCTTACCAGTGCGCAGATATGCTTAGCATTTATATTTAAGCAATGCTTACCCCTGCTGAGCATGGCTCAGCCCTGGTAACCACTGATCACAGTCTATTCTGATGAAATAGCAGGGTAATGACATCTTTAATATGTGTATTTAATTCCATGTACATAACATGCTTTTATGTGCTGTCATTACAGTAGCAAGGGGTGTGAGTATACTATATGGTGCACCTGAGTATGTATGGCTAGTACAACAATATTTTCTCTTTGTACGTGTTTCATACATGGGTAATTTCCCAGGTCATATGCAGTCACTCTTGCATGTATTGTATCATTATGTTACTACTGTTAACAGTGCTTTCCGAAGTAGGAGTAAATTGCAGAGTATAGTACTGGTACCATACATCCCTGCATGAAAAGCTGGACTCTGAGTACTGACTATCGTGTTCTTGGTGAGTGAGCTGTGTGTCATTAAGTATTTGCTACTGGATATTGATCTGATATGTGGATTTTGACTGCAGATTACTATGTGTATAAGACATTTCATTGAGGGCTGCTGTCATGTAGTAATGGCATACCTATCATTGTCAGACATCTATCTGTCAAAACATTCATCCTAATGCATAACCTGTTGGCTAGCTGATGTCTGTCTGTCCTCTGTACAGATGTGCAGATGTCAGGTATCCATCTTGGATGCTTACAGGCAATCTATGCTTGACTGACACTGACATGTCTTCCCAGCTGTGTTATGAATGCCATGGCTAGGAGACCCCACCCTGTATGCACCACATGCCATGGATACCTCAACTAGGCTACCACAGTCAACAGAACATGCTTGGGTAAAGGTTTCCAACCCAGACATGGGCCATGTTATGTAATATATGTTGCATACATGTCAATTGGAGCACCTCACTGGCCCTCTGCAAGTGAAAAACAGATGATTAGATGTTGCATTTAACTGTCACTCTGCGGATCACTCAAGTGGCATCAGTTGATAGATGGCCTGCTGACAAATGTCAGGTGGCATGATTCCAGTGTACCCACATCACCTATTATTCTCATCTCTCCATGGACATTAGCCTGGTATACACCTAGGAACACCTGCAGCTATGGACCCCAGTACTGACAAATGTGTCAATTTGCATTACTGATAATAATAGTGTCTGTGCGTTTGTAAACTTGTAGTTGATAATACCTTGAGGGCCTTCTCACCCACTACACCCCTCATTGCCATAGTTAGAAATGGCTGCTGCTGTAATGGACATTAAATGTACCATGTTACACTCTTCACCCTATGGGCTACCTGGAGCTTGCTGTACCAGCATAACACTGTTGTACAAATGGGTAGATAGGCATGGGTTACCCTCTGAGTCCTGGCAACAGTGTGTTTGTGTGCAAGTGTGTATATTTGTAGGAAACAGGATTCTGAGGCCACATTCTCGAAATACAGTACACCTTGCCATACATTATAAGGGATAGTGATGTTGCTGACATTAGTAGAGCCATGACAAACTCCAACCCTACTATCCCTGTGACATGTGCAAGAAATGCATCTCCCTGTAGTAGCATTGATTAGATATACAAGGGCTGTATTGCAGTCCTGATCAATGTGTGATTGTGGGTATGTCAGAGCATTATCATGGGTTTCAGTGAGTAAAATATCCAATGTGGAGTGGGGGTGCTGGGTATGCTGTCTTTGCACCAAGGCCCACTGTATGAGGACCATTGTCACCATCAACCATACAGGTAACTGATTACACTATACAGCCCAGTGATGCATGTACTGTGTGCAAATTCAGTATAACAGAATGGACTCACTGACAAGTGTGTTAACACTGATAAACCTAGGTCTCTCAGATGTGTCTATAACTGTTAGGTGTTTGTCAATGTGTATATGACAATATTGCATACTATGTATTGTTCATTAACACCCATTACATCCCCATTTACCATACTGTACAAGGCCTGGTGATGTTCTTCCCTTAACAAGACGTTCGGGACACACCTCATCCTAAAAGCTGGGTGGTGTGTGCAATTAAGGCCACACACATTAGTAGCAATAAGTACTTAGGTATGGTGTTCTACTCTTAGTGTTGCAAAGTAAGTGTGTGTGCATGTGAATTGCTGCAACTTTGTATCTCTCTTTATCATGTACATGATGTGGAGCTTTTCTCCCTGGGCATATGCTATAAAAGGATCTGCATCCAGTTGGAATTTCCCAGTAAACAAATGTAAATAAATATATAAATAAAATGTGAAGAGATCTACTTCAGTTTGCATAAAATACATGTCCCAGGTGGTCACTTGTCTGAGAACTGACTGGCAAATGCTAACATTTCAAAGGAATCATCTTGTGGAAATTCATTCCATCAAAACTAGTAGTAGATGTATAAATACCCTCTTCCCCACTGTACAGCTGTACAGTGATACTGGAGTTGGTATACATAGTTGGGTGTGGATGTTGTGGACACAGCCACCCTTATTGGGGTTATTGTTGTGTTGTATCCCCTGACTTAGTCTGCTGTAATACTGTACAGTTTATGTTAACAGGTTAAGTAATTGTTAATCACACTCTGTATGGTTCTACTCCACCCCACACCCTCCAAAGTGGAGGGCTGTGCCACCCAAACCAGCACACCTATGATTACCAACTCCAGGATTGCACTACATTGGAGAAGAGGGAATATACCCTACCAGTACCATCATCAATGGCATTAAACTGGCAGATGTTTTACTGATGTGATGTTTTGCCTATTTTGTCTTGGTGGAATTACATAGGCAAAAATGAGTTTACTGCAAAATTAAGTACCTCCATGTGTACAGTATTCTCTGCATATTGCATCAACACTAAAGCCTCTGTGTGTGTCTGTTATTCACAAACATTTGGTGTGTGCCACCCAGTGCATTTACCATTGTCTACTGTAGAAGAGTTGGTGAAATCAGCCACCATGCGCTCACCTGTATACATCCCTCAGACCTATCAGCCATGTGGCACATGCATTAACTGTTATACAGACCTGTTACTTGTGTTCTGCTGTACCCAGGATATGACAACGTCAATGTGTCACCACAGTGCCATAACCCTTGAAGAAACAACAGCAGACCAACATCCTGCTAACACATAGACACCTACAACACAAACTGAATACATTATGGAGACCAGCTTCAGTCTGTGTTAATAACAGGTATAATGCATTATGGCTGGACAGCTACACATCCTGACATGTAAGCATTAAATGTTCCAGCTGAAAACATGTTACCCAGCATTACATTGCTAAACCTTAGTATATTCACCCTGTGCATCAGAACCATTTTAGCATGTCCCTGCATCGATGGTATGGACGATAGGGATGTGGCACAGGTATCATCATATGCACAGGGTGTTTTGTGCATTTGCCAGAGGCCTAGGCTGAGCCATTTGGTTGACATCCTATGTGTGTGTTAGGGGGTTTCATTATCAATTGGGCTGTGCAGATGTGGTGTGTGTAGGTATGGAGGTGCCCTAGCTATGTTGGTGAAGAGTGTGTATTTATGCACACAGTTCTGCCATGCGGCTGCCTTAAACAGGGGTCTGTTGGACATCTACAGACCCTACATGGCAGGGTATACAGTTCACTGTGTCCGGCCATGGACACAAGAACCGTGCCTACCAGGGGTTCCACGGGCACTACCAGGTACAAGCCCAGATATGGTACTCTCCCCTGATGATGACAAATGTCCGCTGGCTCAGGATCCCTATTGGGACTAGCCAGGACCATGTGCACGTGGCCTGCATTGTTGTGTTGTGGACAGCACCCCCTCTGCAGTGCTGGTGCTGGTACTGTCATTGCAGGAGCAGCTGTGACCTGTTGCACGTCCATATAGACCTCCACTTGTTGGTGTTGCTGACCTACATCCACGTGGCTGTCAACCTACTCCCACCATATGCTCTAACACAGACATTGCACGGTCGAGGATTCCCACCATCTCACCCAACCATCTATGCAAGACCTCTGCAAAATAACGGTGGCCATCTGCAAGATCACGGATGTTGTCAAGTACAGCAGAATGAATAGCCCTCTGGAGCCTCGGACACTGTCTGGTATAACATTCCATGCATGCCTGTGCCTCCATGACAGCCCAAAACATGCATCTGGTGACACCTGCTGTGACACTTCTGTTAGGGGCATGATGGCCAGTAGCCCTCCTACGAGCACCCCTGTACATCTGCTTGTGTGGTACCTCACTGGTCATCTGGCTATGGCTGCTGTGTACAGACACACTTGCCATAGTCACCACACTGTCCTGTCCCATGCCACCACCCGCCAACTGTCCCTCATCTATGGCCACTGGTGATGAGGTATGTATAGGCATTGTGACTGAGTGCGGGGATGGGGTGGGTAAAAGTGGGATGTCAACTGATGGCACAGCATCAGCCCCTGACAAGCCTGTCTGTGCCTCACCATACCTATCATCATTGTCAGAGTCTGTATGGACAATGACATCAGTTTGCTTGCAAGAGGGACCCTGACTCACCTCGCCACCTGAAAAGGGAAAACAAAAAATGTAATTTAAGACCTGTAAGTCATTGCTTACATCTATACACACACACAAACACACACTCTCTCTCTCACACACACACACACACACACACACACACACACACACACACACACACACACGCGCACACACACACACACACACACACACACACACACACACACACACACACACACACACACACACTTACTTACAGGTGAGGTGGCACAAAGATATTACACAGACCTCTCATTACCCAGCAATCAACATGCATGACATATGGCACTCAACAGCATGCACTGCAGCTATACTCAATCCTTGTTACCAACATTATACATTTCTGTGATGCATGAGTTGTATTAGTAGGTGATGCCCCTTCCCCTGGAACACACTGCACCCATGTACACAGTATTGCTGTGCACCAGTTCAGCGCCCTGACATGTACTGTGCACCATATGTCACGAATGTACACACCATTACTGAATGTGTATATGTGTGGCAGTTATGTTTGCTCTGTTGCTCACAGCCCCTATGTGTTTTTCTGAGACATACCTGGGATGATATGAGGACAGATGTCAATAGAGAATGCCTGACCTCTGATTTGCAGATCTCATCATCAGCAGTGCATGTGTGAGCAATAAAATCCAATTACACTGACAACCTTCAAAGCTTATTGATGCTATGAGGAGTGTACACACTCTTATTCCAGGGAATTGTTATGGCTAGGCTTGTATAGCACCTAGGGCTGATAGCCTAGTACCAACCTATGAACGTATTGACATGCCAGCCTCTTCCATGATATGTAATGGGGCCACAATACTGCATGTGTTAGCATTACACACACCTGATATGTGACATAAGACCTGTGCAATCAAATGCAGTATCAAATAAATGTGTTAGTTGTATAGATGCTAACTGAGATGCATACAATATGTAGGTTGCATAAGTGTGCACACCATTAACATGATGGTTTGTTGCAGCACCTGTTAAGTGAACTACAGCAGTAACTGTTCCTGAAAGGGATATATTAGCATGGCCCATCTTCACTTGCTATTATTTGGTCACTCTGCTCTACAAATGTCCCCCAACTCTGCTGGATAGCAAGGTCAGCTCATGTGCACAGCCTTTGGAGGTCTCACAGTGCCTTCCCTATTCCTGTGGAGTCAGGGTTATGTCTAGCACAATTCATGACCTTGACTGTGTTCAGATAAAGCCATTCTTAGCGAGCTTTGGATGTATGCTTCAGTTCACTGTTGTGTTTCAGGATGACACCCCTCCCCATCCTCAGCCTTACTGAAGATGCTTGACAACTATGGGCCACACATGAGTGTCATTTTGCAGCATTCCAAATTCATAATGCCATGTCTCCTGGCCTAGTTCCTTCTAATGAACTGCAAACCCAAAGGTGTACACTGGCACCAGCAAGGTACAGATGTGGATGGTGGGCCTGAAGTGGAGTAAGTTGTTGCTTTCGCACCACATGTATCTTTATTAATACTGTCTGTAGGTTTCAGACTTGGTCTTAGTACACCATTACACATTGTAAAACATGCCTTTGGGAGAATTGATATTATGCATATGCTACCTGTAGAGAGTCCTGGATGACATTTCCTGTAGAACAACTCTTCCATCTGATTACCCTAACCCATAGGCCACACTTATGCAGAGTCCAGGTGATTGTCGACACAGCTACTGCACAGGCAGTACTTGCTAGACATTCCTGTAAGTCTCTCAATGTTTCTGCATGTTTCTGGGCAGCCTCAATGACCCATTTGCAACATGTGTTGTCATCTGTCTTGGATGGGTATCTGTCTATTTTCTACATTAACATTGTCCCATACTTCATAGTCACATACATGACTGCACTGTTTGCCATGGTATATGCAATGGTGAGGTAAGGCTAATATGTTATTTGGAGTGTGTGCGCACATATGCTTCCAATGTTTGTTAAGGTATGTATTCCCCATATTTGTTGTCCTAACATAGGATTCCATATTACACACTCATTGGTCATGTTAGGATCACATTACAGGTTGTAAAGGTGTGGAATGTGGTATTGTGATATGCCATTGTATAGATATGTAACAGTTGCCATTGTAATAGTGGTGTATACACTGTTGTAGCCACTGTATAAGGGTAATCTTTCAGACATGTCCCTACTGTAGGCCATTTGTCCACTATTATGTTCATCTCTGTCCACACATTTTGCACTGACAGGTTGTTAGGTGTACTGCAGGACTCTTACATACCCTTCGGATATGCCACCATGGTAACCAATGTAATTCAGTGCAGTTAACAGCAACAATAAGTGAACTTGTACAGCATGCATTATGGGTAGATGTGTTAAATGTGTGCATGGCAAATACCACGTCCATAACATGGCCGGTGTATTGGCAAACCAGAATAAAACAACTCCATACTCACCAGCTACACGCTGCTGCCCCAGTTGTATACAAGAGGGACTTGCATAGTTGTGTGAGAGATGTAATGTCAGTAGCCACACCTTTGGCATTGGTACAGGGTGGGAGCAACATTTCAGTACATCAATAGTACATACCCAAAATACTAGAGATTATGCACATCAGTTCATTACTACAGTGCAGCAACAGACTTTGTTATCTGACATATGCGTGAAGAAGAAACTGCCTCATGTACACAGACAACCCTCTCCTCCTAACACCCAACACTACAACCTGCGAGAGGTGCACTTACATAGCCAAACTAGAAGCAAAGCTCTCTACAGCCAAGATTGTGCTAGACAGTCAAGAGGAGATGGTTAACACCTGTACTACACCTCAAGCAACACATAGCCCTTCAAAACCCATACCATCAACACCCAAACATAGCAGCACTAAACTCACATATGCGGAGGCCCTTAACATTAACCTGCCCAAGCAACAAGGAACTCCAAAGCTGAAACGCAAACAAACACCAGTCACAACCAAAGTGGCACATAGCTCACAACACCAGTGTGCCAACCAACAACAGCCCCTAAGGCAAGATAATGTACCCAACACTTTAGTCATAGGTGACTCTATAGTCAGGCACACTGATGACCCACTCACCAGGCTGAACAAGGAGAAAATTACAGTCAGCTGCCTGCCGGGTGCCAGGATCTGCCACATAACGCATACACTCAAGTCACTCCACAACAAGTACAGATATGACTCTGTTATTGTCCATGTCGGAGTGAATTACTTGACATGTACCTCCCTGGACTACATGAAAAGAGACATGGAAGAACTCTCGGATCATGTGGCCCAGGCAGGTATGACCCTAGCACTGAGTAGCATCCTGCCTTCGCCCAAAATGATACCACAGTATAAGGACAAAATGATTGACTTCAACAATTGGCTAAGCTTCTGTTGTCATTCAAAGGGGATCCAGTATCTGTCTGCCTGGGAAGACATGACTGACAAACCACGATGCTTTGCCAGAGATGGTCTGTACCTGTCACCCCTGGGATTGAGGTTACTGGCTAAAGCTCTTGCAATCCTTTAGTGCCTTTTTTAGGCAAGGTTCAAAGGACAAAACCACCACCATAACAGATACAAGCATGCAGAATCTGAAGGTAATGCTACTCAGTGTTAGAAGTCTAAACCTCAAAATACACTCTCTTGAGGCACTGCTAAAAATGGAGTACATCGATATCTGTGGAGTAACTGAGACCTGGTTCAAGGCAACAGAGAGCATCCCTGCAATACTACGCTACAACTCTTACCACACTTTTCAGCCACCAAACCAAGACCGAAACACTAAAGGTGGAAGAGTGTCCATATTCACCAAGGATATTCACACCTCCAGTGTAGTTGCCCAACACAATGCATCTGAAATTCTCCAGGTGCAACTAACATTAGGTAAGACTGCAATCCAAATTGTAGCTTGCTACAAACCCCCCACCATGCCCCAACATTCTCACTAAACCTTTCTAAACATACTGAAAAATATTAAGATACAACAAAACACCCTACTACTGGGTGATTTCAACAACTTTGCCTTTAACTGGGAAAACTACTCGGGTACCAACACCTTTTCCCAACGGTTCTTGGAATTCATAAATTCTAAAGCCCTGAATCAACTAATCTATTGTCCCACCAGGGGCTCCAATATCCTAGACCTAGTCATTACCAACATGAAAGATAGATGCTCCACACCAGTGGTCAACCCCTCATTGGTCAGGTCTGACCATAAGCAAATCACCCTTGACATCCACATCCCACCATTACCCCCAGTAAGAAAACCTCTGTAAAAAACTTCTCCAAAGCCAACTTCATGCTACTCAAGTCAGAAGTGACAAACTTCATGACACCCATGTAGACGGGAACTGAAAGTCTGACTGCTGAATCCTACACTAAGGCACTGTACGAGCATATCCACTCATGCATGAATCTCACCATCCCAAATAGAGCCAAGACACTCTCCTCCAAAAAAGGAAGCCAATCTGGTTGTCCTCTGCCATAAACAAACTATACAGCAGAAGGAAGAAACTGTTGCAGAAAAGAGGAAAATTACAGGATGCAAAAAACTCCCTTACCAGCCTCAGTAAGAAGCTGAGAGCCCTCATAAAATCCTTCAAAGCTAGCTATGAAAATAAAATTGCCAAAGATTCCAAAGGCTACCACAAGGCATTCTATAGTTATGTCAAGAATCTAAATGGCAATGCTCAGATCTGCTCTGAGCTACAACAGAATGGTATTAAATATACTGATCCCAAGGATATTGCCAATATCCTGGCAGATTGATTTAGTGCCAACTTCACCCCCCCTCACCTCGTAATGGGCCCATCTCAATAACAAAAGAATGCCAAATTCCAGTAATCACGGCCACACATGTAGAAACCACACTGTCCAAAGCTAAGAATACTGCATCCATGGGACCAGATGACATCCCAGGCTGTGTATTACATGAACTACAAAATGAACTGGCACCTCACCTAAGTGTCATGTTTAATCATAGCCTCACCTCAGGCTTCGTGCCCACTAAGTGGCGCACAGCTACAGTTATCCCACTCCACACAGGGGGATCCACCTTGGATCCCGGGAACTACTGTCCCATCAGTCTGATGAGCCTGATCTGCAAGTACATGGAAAACATTATCATGGAGCTTATAAACAAAGACATTGACAACATTCAAACACAGGACCCCACCCAGTTTGGGTTCGTGAAGGGCCGATCTTGTCTTCTAACCTTGATTGACTTCTTCGTATCAGTCTCCAGAGCTGTGATTAATGGTAAGGCAGTCCACACAGCTTATCTGGACCTTGCCAAGGCCTTTGACACCACCCCCCACTCTGGAATCATTGATAAACCTACTAAGCTGGGCATAAATCCCTATGTCACTCAATGGGTTGCCAACTGGCTTACTGACAGAACCCAAACTGTAAAAGTAGCCGACTCCAAATCCAGCTCCAGACAAGTGACAAGTGGAGTACCTCAGGGTTTAGTCTTGGGACCGCTCCTGTTTGGCATTTACTTCTCTGAAGTACAGGCCAACACTAAGGAACTCTCGCTAACAAAGTTCACAGATGACTGCAAACTAGGAGGCATTATTGAATTCCCAAATGATGTAGATATTCTACAAAAGGGCCTTACAGAAACAGATGCTTGGTGCCAGAGACATGGGCTCAAGCTTAATGCCAAGAAATGTATAGTTATCCCCTTTGGGAAAAAACATGTACCCATGAATTAACACATAGGTGGCAGTACACTAAACACCAAAAGTGTGATGAGAGACTTAGGGACACAGGTGGACAGTGGTCTCACCTTCGATAACCACATCGCAACAACAGTCAGGAAATCCTTCTATGTGACACACCTCCTCACTAAGGGCTTTTCATCCAGAAAAAAGGAGGTCATTGTCCCACTGTATTCATCTCTCATTAGACCCATTATAGAGTACAATGCCCCATTTGCTATGTACCTCACAAGACATATGCAACAGCTGGAAAGGCCACAGAAATACCTCACTAAAAGAATCACAGGCCTGAAACAGATGCCCTATGCTGACCATCTAAAAAAAACTCCAGCTATACTCTGTTATATATCGACTACTCAGAGAGAGGTGATCTCTGCTTAACATACAAGGCCATGTCAAACTCTGAGCTGTTGGACATGCTCCACTTAATGAAATCCCAATCCCTCAGAGCCACACTCTCCAGGCATCTAAACCTTGTCATCACAATGAACAAAACATGCTGGAGGGATAGGTCCTGACCCAGAGACTCCCCATACTCTGGAATAGACTGCCCATACATGTCAAGCAGAGCGCCTCCTTTGCCCTCTTCAAAAGGAACCTTGATGATTGGATGGGAGATAGGAAATTCACCCCGGGGATCATGTCAGTCACCCTACTAGACAGGGGTCCAGGGAAGTAAATATTGTGGGAAGAAATATCCAGGGAATTGTTATGGCTAGGCTTATATAGGCCCTAGGGCTGATAGCCCACTACCAACCTATGAACCTATGAAGATCCTTTACAGATGAAAGTGGATAAGCAACAGAGGTTTACCAATGTGCCCTGGGGCCTTACCTGCATGTTCCTCGTCCATTGTGTGGGTAGCACCCACCTCCACAATACTACCATCAGGTTCCTGGCTTTGCAGGCAGGCGGGTGCCCCAAGGCTGCCGAGGAGCTCCTCAGCATGTGTCAGTGGAGGCTGGATGGCATGACCCCCACCTGTGGCTAGCTGGTCTCTTCTAACTGCAGCAGCACACTGATGAGTGTGGCAGATGGGGTCAGTGCAACGATGTCACACCTGCTGATAACTGGGGTTATGCAGGCCAACATTATTTACCCTGTGGACAAGCTCATTCCACAGGTCAGTCCTCTCCTGCAGATCATGGACTGTGTGTCCAAGGAGGGTTCTATGATGTTGTACAATGAAGTTTATTATTATATCATTCTCCTGGGGAGTATACGCAGAGAGACGCTCATGAGACATGGTACCTGGAAGACATAAACAGGAAAAAAGGTCAGAGGACCTCATACTGCAAGGATATAATAGTTGTGAATTTTCTTCTCCCCCCCCACCATATCTGCAACAATATTCTGAACACACAAATCAATGGGTATGATTACACCAAACCTACTGTTGGGACATATATCCTATTGTTCAACAAATATTGAAATGTGTTTCTATTCATGTTCCATGTTGAAACACTATAATTGGTGGCTTGTTGCTATCAATGTAACCTGCATGCCATTGTAATGGCCACTGTGGTTCCATATATGCATGTGTTCTGTTTGGTAGGCAACTGTTTCAAATCTGGTGTTTTGGATTAATGGAAATATCTATGCATGTTGTTATAACTAATCCTGGATTGTGCTGACTTTTACTAACCCACATATGTTCTAAAACGGTGACACAATAGCATGTTTGGGAAGGCCGTTCCCAACAGACCCACCTCTCCCACCTCATCTGGCCATGGCTCTGGCCCACAGCACATCTGTGACGCAGCCCAGGACTTCCTCATCTGCTGGTCCTGCACTACTTCCAGGTGGAACCACCTGATGGGATGGGGCTCATCTTCCTTGGGAGCAGGCACAGACAGGATCCTGTGACCTGAAGTCAGGTCCATGGTCTGGTGCATAGGGAGCTCCGTAGAGAATTGGGAGATCTGCTATATCAGCTTGAGGGCCTCATGGCACAGTTAGAAGGTCGGCCTGCCCCTTCTGCTCAGCCTCCAGCACAGCAACCTTCAGGGCTGTGAAGGTACAGTGGTGACTGCCCATGGGTGGAGACCTCAGTCCCACTATTTCCATTTGGGGGCTCATGGGCTTCCAATTTCCAAACGCCCCTCCCCATCCAATGTGTTTACCCCTCACATGTGTCATATACTGCCCCTGTATGCTGTCTTGCCTGTCTTCTGACCCAGCCTACCTCTTCAAATATACCTACTATCCTTCCCCAACATCCCACTCTCACCTTAACAAAAAAAGGGCAATCTGTCCACAAAAAGAATTTCATATCATACACAACTGTCCATTTCACACCCACTTACAACTGCTTACAAGTGCCTTAATCACTCTGTATCCAACAGCCCTTGTTCTGGCCAGAAAATAAATTATCAGTCCTTGCAAGTGTCTAACCTAGGACCCTGCACACCATAGCCATAGTAACTTACCACTAAGCTATCTGAGCTGCAGGTACATGTGATGTTTTCTGAAACATATCATGCAACACAGTCATTCAACAGTAAGGAAAATGCATTTATATATATATATATATATATATATATATATATATATATATATATATATATATATGTGTGTGTGTGTGTGTGTGTGTGTGTGTGTGTATATATATATATATATATATATATATATATACATACATGTCGGTATATAGAGATATATATATATATATATATATATATATATATATATATATACGGTCCACTAATGATTGGTAGTGGATTTTTACTTACCGGGTTACCAGCCCTGATGCACAACATTCAATGAAGGCATGCCCCATTCACGTATGCCTCCACACAGAAAACGCTCTGAGAATCGAATGGGACAACGTCTTGCTATGAGGCAACAACGCTACTGCAGCACTGCGGTGGTGCTGCGATAGCATTGTCGCCTCACAGCAAGATGTTGTCCTGTTTGATTCTCAGCTAAAGCGTCTTCTGTGTGGAGGCATACGTGAATGGGGCGCGCTTGGAAGGTTGTGCATCAGGCTGGTAACCCGCACGAAAAATCCACTACCAATCATTAGCGGACCGGAGTTCCGCTGTGGCAACCCCTAACCGGGAAAAAGCCGAAAGACACAAAAACAAAAATATATATGTATGTATGCATGTATGTATATATATATATATATATATATATATATATATATATATATATATATATATATAGTGCATTCAGACATCGGATTCACACTCTGAACCTTTTTCCTCTACAGCTGGACTGTTCTGCCTTGCTATGAAACAGAGCATCACATGTGGACACAGCCAAACATTAAGGGGGTATATAGGGACATATTGTAGATATGCCTATTACAAACCTATGAAGTTTGTTCATGTTACATTTCACATTATGATGGCTGTTCTGAAAGTGGTGGGGTCTGACACTCATGTGTCTGTCATGACATTATTACTTCCACCTTCATCTATTTGCCAGACTACTTTAGATGTTTGGAGGAACAGATCAAACACTATGATGGCTTAAATCTTGGCATTCTGTGCAAATTTGCACAGTTGACAGGTATGGCCCTCTGCCCACAGGTCCAGATACTATTTTCATAGTCGTTGTTCAGCAGGACATCATTACAGCAACCCTTGATGGTACATATAAATCTTTCAACATCATCTATCCCATTATTACAGACCAAGTACTACATTCAATAACACGCTGACATGTTTCACATACTTGTTTTATTATGATGTCCTCCTCTGTGTACCAGTTGGATGTCTTCCTTGTTTGTTTTTTTTTTTTGTTTGTTTTTTTAGCGGTATTTTTTTTTTTATTTCTTTCTCTCTCTCTCTCTCTCTCTCTCTCTCTCTACTACAGGGATTGAGCTGGTTTGAATAGGTTGCATTATGGCTTTTTAGGTGATGCTCATGATCAGGTGATGGTCTCTGTACCAATTGGTGTTCCCCACTTGCTAATTGCATGCATCCAGCTGTGTAGTACTTCCAATAGCCAATGTCATAGCAACCCACTACTATAAATGGCTACATCATGTGAGCATTGTCCCTTTACCTTTCCTGTATGGAAGACATCCTTCCTATGTGTGGGGAGCAGTTTACAGACAGCAGGTAGTAATACCTCTTACAACAGGACTTGCGGACACAGGCCAACTGCATGTTTATATACGGTTCCAGACCTAGGGACAGTGTGTGAGTATTGCTGTCATATGCATTGAATACTGCTGGTTTTACAGGATTTGTGTGTACATGCTAGTTTTGTACAGAATGTAGTCTATCTGCATAGCTCTCAACTGTGGGCCTATCCATATGATGGCCAGAGGATTGCCTGTTATGTTTTGTCTGTTCATCACACAGGTCTTGTCTCTGACATATCACTGCCATTCTCTCCATTGATTGCTATCAGTACATGGCAACATCCATTTGTATTTCTGACTTCATATTCCTGGGTAAGGGTATGTTGCAACTAATCCTGTAACACCAGCAACATTTACAGTGTATAACAGCAATATTTCAAATATGGCCCTGTGTTTCAGCATCTGTCCTCCACCTATATACCAGGCTTTGTCAGATGTCATGTAGTAAAAGGTTGATAGGTATGGTCTTATCATTATTTAGTGCTGGCATTCCTGCTATCATTCCAGTGATGTTGTGGACTCACATACAAATTGAGGGGTAGGGTGCATATATATAAGGGCTACAGCTGGACAAAACATGTGTGACCCTATACAGTCCAGAGATCAGTGTATGGAGAACACCGTTATATGCCCTTGTAAGACATTTTATGGAGGATGGGTATTAAATGTTTTTATCCTAGGCTGTTACAACCTGTGAGGTATATCAGTACTAAGAAACATTAAGGTATATGGCTGTACATTTTCATATGTTTCACCATGGAAACAGCGGTTGGCTAGAGCTTACTGTCTTACACACAGTTATGTTTGTCAGTGTGATAGTGACGTTTTCAGTTAAACATTGTTATGTAACAGATATAGTTACAATGTGACAACTAATACTTTTCCCCATAGGGGCTGAGTAGAGTGTAATTGGAGGCTGGTGAACTACATCTGTAATTAAGTGTTGATTGATTCTTATCCTCAAAAAAAGTGTGTGTTTTTACTGCTGTTCTACCTGAAGGCTTTAGCCTAGACAGCAAAGTATGTTATGTTTTGTAGATTACCGTATCATATGTTTTGTTTGAGAGTTGCATTAATCAGTTATGTATTTCAAACACCTAACTGCTATAAGAAATGGCATAAACAACTGAAATAGTACACAAATAAACATTTCTACGTATGCAAGCTTGTGTGTGGTGTCCTGTCCTTTGCATTGTGTGGGTATATGTTTCATGCAATCATTTTCATTTGTAAGAAAGAATTAGTCACTGGCCATTTGAAAAGGTGGCTACTGTAGGAATAATGGCTGTTTGATATGCTGTGCACCCTCTATATATATTCTTTTTATATATATCTATAAGTATTTATATATTTATATGTGTATGTATGTATGTGTATATACATATATGTCTATACATATATATATATATATATATATATATATATATATATATATATATATATATATATATATACGTGTGTATATGTATCATTGGAATATTTAGTGCTTCCACATTGTACATTCCCTATGGTAGTCTGACTGTTATGCATGATATGTTACAGAAATCATCCTGCCATCTTATAGCTGAGATGGCTTGCTGAAAATTTGTTGTGGCTGTGTTGCGCAGAGTCCTGAGTTCATGACTTGCAAGTGCTGATTATTGTGCTGCAAGGCAGGTCATTTCAGCTGTGGAGGAAGGGATAATGGCAATAAATACAAGATATCCCTATTTTGGGCCCCTTCACCCCCATTAACAGTGTCTTTGGTCAGATGTTTTGCAGTGAGAGGTTCAGACTGTGGATCCAATGTGTGAATGCAATACATAAATATATAAATATATATATATATATATATATATATATATATATATATATATATATATATATAGATAGATATATAGATATATACATGCATGTCTACATATATATATATATATATATATATATATATATATATATATATATATATACAACATACATACTTCTACATACATAAATACATTTCCCTACTGTTGAATGACTGTGCTGCATGATATGTTTGAGAAAACATCACCATTATGTAAAGCTGAAATTGCTTAGTGGTAAATCACTGTGGCTATGGTGTGCAGCGTTCAAGACTTACAAGGGCTGATTATTTTTGTTGCTGGGCAGAGCAAGGGCTGTTTGATACAGAGTGATTAAAGCACTTTTAAGCAGTTGTAAGTGGCTTTGCGCAGTGGTAAGCAATGCTAACTTCTGGTTAAATAAGCTTACAGACAGTTAGCTTGACAGTGCTTAATCTGTGTATCCATTACTTGCTGCCGCGCAATCAAGCTTAAACCTGCTTACCACTGCTTAAAAGTGCTTACTCCCGCTTAACCCCGCACTAATTTCTTTAAAAGAAAAGAAAAAAAGAGGTGATAGGAAAGTGGTGAAAAGGGGGGCATGCAGAGGGAAAAACAATAGGGAAAGTAGCTAGGGATGTGCAGGAGGGTGCAGGAAAGGTCCATAGCTGTCCATTTCTTCTACAGCAACAATTGTGCATATATACTGAATTTGGAGGTAGATTTGGGCACTCAACCCCCTGAGAGAGGGTGAGGACAACAATAATGTTTTGTGAAGCCAATTAGACCAGATTACGTGTGTCCAGTGGACACGTGTGCAAAATGGACAGGTATGTATGGGGAGAAATTTTTTTTGGGGAACAGAGTGCCCTTTTTTTTTTAAGGTTAGAGTGGGATGTTTGGGAAGAATAATAGGTATATTTGGAGAGGTAGGTTGAGTAGGAAGACAGACGAGACAGAAAAGATAGCATTCAGGGGTGGTATATGACACGTGGGGGTAAACACCTTGGACAAGGAGGGGTGTATGGAAATCAGAAGTCCATAAGCAACCAAATGGAGACAGTGGGACTGAGGTACCCACCTATGGCCAATCACCACTGCACCTTCACGGCCCCAAAGGTGGCTGTGCTGGGTACTGAGCAGGAGGGGCAGGCTGACCCTCTAAATGCACCACACAGCTCTCAAGCTGGAGTAGCCGATCTCCAAACTCCCTTTGGAGCTCGCTCTGCATCAATCCCTGGACGTGAATTCGGGTGACAGGATCCTGTCTGTGCCCACTCCCGGGGGTTGGGGACAAGCCCCATTCCCTGAGGTAGTGCCACCCGAAGGTGGTGCAGGGCCAGCAGATGAGGAGGTCCCAGGGTGGGTCCCAGATGTGCTGGAGCCCGGTGCCACAGCCAGATGAGGTGGGAGAGGTGGGTCCACTGGGACCGGCCTTCCCAAATGTGCTATTGTGTTGCAGTTTTAAAACATATGTGGATTAGTAATAGTCAACACAATCCAAGATTAGTTATAACAGCATGCATAGGTATTCCCTTAACCCAAAACACCAGAATTGGAACAGTTGCATAGCAAACAGAATACATGCATATATGGAACCACAGTGGCCATTACAATGGCATGCATTAATAGGAACAAATTTCAATATTTATTGAACAATAGGACATATGTCCCAATGGTAGGTTTGGTGTAAACATACCCTTTGATTTGTGTATTTAGATTGTTGTTGCAGATATGGTGGGGTGGGAGAGAGATGTCAGTTAACAACTTATACATCCTTGTAGTACTCACAACTTTAATGATCATTGGTCTAATCATTAAACTACAGGTGTTATTACAATACCCTATGGCCCTGGTTTGGGCAGTGGTATGTTTGTACACAGTGTATACTTCAACGGTCTTATTGCTAAATTCTAAATTTCTTACCTGATAGACCTGTGGAGGGAATTTTTGTTAACACCACCTGACTGTTTCTACACATATTCCCAGATTCTGAGTTAATATTATACACATACCGCTCAATCTCTTAATGCACACACTCTGGACAAAGCTTGAGAACATGAGGTTGCAAATAGGGACATATTTTGAATATTGCTCTCATAAACTTGGAGAGTTGCTAGAGTTACAGGATTTGTTTTAATATACATTTTATGAAGGTTTTGAGGTCTGGAAATCAAATGCATGTCATTATTTAGTGACTACAATTCTGTGATTGTCCCACTGCTTTGCAAGGGGGACAGAGGAACAGGCAGAAAATATG
The DNA here is from genome assembly GCF_019279795.1 of Protopterus annectens. NCBI lineage: Eukaryota > Metazoa > Chordata > Ceratodontiformes > Protopteridae > Protopterus > Protopterus annectens. The sequence continues at coordinate 279,472,589 of NC_056729.1, read as the reverse complement.
AGCCAATTAACCAGACATTCTGAAAATATTTGTACAGTTGAGAGGTATGATTATGCATCCAGCTTACTACTACTCCTAGGATTCGAACCACGTCTGTGTCTGCTAAACATACAACAATTTACGTTGCAGCAGAGTGTGCTATTTGGATATTGCTGTCTCTTCCTTTGGTGTTTTCTGTCTAAGTCTCTCTTGGTTGTACAATCTGACCTTGTAATTATAACAGTCTTATACAGACATTCCTAGACATATTTTTATGTAGCACAGTGTAAGAAACAGTGGTTGACACATTACTATTCTGATATCAGATGTTACTGAATGCTACATGTCAGGCCATATTATACCAGAGTAAACACTAGCAGCCCACGATTTAAGTCTTTATTGGCAGGCCCAGTTTTCTTATCTGACAGACCTGTGGAGGGAATTTTTGTTAACACTACCTGACAGTTTCTACACATATTCCCAGATTCCGAGTTAATATTATGCACATACCTCTCAATCTCTTAATGTACACACTCTGGACAAAGCTTGACAACATGGGGGTACAAATAGGGAGATATTTTGAATATTTTTCTCATAAACTTGGAGAGTTGCTAGAGTGACAGGATTTGTTTTAATATACATTTTCTGAAGGTTTTGAGGTCTGAAAATCAAATGTATGTCATTATTTAGTGACTACAATTCTGAGATCATCCCACTGATTTGCCAGGGGGACAGAGAAACAGACAGAAAATATGTGCCATTTATCTGGACACTCTGAAAGAAATGTGTACAGTTGAGATGTATGATTATGCGTACACCTTACTAGCACTCCCAGGATTTGAACCATGGTTGTGTCTGTTAAAAATACAATTTTAAGTTTCAGCAGAGTGTGCTATTTGGACATTGCTGTCTATCTCTTCAGTGTTTTCTATCTAAGTCTCTCTTGGTTGTACAATCTGATCTTGTACTTACAACTGTCTTATACAGACATTCCTAGACATTTTTTTTATGTAGCACAGTGTGGGTAACAGTGGTTAACACAACATTACTATTCAGGGAATGCAACAGTAAATGCTATACAATACCAGAGTAAACACAACCAGTCCAGGATTTAGAGCTTTATTGCCAGGCAGTTACAGTTTTATTTAAATATGGCCTATATGAGAATATTACTGTCATATTGTCTGGTTTATTCAGTACAATCCATACACAATTTTTATACTGCCAGGTGACTTTCTACTACTTTATGTTTATTTGGTATGCCTACTACAAGCAGGATTGTTACTCACCAGCCTCATGACACAGCCTTTGCAGCCTACTAGCATGGGCTTCCTGATTCACAGCCTGCTCAGCTGCAGCTGTAAGGGAAATAGATAAATATTTAGGCATACCTATCCATCATATACATTAGACTGGACATTAGTAAACAGTTATTAGTATGAGTACTTACACACTGCTGGGACTTTACCCCTCTGCCTTGCTTCTTTGACTCACTCAGCCAAGAGCTCCATCTTTCTCTGCTTCAAGTCAGCATAGTGGTGCGAGGTCTGCTCACCAGTCTGAGGGATACCAGAGGCAATAGTTAGATCACGGGCGAGACGGTCCCAGTCTTCCGCTTTATATTGGGAGCCTTGGTACTGGCCCTGCAGCAGTCTCTCATCATGGTTATGTACCAGGAGTCCTACCATGACCTTGGACTCTTGTATGCCCCAGCGCTGGGCACGGCAGCGCATGCCTTCACCAACTCCTGCTATACTGCCTACAGTGGGAAACTGCAACCAGTTATGAGCTGTATTCCCACCTGTGGGGTTTAAATATGGCCGATTTCCCACCCTTTGCTGTGATTGGACAGTTTTGAATATACTGAGCTAAGCTAATCTACGAGCAAACCTGCTTAGCTAAGGTTGGCAGTGCTTAAAGGGACAAGATCAGCACTGCTTACCGATGGGCAAATCCACTTAGCTGGGCAACTCATTGCTTAGCAGTCATATTTATGCAATGCTTACACCTGGTAAAAAGAGCCGTGCAATGCTTAGAATTGCTTATTTTTCATTTTATAGACTTTCTGCTGTATGGGATTGATTCATCATTCATTACATATTATTAATTTGTTTACTGTCCCTGACATCCCCCAATGTGCTTTCATTACATTTATTCATGTGTGACTATACTATATGGGGCACTTGTTTTTCTATGGGGGTTTCACAACTTTATTAAACTGACACCTCACATATGGATGTAATGCAGTACTCCAGTTAACAAATATATGTTATTTAGTAGCTAATAATTAAAAAAAAATGTTTATGTACTGCTTTCACATGTAAAATATAAATTGGTTACACTGAGGATCGAACCAAAAATGGCTGCTTGCATGTCATACGCTATAACCACTACACTATTGCAGTATTGCTTATGTTGAATGTTTCTTGCTATTTAGTCTCTTGTGTTGTTTAAGCTGGACTAACCATAGCTAATTAACAGACACAGCCATGCAACTACACTTAAACTTTATCGCATTTATAAAAAAAAAGTTTTGTTGTGTTGTTTTATCTGCACCCTTCAGAATATCCCTGCTAATGCTGAACCTGTTATTCTATCAACTTTCTGTTTGTGGGACAATTGTCCCTTCTGGCTTTGTTCACATTCCTTACTCTGATGGGTTGGGAGGTGTGCGCTATGTGCTTATGCTACCTGTGTTGTCCTAACAATGTTTGGCTTGGTAGGGATGATTGTCCCTTATGCCTTTGACCAGATTTGTTATCCTGATGGGTTGGGGGTGTTGCAAGCATTCTCAATGATTTTAAATTGCTGAAAGCCAATCCTGGAGTGCAGGGGACATGTGTATTGTGATAGCTCTGCTCTCAGACACACCCACTGTGCTCAGGGTCTATATTATAAGAGCAATGATTAAAACATCCAAAAACATATGGTCTACACCATATGGTCGATGTTTTCAAACATCGACCTTATAAAAAGACAAAAAAAAAAAAAAAAAAGAAAAAAGTACCCTAATGGGTTTAAGCAAGAGGGCAAGCCACTCTGTACGCCCCACACCACCCACTACTTAAATATACCAACTCTGAGACTGCACTACATTGCAGTAAACGGAAATCTCCCCTTATGGAGATTTCCGTTTACACACTCGAGATTCTGAGCTTTCGATATTCTCTTGTCGACAATGTCAGATTCAACATTGTCATCTTTTGAGAATATAATATAGACCCTGTGCTTGTACATGGAACCATGTCCATTTTAGAGCATGGCATCGCACCTTCATAATTATGCATGGCACACTGCTGTGCTAAACAGGAATGGTCCCTGCTGTGCAGGAATAACTTATTCCTGCACAGCTGCTTGCTGAATCCCAGGGTATGTCAGCTAACAGTTCAAAGTATAAATGCTCTGTATATATTGCTTTAAATTTCAGTAAAGAAATATGTGCAAATGTACAGATTTAAAAAAAAATAATTACAGCAGAAACATGCAGATTTATGGGTTAAAGATTAAATAAAGTCCAGTTCAGCTGACACAGCTAAAGAAGGAAAAAGAGTAACCATATGCCTCTATGGTATATCAGAATTAACAGTCAAATTAATTACCAAAATGAACGGTTTGCAGTTACAGGCGGCAAAGAATTTTTTTGTATTATTGTTTTGTTTAAAAGCTTTGTATTAAAGTGTTGCAATGCATAAACCACATCGCAATATAAACAGCGACAAAGTATAAAATGTAAAATTTAAAGTCAATGCTACATTGTAAAAGTGACAGCACAGTTAAAAATTCCTATTCTATGTATAAAAGAGTACATTATGTAATCAGTTTAAAATTGTATGTTTCATATGGAAATGGCAGTTTGCCAAGCACATCAGCTCAGATTGCAGCTAGTCTAGCAAGTTAAATTAAAGACAGTGCTATCCATTTAATGGATTACAGTTTACTATTTACTCAAACATGTAGACAGTAATAGCACATTCTTGCAGCATTCAGTACTAATGAAAAGTTAAATGACGTCAGCTAAAGAAACGGTTATGGTGAGACAGTAGGTGGAGTTTCACTCACTGAAAAGTATGTTAAAATCTAAGGGTTATGAGACAAAATGCAAAATGCAGTAGTAATTCAACAATTGAAACTGATTGTATATAGGTGCAAAAATGCACAGTGTTACATTATTTTCATTTACAACTATCAAGTTAAATGCAATCGATACAGCCAAGACCTTATAAAAGCTGTCCATTCTAGTGATGAGACAGAAACAGATTTTAATACTGATTTTCCAGCAGTTAATACTGGACATGAAACAAAAGCGTGTAAAAGCTGGTACTTAGTTCCAGTTGTTTCCAATAAAGCTAAACATGTTATTGATTTAAGTATTATTAGCTTTTCAAATACAAAGCAGCCCACTATGGTTAATGACTGGACAAATGACGTCAGTAATGTACAGAGTTGAAGCCCAAAGAGTAATCAAAAGTATGCTGTAGCTCAGTTTAATAAAAAGGATGGTAGACCATACAGTTCATTACTCATGTCAGTTTTCATGCTATCAGTGTTTAAAAGGTCAAAGGTGACTGCAGTTTATAGCAAGCCTTTTGCGTTTGGATTTTTAAATGAAGCCAATCAGCCTGGAAAGTAAATAACAGCAGAATTTTTGTTACATTCCCAGTGTGGTAGTACCATTTTGACATTATGTCAAAATTAAGTGTTGTGTCTACAGACTTGCAAGAGCGTATTAGCAGCAAATGTTTATGTTCATGCAGAAAAATGTAGGTTTATTTTATGCAGAAAGTCAGTACAGTAAGCATTGCTCTCAAATTATAATTGTTAAAAATGCAAATGTTATTTTTAAGGACCTGATGCTAAATACAATCAAAGAAAAATAAAAAGAAGAGGTTTAAAAGGCCTAACTATAAAGAGGACACTTCAGTATTATAGCAGGCCTTACTTCACTTCATCATCGACTGGAACAATGCAGCGCAAAATTTGGAAAAGAACTGTGGGGCAGAAATATGTGTTTCAGTTATTTCTTCAATGCTTAAAGCAAGTATGGATGTTTTTAATAATTGCACGGTAGTAGCAGGTTTCAGTCTATCTGTCTTCAAATGGATTTCAGTTTATTTCTGTTCAGGTGACACTGTCAAAATGTTCTCATGGTTCAAACAATGTTATTAGTTAGAATATAACATGTACCAGTTTCAGTTATTTTTTTTATCTGTGTTTAGTTAACACTGGCAAAAGATATTCTTTGGTTTAGTTCGTTTCCAGAATATACATAGCTATTTTTAAATGTTCAGTAGATGCTAATGTAAATCTCATTCAAGTTTCAGAATATGACATTCATATTCAGTTATGTGATCAGTATATTACATTTCAGTCAAATCTTACTTCACATTATTCAGTCATTAGTTAAGGGTAAAGTAAAAGAATTATTTTTTGTTACAGGCTTATTATTTAAATAATAGGTAGTAATAGTAATAGCCGAGGCATTGTACATTTCAGTCAAATGTCAAAATACTTCACATTATTAAGTCATTAGTTAAGGGTGAAGTGATAGACTTGTTTGTAATTACATTATTCAGTCATTAATTAAGGGTAAAGTAATAGAATTATTTTTACAGGCTTATTATAGTTATTCAATGCACTCAAGGCATAACAGGGCAGGCTTAATATGTTAATTAGTTTACACATTACAGTGCACTCTTACAGATTGCAGTGCACTTTACATTAGTCAGAAATTAAGGACAGTAACACAATGCAAATGTATAGACTTAAAATATGGAAAGTATAGGTTTTAGTAAACTATTATAGCTCATAAATATTCATAAAAGTTAAAAAAGGTAAGTAGCTTTATAAAATAAATTTAAATAAAATGTATAGTCACAACTTAATACAGAATATGGTAATTATGCTTCAAGACCATTTATAAAGTTATCTTTTTAGTGCAGATTTCAATTAGTCTTCAGAAAATAACCATCAGGCTTGATAGGCTATAGAATATGCGGCAGAAGAAGCTGCCAAGGAGGGGATTTCCTCTATATCCAATGCAGTAAAAGAAAATTAAGGTAAAAGGTATAACAAAGGTAGCCAAGTGGGCTAGACAGTTTAGGCAAATCTGGCAAAGATCCAAGACATGCAGAAAAATGCTAATAAAAGGGCACAATGCAAAGTTACCAGTCCAGTCCCCGGAGTAAGGTTGTATGTGTATAATACAGAACAAGGGACACTTTTGCCCTACATGCCAAAATTATTGGCTAAGCAAATAATAAAGTACAACCATCAGCTACTAAGTTATGTAGGTTTTCAGAAAATTTGGCCCATCATAAAGTATAAGTTTTAAATAAAAAAAGTAAGTAAAAGTAAAAAATTCAAGAGGAGTATATAATATTTCTGCAGGCTAACCCTGCATTAAGAAAACCTGGGTTGCAGAGAAGGGCCAGTTTAAAAAAAAAAAAAACAAGGCGCAGTATACAAATACTTTTTTCAAGACCTCTTCCTACAAAAAGGGGGGGTTAATGTACAAGTTTAAATATATCACTCACTTGAATACTCTAAAGACTATAAATCTAGGTAATATAAATTCAAATCATAAAGTTAAAAGATTTCAAAGCAAACAGGCCATAAATGTTCAAGTGACACCTAGTGGACAAATTAAAAATTGCAAGTTTATTCAAATCATAAAGTTGAAATACTTCAATCCAAACAGGGCATAAATAATCAAGTGACACCTAGTGGTCAATATTAAAATTGCAGGTTTACCACATTTTCTTTATTTTATTTTCAGATTATAAATCAAGTACCATAAAAGCTTAATACAGTAGTTAGCAGCACAAACATAAGGTAATTACAGAAGTAGGTCCCAGTAGACTTTTGTCAAGGGACCTCAGTGGCAACTGTTAGATCATTTTTTTATTTTACAGACAGACAGGCTAAAGAATAAAATAATCTAGGAATGGTATTTTATTTATGCATACATTTTAGAAAGCAAAAACAAAGAATCTTCCACTGAATGTTGACCTTGCTGAAATAACAATTTGTCAAGAGAAGATTGCAGAGAGTACTTGTTATGTTCTTTTCGCAAGGAAAGAATCAAGAAATACTTTATTTTATTTTTATTTATTTTACATTTGTTGACCAGGCTAGTCTAACTGGATATGTGTCCGTTTTCAGTAGAGGCCCACGGAGATAAGCTCCACGACAAACTGTTAACATAAAAAATTACAAAGAAATATAAAAAATGAAATTATAGTAATATATACACTGACAAATCTGGTTAATAGGAATTCATTTGAAGAAGAGGTATCAAATACAATGAAAACTGGAGTTTCAAAACTGACATGGAGGTACATTCCTGACATACATTTCCTGACCTAGAATAGTCCCTTATACATGCATTGCTGTATTCTGGACTTTTGAATAATTCCTGTGTTGCCCATTTCCTTACTTGGATAGAAGGAAGCTTCTTTGTTTACCAGTGGGAGTGGGGAGCTTTGAGCAGCCTATCTGTCCCTGGATGAGTAACCTCAGCACAAGAATCTTGTAGTTTATTGGCCGTTTCGGGCCAATTTCTAGCTCTTTAAATTTCCTTGTATAAAAACCCGCTTTGGCGGGGCTTTGCACGATTTTATGCATAGCACAGCATTGGGCAGCACCGCTTAGCCAGGCTTAAACCATTCTCGGCTCCACAAAGTCTGCTCTTCACTTTTTCCCTTAGACCTGATCTATTCTCTCAAGTAAAGATATTATTCTAAACCTATAACCTAGAACTGCTCTTACAAGCAATCATATAAGTTAGCATTAAAAAAGCTAATAGCACTACATCCTCATATACTCCCTAGGAATACTCGTTCCCCTATTGGTCCTTTTTGCCAACCTTAAAGTAGTTACTTATACTATACCGGCATGTCCAAAGGTCAGTTGCCAGTCTCCTCTCCAGTCCAGCTGGTGAATCTGGGAATCCTGAGGCAATGTTACAACTGCCTCATGTACACAGACAACCCTCTCCTCCTCCCAACAAATATTGATATATGTGAGAGATGCAACCATATAGCCAAACTGGAGGCTAAGCTCTCTCAACGCAATACTGTGGCAGCCAGTCAGGGGGAGAAGGTAACCATACACATCACAAATCCAGTCACACATAGACCTACCACATCATCAAATCAAACACATAAACACACTAAAACATACTCGGAGGCTGTAAATACAAATCTGCCTAAACAGCAGAGACCTCCAAAGCAGACATCCAAGCAACCTCTACTGCACAACAAAAAAAATGAAACACATACTTCACAAAATCAGTGTGCCAAACATTCACAGCCCTTAAGGACAAACAACACACCTGATACACTTGTAATAGGTGACTCTATTGTCAGGCACACTGATGTCCCACTTACCAGGCTGAACAAGGAGAAGGTCACGGTGAGCTGCCTGTCAGATGCCAGGATCTGCCACATAACACAAGCACTCAGGCCACTCCATAGCAAGTACAAATATGACTCTGTCATCGTCCATGCTGGTGTGAATGACCTGAGCCATACCTCCCTGGACTACATGAAAAGAGACATAGAAGAGCTCTCCGATCATGTAGCCCAGACAGGTATGACCCTGACCTTGAGTAGCATCTTACCCTCACCAAAAATGATGCCACAGTATAAAGACAAAATGATCAATTTTAACAATTGGCTAAAGTTCTGGTGTCATTCAAAGGGGATCCAGTGTCTGTTAGCCTGGGATGACATGCTTGACAAACCATGCTGCTTCTCTAGGGACTGCTTGCACCTGTCACCTCTGGGCTTTCGGATGCTGGCAAAGGCTCTTGCCACCCCCATAGTGCCTTTTTTAGGCAAGGCTCAAAAGACAAACCCACTTCTGTAGACAACACAAGGAAAAACAAACTAAGGGTATTGCTACTCAATGCCAGAAGTCTAAACCTCAAAAGGCAAGCACTCAAGGCTCTCCTCAGCATGGAGAAAATCGATGTCTGTGCAGTAACAGAGACCTGGTTCAAGGCTCCCGAGAGCACCCCAGCACTACCAGGTTATACCTCATACCATGCTTTTCGGCCCCAAAACTCAGATTGAACCACAAAAGGAGGGGGAGTATCCATATTCATCAAGGATACCCACACCTCCAGGTTGGTGGCACTGCATGAAGCATCAGAAACCATTGATGTGCAACTAACAGTAGGCAAAACTGCATTTCAGTTTATAGCCTGCTACAGACCACCATCCCAGACTCTCGAACCTCACGTGGCTTTCCTGAGAACATTGGAGAACATGAATGTCTCTCCAAATACGTTTATACTGGGGGACTTCAACTACCCAAGCATAGACTGGGAACACTACTCAAGCCCTAACAGCCTAGCCCAGAGATTCTTGGAATTTATAAACTCAAATGCTATGGAACAACTGGTCACCATGCCTACAAGAGGTGTAAACATACTTGACCTGGTCATCAGAAACATGGGGGCACTGTGCTCTACACCAGAGGTACACCCCTCATTGGTAAGATCAGACCACAAATTAGTCTCGCTGGACATCCACATCCCGACCCCACCACCAATCCAAAAAAAACAAAGTAAAAATCTTCTCCAAGGCTAATTTCACACTCCTCAAAACCAAGGTGAAATCACTCAAGGCCCCCGGGCCAGTGAAAACTACAGCCCAAACAGCAGAGTCCTATATAAATGCATTCTATGGACATCTTCAGGAATGCATGGATCATGCAATCCCAAATAAAACCAAGACCCAATCCTCCAAAGGCAGATGTCCTGTCTGGTGGACCACGGCCATAAATAAACTATACAACAAAAGGAGAAAGCTACTGCAGGATAGAGAAGGCATCACTGATCAGTACCAGCAAAAAACTATGGTCCCTCATAAAATCTTCCAAGGCCAGATTCGAGAGAAAAATTGCACAAGACACTAAAGATAACCACAAGGCTTTCTTTAGTTATGTTAGAAACCTGGTTGGCAACTCCCAGATATGCTCGGAGTTAGTCCAAAATGAGAAAAAAATACACTGAACCCACAGACATTGCCAACATCCTGGCGGACAGGTTCAGTGCAAATCCCCCCCCCCTTCCCCCCCAAAGGAGCAATTATCTATCCCAGCAGAGAGTCATCTCCCTGTCATCACAGATGCTCAGGTAGGAGCCACCCTTTCCAAAGCAAAAAACACAGCATCAATGGGACCGGACGGTGTCCCGGGCTGCATCCTACAGGAGCTCCAAGAGGAGCTAAAACCTCATATTAGGTTACTGTTCAGTCTCAGCCTTTTTACAGGTTATGTACCCAAGGAATGACGTACAGCAACACTGGTCCCACTCCACAAAGGTTGAGCCTCAACGGACCCTGGGAACTATCGCCCCATAAGCCTGACTAGCCTAGTCTGCAAGGCCATGGAGCAGATCATCATGGGACTCATAAACAAAGACATTGGGGAACTACAGACATTAGATCCTACACAATTTGGCTTTGTTAAAGGCAGATCCTGCCTCCTGAACCTGGTAGACTTCTTCAAAACAGTCACCAAAGCCATAGATGAAGGAAAGGTGGTCCACACTGCCTACCTGGACCCCGCAAAGCCTTTGACACCATACCCCACTCTGGCATCATAGATAAGCTCTCCAGCCTAAATATCAACCTCTATGTCATAAGATGGGTTGCAAACTGGCTCAAGGACGGAACCCACATGGTCAGAATTGCTGGAGCTATGTCAGACTCTAAACCTGTTACAAGTGGCATCCCACAAGGCTCAGTCCTGGGACCACTCTTGTTCCGTATATAATTTTCAGAGGTACAGGCCAACACGGGAGGACTATGGCTGACCAAGTTTGCAGACGACTGCAAACTGGGTGCCATAATTGACTCTCCAGCTGACACATGCATCCTTCAAAAGGGTCTCACAGAGACAGACAACTGGTGCCAAAGCCATGGCCTGAAACTAAATGCCAAGAAGTGTATAGGCATACCTTTTGGGAAAAATAAAGTGCCCACAAACTACCATATAGGCGGAAATCCATTAAGTACGGAGGAAGTAATTAGGGACCTGGAAACCCAAGTTGATAGTAATCTCTCCATTGACAACCACATTGCCAAAGTGGTTTGAAAGACCTTCTATATAGCCCACCTCATCATGAAAGGGTTCACATCTAGATCCAAGGAGGTCATTGTGCCCCTTTACTCATCCCTCATCAGGCCCATAATTGAATACAATGCCCCGTTTGGAATGTACCTTACCCATCACCTGCAGCAACTGGAGAGACCACAAAAGTACCTCACCAAGAGGATCAAGGGTCTCAAACAGATGACCTATGCTGCTAGGTTAAAGAAACTCCAGCACTACTCAGTTGCATGCCGCTTACTTAGAGGCGATCTGTGCCTGACTTATAAAGCCATGTCCAACCCAGAATTAATGGACATGCTCCACCTCAAAAAATCCAAATCCACTTGAGCTACACGCTCAAGTGATTTGAATCTCAACACAGAAATTAATAGGACATGCTGGAGAGACAGATTCTTGACCCAGAGGCTCCCAGTACTCTGGAATAGAATCCCAGTCCATATCAGGCAGAGCTCCTCGCTGACTCTCTTCAAGAGAAATCTTGACGAGTGGATGGGAGATCGTAAGTTCACTCCGGGGATCACTTCTGTGTCACTGCTAGACAAAGGCTCAATAAAGTAACCAAAAATAGGGCACAGTAAAACCCATTTTTTAAGGGGTGGCGTAAGCCAAATACACTCTGGCTAGGCTGATAAATGCCCAAGGGCATATAGCCTAGTATCGACCTATGAACCTATGAACCTATTCCATAATGCAAAAAGGAGGCATGCAATCTAGTTCAATGTACAGGTAAAGTACATCACTTAATGGCATAGAAAAAAAAAACAGGAGTTATACAGTTTGATGCCATATACAGTACATTATACAATGAAAGAGGCTGATTAATGATCAGTAGTAGTAATAATTAGTTACAAAGAAAAATTAATAATAACATATTTTTAATATATTTTTTTTAAATAAGTGAGAGAGAGAAGGAAATTAATGAGATACAGAGCATAGAGGCCATATATTAAAAAGGAAATGACAGAAGAATTAATTAAAAGAAAAAAGGGGAGACAGAGCATAATTTGGGTAGAGGAGAGGTTTAGGCAGGTTTAGTACAGTGGCATGACCAGTGTGTTTTGAGGAAAAGTGTCAGTCTTTTTTTGCAGAGTGATAAAGAGGAAATAGAGAAAAGGTCACAGGGGAGAAGATTCCAGAATTTTCCCACAGTATTGGAGAAAAGAGAATCCCTAGCCCTGTTGTTAGATTTGAATGTTTTGTCTAGAAGTTTCTGAGATGAATGTAATGACTTCAGATTATTATAGGGGGTGATGATGGTAGAGAGACTAGGAGTATTGGAAGGTTGGTAGAGAGTTTTATGTGCAATGATTAGTTGGTGGTACTTGATCAGATTCTGTAGTTCCAGCCATTCAAGTTGCTTTAAGTTAACACAGTGGTGAGTTTTAAATGGGTTACCAGTAGCAAATCTGGCTATATTATTGTAGGAGCTTTCCAACTTACTGAGGTTGCTATTAGATAGGTTGGTGAAAATGGAAGAGGCATAGAGGAGTGTAGAGAGTAGACGAGTATGTGCAATAGTAGTTCTAGCTCTGGGTGATAGGAAGGGTTTTATTCTGTACAGAGAGACAAGTTTTAAGTTAAGTTAATAATAAGAAATCAGTTAAGCTAAACACAAGATGTAGGCTAAGGATCAAGGATTAGGGGATGGGTATAGTCAACAGAGGAAATTTACTGAAAAGGAGAATATAATATGCTGTGTGCAGGATACCAGTCAGTTAAGGTTAGTAAATTTGTTCGACCTGTTACTTCAGTAAACACTCGAGCATTAGTAGAGAAAACAGGTCATCTAGAGACTATGTCAGTTTACATTGTTTAGGACAATCAGAATGATGTACAGCAACTTGAATTGTGTATCAGAACTGATAATGGAGATTGTATTTTGGATATGGTGAGCATCTAATAAAACCTTAATAAATAAACTAGTGTTTAGAGAATTCATGCTAAACAGTGCACGAGACTTGATTCATAAGGGAGAGACTGACACCTATTGAAGCACGAGCTTGGGCAATTAAGACTTCCATTTCTCAGTCTCATGGCATACAGTGTTTCCAGCTAACTATGGTAAAGTACCATCTTATCAAATCTTACAGTACCCAAGGGTCTGCTTAGACCCAAATTGTTATACTCTTACAGAAGTATGTAATACAAAAAATTAAACATTTTTCTACTTTAATGGTTTGCTGCCCCAACTCCATTGCTAATAACCTATATCACTGATCGAGGCAGCATGTAAACAATTTTCTCAGTATTAATATTTAAAGCACTATTTCAGATGGTACCCAAACATTTCTTTCTTTTGAAAGCAAAACTTGAGAGCATGGAAATGTAGAAAAAATATATATATTTTTAGTGGATTATAAAAACAATAATATTTGTTTCTTTTTGTCCTTGTTTTTCCAATGAAAATGTTGGCACAGTTATAAAGATTTAGCAGTAATAATGCTTCTCATCCAGTATGATATTACACAGGATTTCAGTTAATAAAAATAAAAAAAATTGAGGGAGAAGTAAACATGGCAGGGGGTTTATATACACTGTAGAAATTATTAAAATAAAATATAAAACTTTAATTGTTCATGAATAGATAAGAAGTATTATGTTAAGAATTTGCCTAATCGTCACTGAAATGCATGGTTTTAAAGCCTCATATTAATGTGGTCAAACCTGAAATGTTCCTATCTTATATGAAAACATAAATGTTGACTGGTAGAAAGTCAAGATGTTCTTCTGGTGTCAAATGGAATGAAACAGGTAAAAAAATAGCCATTAAATTAGACCAGTTGACAAGGGGGGCCGGTATTGTTATGCTTGATAAGAGTGTTTATGTTCTTAGTATGTTTGAACTATTAGAAGATGAAGACACCTATACCGCTATATCATGCGCTACACTTAAAGGAATTATAGACAAAGTACAGTTTTTGGTTTTTGATCTTTTAATAACTGGATATATATCTGAACCTCTGTTTGAGTATTTTAAAGTAGAAGATCCTGTTATTCCTATATTTTATGGCCTCCCCAAGGTGCATAAGAATTTGCATAAGCCTCCTATGAGACCTATTGTATCTAGTAGAGGCTGGCTAAACTGAACCGTTGTCCCTATTTGTAGAGAAGAATCTTCATGCTGTAATAGAAAAATGTGAGACTGTATTAAAAGATACTAAGGAGTTTCTTTTCCAGCTTAGTAACCACCTGGATGTTATTTCAGGACAGTGTTATTTTGTGACATTGGACATTGCCTGTCTGTTTACAGTCATCCATAATGATTGGGGGATTGATAACTTTAGGCAGATATTATATTCCCATAACATTTCTGCTGACAGAATTAGACTTCTCTGCATTTTTTTAGAGATTATCTTTGAGAACAATGATTTTGTTTTTAAGGACTCTTAATACATACAAAAGGTTGGCGTGGCTATGGGCACTGCTTGTGCCAAAAGCTACTCCAATCTATCACTGGCCAATTGGGAAACCCAATATATTCTCTCTAATGACAGATACAGTACCTCCATTGGATGGTATACGCGGTTTGTGGATGATATTTTTCTGCTTTGGCAAGACACTGAACAGTCTTTATTGGAATTTTTACAATACATTAATGATGTGAATGAGTTCCTCAAATTTACTTATAAGTATTCTTCCACATTGATTGAATTCTTAGATGTTGAAATTAGCAGAGATGCTTTGCACTCTGTGTCTACTAGCGTGTTTAGAAAGAGTGTTAGAAGGAATAATATATTACATAACAACAGTATGCATCCTAATCACACTAAATTTAATGTGCTTCCTGGAAAAATTTTTCGCATGATGCAATTACATAGTGATGACGCTAAATTTACAGTGGCTTTGGCTTCATTGAAGGAAGAACTTATATGTAGAGTTTATAAAAGTGATGTCATTGATGCTTAGATATCTGATGCTTGGAAGGAGAGGAAAGGCAGGTGTAGACCCTACTTTAATTGCACCTTGAATCGATCATCCACAGAGAGGTTATATGATGCTGATAATCAGGGTTGCACTAATAGTAGTGTTAACACAAAGGTTAGAATGCCTTTGACTTTTGCAAGCAACATTGGCATGGTATGCAATGTCATTAGCATTAATTGGGGCATCTTATTAACTGTACCAGAATTAAAGGAGTGATAGGGAATAAACCTGACTTTACTTTTAGAAATAATAAGGAAGGAGAGGAGGGGCAGATGTAGACCCTACTTTAATCGTACCTTGAATTGATCATACACAGAGAGGTTATATGATGCTGATAATCTGGGTTCATAGGTTCATAGGGTCATAGGTTGGTACTAGGCAATCAGCGCTAAGGCCTATGCAAGCCTAGCCATAACAATTCCATGGAATTTTTTTTCCCACAATATTTACTTCTGTGGGCCCCTGTCTAGCAGGATGACTGACATGATCCCCGGGGTGAATTTCCTATCTCCCATCCAATCATCAACTGTACCAGAATTAAAAGGAGTGATAGGGAATAAACCTGACTTTATTTTTAGAAATAATAAGTCCCTTAAAACTCAGCTGTGCTACAGACCTTTGAACCCTGTGACCCAGGTTCTATCTGATAGAAAGGTTACATATGCCTGCAGAAGGTGTATGGCATGTCTGTGTATACATCGTGGGAGTTACTTTTTACATCCACAACTTGGGTTCAAGATTGCCACCAGTTTCTATGCTGATTGTCATACTAAGAATTTGGTATACTTTTGTTTCTGTACACTATGTTTTTCATATTACATAGACAAGACTAACAGAGCCTTCAAAGATAGGATTCTGGAACATCTTAGAGATATTCGAAATGCCAAAAAGACTAATGCTTTTGCAATGCATGTGGCAAATGAAGGTCCTAACCATAAGTTTAAGTTCTTTACTTTAGAACTTCTACATGTTAATATCAGAGGTGGCGATCTCAAGAATAAGACAGAAGCATTAGAACAAAAATGGATTTTACAGCTTCAAGCTGACAAGCCCCCAGGATTAAATAGTAGGGTCTGTTTAAAACCTTTTCTCAAAGCTAGAACTTTGAAACATCACTACGTTTTTTCATTCAATATATTTGAATTATTTTTAATGTATTTTCTGTATATTTTCTATATATTTGTGTTTATATATATGTATATAATATATATATATATATATATATATATATATATATATATATATATATATATACAGACTTTTTTTATATGTGCTTATTTTTATATATAGATTTTACTTAAGATTACTATGTCGTATGACTCCGTCTCAGCTTGATTTTAGATGTATATATATATATATATATATATATATATATGTTTTTTTTTTTTTTTTTTAGGTGAGCAGTGCCTTAGTACATCTTAGATCCATGTAATTTGTGCAGATGTAACTTGGTTAATTACAACCTTATTTTCATTGGTTGTTTTCCATTCAAATACCTTGCTTGTAGTTGCATACCTTATGTTGGTCTGAAGAAGTGGAGTAAGATCTGTGAAAGCGCTTAACTTGTCATTTTTCTTTAATGGATTGCTGTGCTTGGAACCTACATGTTTGTTTACTCCTGTACTTATTTTTGCTCTTGTGGGTTTCTTCATCGAGAGTGAGGTATTCTATTTTTATTGGACTTTCTTTTTTCCTCACAATCGAGCATGGCAGAAGGAATTGCTGACGTGTGTGAGACTGCACCATTATCTACGAGCTCTATAGCCAATAGACATGGCTATAATCATTTTAGCCTACTCCTGGATGCTCAAAGTAATCCCTTATTGAATGGGACTGTCACTATACAATCTGTGAGTAATGCAGGTGACTATAGTTTATCTGAGTCATATAATAAAGATTATCGTTCTTTAGAGAATGCGCTCTATAAGTATAAGCATCTGCAGTGGCAGCGCTTTAACTTAGAAACCTCAATAAAACTAAAAATAGCTCCGAGAGGACTTAGGGCCCTAACCATGCCTACCTATGGCTCTACATACCCGTAATTACTCAGACAATGGCAATTGCTCAATCTAGAATGTAGTGCAAGGTATATGCAATTGCTAATTGAATTCTTTAGACCTGAAGAGGTGGAGCTACCAGAACAGATTGGGACCTTGCAAAACATCATTTATGATACGTATTCAACAGATGTTACTGGTGACAAAATGGATGTTTTATTTGATAATATTTCTGCTTATGATAAAAGACTCTCAGCCATAAAAGCTAGAAAGATCTACAGAGACAAACTTGATTTTGAGAATGGGAATGTCTTCTCTTGGTCTAGGGAAAGACCTTTGAATAGTCCCGCTACACAGCATCCAACAGGAAGTAGGCGGTTCTCTGAGACTGCTCATGCAGTTGCACCTGTATGTACGCATGTCCAGCAGATGCTACCAACTCAAACTGCTGTACTGAATGCATCACGCCTATCATCTGAGCTGAAGAGGGATACGACTTCCATTAATGACCGAAATGCCAATATATTGACAAACTCTGCCAGTCACAATAACAGTGATGCATCAGTTAGACCAAAAACAGGTGTAACAGCTTCTAATAATCCACCAGAGGCTAGGAATGATGTGGCTGTACCTAGCATTTTGGACACATGTGCTTTTTATTGAGGGACCCTTTACCAATACGAGGCAGGTCCAGGAATCAGTATACCAATCCCAGGAATCGACGTCTACACAGTGAGGAAGACACAATGAGAACCAGGAAGAGACTGAAGCGGGCTTAGTGTATAATATCTCTTCAATACAACTTACTGACATCCAGCTATCTGTCTTGAATAGAGAACTTACATTTGTTCCTGCACAGAAAGCTGCTTTAACAGATGTTTTACAAGACTAAAGGATGTTTGGTAGGACTTTCACACTCAAAACGATTTTTAATAATACCTTGAGTAATAAATGTATTTTAAGAAACCTAGCACATTTGTTCCCCCTGTAAATCCCACAACTGAGCTATTTGTAGACATATGTGATAAACAAATAAGACAAAAATTCAATGATAAAAGCGATGACTGTTTTGTTAACATGTCGTACTTAGAAAGACAGGCCTTATTGGAATTGAAAAATATGAAAAGTATTGAAATTAGACCAGCTGACAAGGGGGCTGGTATTGTTATGCTTGATAAGAGTGTTTATGTTCCTAGTATGTTTGAACTATTAGAAGATGAAGACACCTATACCTCTATATCATGCGCTACACTTAAATGAATTATAGACAAAGTACAGTTTTTGGTTTTTGATATTTTAATAACTGGATATATATATGAACCTCTGTTTGAGTATTTTAAAGTAGATGATCCTGTGATTCCTATACTTTATGGCCTCCCCAAGGTACATAAGAATTTGCATATACCTCCTATGAGACCTATTGTATCTAGTAGAGGCTGGCTAACTGAACCATTGTCCCTATTTGTAGAGAAGACTCTTCATGCTGTATTAGAAAAATGTGAGACTGTATTAAAAGATACTAAAGAGTTTCTTTTCCAGCTTAGTAACTACCTGGATGTTATTTCAGGGCCATGATATTTTCTGACATTGGACATTGCCTCTCTATTTACAGTCATCCCTAATGATTGGGGGATTGATAACGTTAGGCAGATATTATATTCCCATAACATTTTTGCTGACAGAATTAAACTTCTCTGCATTCTTTTAGAGATTATCTTTGAGAACAATGTTTTTGTTTTCAAGGACTCTTATTACATACGAAAGGTTGGCATGGCTATGGGCACTGCTTGTGCCAATAGCTATGCCAATCTATCACTGGCCAGATGGGAAAACCAATATATTCTCTCTAATGACAGATACGGTACCTCCATTGGATGGTATACGCAGTTTGTGGATGATATTTTTCTGCTTTGGCAAGACACTGAACAGTCTTTATTGGAATTTTTACAATACATTAATGATGTGAATGAGTTCCTCAAATTTACTTATAAGTATTCTTCCACATTGATTGAATTCTTAGACATTGAAATTAGCAGAGATGCTTTACACTCTGTGTCTACTAGTGTGTTTAGAAAGAGTGTTAGAAGGAATAATATATTATATAACAACAGTATGCATCCTAATCACACTAAATTTAATGTACTTCATGGACAAATGTTTTGCATGATGCGATTACATAGTGATGATGCTAAACTGACAGTGGCTTTGGCTTCATTAAAGGAAGAACTTATATGTAGAGGTTATAAAAGTGATGCCATTGATGCTCAGATATCTGATGCTTGGAAGGAGAAGAGGGGCAGGTGTAGACCCTACTTTAATTGTACCTTGAATCGATCATCCACAGAGAGGTTATATGATGCTGATAATCAGGGTTGCACTAATAGCATTGTTAACACAAAGGTTAGAATGCCTTTGACTTTTGCAAGCAACATTGGCATGGTATGCAATGTCATTAGCATGAATTGGGACATCTTATTAACTGTACCAGAATTAAAAGTAGTGATAGGGAATAAACCTGACTTTACTTTTAGAAATAATAAATCCCTTAAAACTCAGCTGTGCTACCGACCTTTGAACCCTGTGACCCACGTTCTATCTGATAGAAAGGGTACATATGCCTGCAGAAGGTGTATGGTATGTGTGTGTATACATGGTGGGGGTTACTTTTTACATCAACAACTAGGGTTAAAAATTCACACCAGTTTCTATGCGGATTGTCATACTAAGAATCTGGTATATTTTTGTTTCTGTACACTATGTTTTTCATATTACATAGGCAAGACTAATAGAGCCTTCAAAGATAGGATTCTGGAACATCTTAGAGAGATTAGAAATGCCAAAAAGACTAATGCTTTGGCAATGCATGTGACTAATGAAGGCCCTAACAATAAATTTAATTTCTTTGCTTTAGAACTTCTACATGTTAGTATCAGAGGTGGTGATCTCAAGAATAAGACAGAAGCATTAGAACAAAAATGGATTTTACAGCTTCAAGCTGACATGCCCTCAGGATTAAATAGTAGGGTCTGTTTAAAACCTTTTCTCAAAGCTAGAGCTTAGAAACATTGCTAGGTTTTTCATTCAATATATTTTAATTATTTTTCATGTATTTTCTGTATATTTTATATGTATATATATATATATATATATATATATATATATATATATATAGATAGATAGATAATGTGTTTATATATACGGACTTTTTTATATATGCTTATTTTTATATAGAGATTTTATTTATGATTACTATGTCATATGGCTGCATCTCAGCTTGATTTTAGATGTTGTTTTATATATATATATATATATATATATATATATATATATATATATATATATATTTTTTTTAGGTGAGCAGTGTCTTAGTGCATCTTAGATCCATATAATTTGTGCAGATTTAAATTGGCTAATTACAACCTTACTTTCATTGGTTGTTTACATTCAAATACCTTGCTTGTAGTTGCATACTTTATGTTGGTCTGAAGAAGCGGAGTAAGATCCATGAAAGTGCTTACCTTGTCATTTTTCATTAAAGGATTGCTGTGCTTGGAACCTACGTGTTTGTTTGTTTACTCTTAGAATATAACATGTACCAGTTTCAGTTATGTTTTTTATCTGTGTTTAGTTAACACTGGAAAAAGATATTCTTTTGTTTAGTTCGTTTCCAAATTATACATAGTTATTTTTAAATGTTCAGTAGATGCTAATGTAAATATCATTCAAGTTTCAGAATATGACATTCATATTCAGTTATGTGTTCAGTATATTACATTTCAGTCAAATCTTACTTCACATTATTCAGTCATTAGTTAAGGGTAAAGTAACAGAATTATTTTTTGTTACAGGCTTATTATTTAAATAATAGGTAGTAATAGTAATAGTTAAGGCACTGTACATTTCAGTCAAATGTCAAAATACTTCACATTATTAAGTCATTAGTTAAGGGTAAAGTGATAGACTTGTTTGTAATTACATTATTCAGTCATTAGTTAAGGGTAAAGTAACAGAATTATGTTTACAGGCTTATTATAGTTATATAATGTACTCAAAGCATAACAGGGCAGGCTTAATATGTTAATTAGTTTACACATTACAGTGCACGCTTACAGATTGCAGTGCACTTTACATTAGTCAGAAATTAAGGACAGTAACACAATGCAAATGTATAGACTTAAAATATAGAAAGTATAGGTTTTAACCAAAGAACGTATAATGTCCGAACAAACCAAAAATAACTGCGAAAGGACTGGGAACCCAAGACGAAACGCTGCTCAAAATGTTATCAATTCAACAATTTAATAACTCAAATCCACACGAAGTACAAAAAGTCACCACATGAATCCACAAACAGAATTGGTTAAGCGCTTTCATCTGCTAACACAGATTTCATCAGAACCATGAATAACTCAGAACAATTCCTTATGTATTTTATGAGCCCATATGTATTATATGAAAATATGAAAATATTTTATTAATGTATTTTGCACCCTCTAGCTGTTTAAACTTGTTCAAAATTGTTTTTAAATTGTACAGTTTATACATGTTTTTATGTGTGTGTTGTCAAGCCTTGCATCTTGGCCAATCAATCAATTAATTTTGGCGCCTAAGCTGCTTTATAAGGAATTGTTTTGAGTTATTCATGGTTCTGATGAAATCTGTGTTAGCAGATGAAAGTGCTTAACCAATTCTGTTTGTGGATTCATGTGGTGACTTTTTGTACTTCGTGTGGATTTGAGTTATTAAATTGTTGAATTGATAACATTTTGAGCAGCGTTTCTTCTTGGGTTCCCAGTCCTTTCGCAAGTATAGGTTTTAGTAAACTATTATACCTCATAAATATTCATAAAAGTTAAAAAAGGTAAGTAGCTTTATAAAATAAATTTAAATAAAATGTATAGTCACAAGTTAATACAGAATATGGTATTTATGCTTCAAGACCATTTATAAAGTTATCTTTTTAGTGCAGATTTCAATTAGTCTTCAGAAAATAGCCATCATGCTTGATAGGCTATAGAATATGTGGCAGAAGAAGTTGCCAAGGAGGGGATTTCCTCTATATCCAATGCAGTAAAAGAAAATTAAGGTAAAAGGTATAACAAAGGTGAGCCAAGTGGGATCAATAGTTTAGGCAAATCTGGCAAAGATTCAAGACATGCAGAAAAAATGCTAATAAAAGGGCACAATGCAAAGTTACCAGTCCAGTCCCCGGAGTAAGGCTGTATGTGTATAATACAGAACAAGGGGCACTTTTGCCCTACATGTCAAAATTATTGGCTAAGCAAATAATAAAGTACAACCATCAGCTACTAAGTTATGTAGGTTTTCAGAAATTTTGGCCCATCATAAAGTATAAGTTTTAAATAAAAAAAGTAAGTAAAAGTAAAAAATTCAAGAGGAGTGTATAATATTTCTGCAGGCTAACCCTGCATTAAGAAAACCTCAGTTGCAGAGAAGGGCCAGTTTAAAAAAACACATGGCACAGTATACAAATACATTTTTCAAGACCTCTTCCTACAAAAAGGGGGATTAATGTACAAGTTTAAATATATCACTCACTTGAATAGTCTAAAGACTATAAATCTAGGTAATATAAAATCAAATCATAAAGTTAAGAGATTTCAAAGCAAACAGGCCATAAATGTTCAAGTGACACCTAGTGGACAAATTTAACATTGCAAGTTTATTCAAATCATAATGTTAAAAGACTTCAATCCAAACAGGGCATAAATAATCAAGTGACACCTAGAGGTCAAAATTAAAATTGCAGGTTTACCACATTTGTTTTAATTTTATTTTCAGATTATAAATCAAGTACCATAAAAGCTTAGTACAGTAGTTAGCAGCATAAACATAAGGTAATTGTGAGAAGTAGGTCCCAGTAGACTTTTGTCAAGGGACCTCAGGGGCAACTGTTAGATCATTTTTTTTTTTATTTTACAGACAGGCTAAAGAATAAAATAAGCTAGAAATGGTGTTTTATTTATGCATACATTTTAGAAAGCAAAGACAAAGAATCTTCCACTGAATATTGACCTTGCTGAAATAACAGTTTGTCAAGGGAAGATTGCAGAGAGTACTTGTTATGTTCTTTTCTTAAGGAAAGAATCAAAAAATAAGTTAAGCTAAAAACAAGAAGTAGTCTAAGGATCTAGGATTAGGGGGTGGATATAGTCAACAGAGAAAAATTACTGAAAAGGAGAATATAATATGCTGCGTGCAGGATAACAGGCAGTTAAAGTGAGTAAATTTGTTCGACCTGTTACTTCAGAGAAGGTGTCTAACACTCGAGCATTAGTACAGAAAACAGGTCACCTAGAGACTATGTCAGTTTACGTTGTTTAGGACAATCAGAATGATGTACAGCAACTTGAATTGTTTATCAGGACTGTTAATGGAGACAGTATTTCAGATATTGTGAACATCTAATAAAACCTTAATAAATAAACTATAGTGTATAGTGTTTAGAAAATTCATGCTAAACAGTGCACAAGACTTGATTCATAAGGGAGAGACTGACATCTATTGAAGCACGAGCTTGGGTAATTAAGACTTCCGTTTCTCAATGTCTTGGCATACAGTGTTTCCAGCTAACTACGATAAAGTACCATCTTATCAAATCTTACAGTATCCAAGGGTCTGCTTAGGCCCAAATTGTTATACTCTTACAGAACTATGCAATACAAAAAAATTAAACATTTTTCTACTTTAATGGTTTGCTGCCCCAACTCCATTGCTAATAACCTATATCACTGATCCAGGCAGTATGTAAACAATTTTTTCAGTATTAATATTTAAAGCACCATTTCAGATGGTACCCAAACATTTCTTTCTTTTGAAAGCAAAACTAACTTGAGAGCATGGAAATGTAGAAAGCAAATATATATATATATTTTTAGTGGATTATAAAAAAAATAGTATACAATTTGTTTCTTTTTGTCCTTGTTTTTCCAGTGAAAATGTTGATACAGTTATAAAGATTTAGCAGTAATCATGCTTCTCATCCAGTATGATATTACACAGGATTTCAGCTTATAAAAACAAAAAATTGAGGGAGAAGTAAACATGGTAGGGTTTTTTATATACACTGTAGAAATCAAAATAATCCACAGGTATCCAGGCTGCGAATCAATTCCAGTAATAAAGATGATGAAGCCAGCCAGAAAGCTAAAACAGTTTTAATCTAAAAATTTTGAAAGTAATAAATCCACTTGGTTAAGTAACAAATCCACTTGGTTAAGTGCTTTCGTCTACATTAAGACATCCTCAGAACCAAGACAAATAGTGCAGTAAAATCTTTTAAATACAATACAAAGACACACCCATTTGAAACCTTCAGTAGAACCAATCAACCAATTAAACATAACAAACAAAAATAAAGCAACAGTAACTAGATGTTACAGCTACAGTACTGAATATAATAGATGCTTCATATACTTTAAAATATAAGTGAACGTTTTTTCAGTTCACTTGAAATTGAAATGTGTTCATTTAACCCTGCTGGGTTAGTTGCGTCTAACCTAATCTGCCACATTTCCCTGTGCAATAAAATGTTCTCCCAGTCTCCTGAAAATTGTGTTGTTGTAATTTGTTTAAGTATAAAAAAAAAACTTATTGAAGTTTTGACAACACACAGCATGCCTTGCCAGTGCACTTCTATTGTCCCCCTTTCTTATGCTATATACATGCTGATATATTCGTTGTTTCAAACTATTCTTAGTCTTGCCGATATAAAATGCGCTGCATGTGCAACAAGTAGCAAGATAAATAATTTTTTCTGCTCTACAATTTAAACAATTTAAATTTACTGTGTCCCACTGGTTAATAATGTTCAAAACTCCATTGTCCTTATTCACATTAATATAGGAACAATATGCACATTGGTGACATTTTCTAGTTGTAGGTACATCCCTGCTCGTACAACTTCTTTCCAACATCATCTTAACATTCTGCCTGTTTTTGTATGTGAAAAATGGTGGAGATTTAAGTAAATGGCAAATGTTACTATCAGCTTGTAACAACATCCAGTTTCTATTGATGATCTTTTCACTAGCCTTAATATCAGTTGTATAATGCAACACCATATTTGTATTCGGTGTTAATGCCCTAGTCATTTTGTTTTCCATTGTGTTGCCCCATGTTTTATGATTGCTGAATATTTGTCCTGTCTCCCAACCCAAACTTCACCTATAATTTTCTCCAATAAATCTATGGGGTATCCCCTATCAATAAACATTTTTTTAATTACTGTAAATTTTTCTAAACAATCAGAAGAATCAGAAGTGAGACATGAAGCTTGGATTAGCTGACTCTTAACTACCCCGTTTTTCTGATAAATGGGGTGGCAGCTCGTGTAATGCAAATATGTGTTACAAAATGTAGGTTTTCTAAAATTTCTAGTAGCAAGAGTAGCATCACCTTTGTTAAAAAGTAAAATATCTAGGTAATTCAGCACTTTCACATCCTGTTTAAATGAAAACTTCAAAAAGTCAGAACTACTTTGCATAAAATTGAAAAACATTTCTAAATGTTCTCCAGTGCCTGTCCACAAGAAAAATAAATTGTCCAAAAATCTAAAATAGACCAGGCAAAACCTATATAGCAGAAATTTGAACAAAACATTCAGTTCCCACCATAACATGACTGTATTCGCAAACAGGGGGGGTGCATGCAAAGCCTATCGCAACCCCGTTTCTGTTTATAAAATTCACCTTCAAATGTCAAAAAATTGTTACTTAGCACCAGTTCCATGAAATTGCATATTGTTTCTTTCTCATCATTGTGAAGATCATTATATTTAAAAATTATGTCTCTAAACCAATCCAAGCCAGTTTCTTGTGGGATTACTGTGAAGATAAAATTTTCACATCACAAGTCACCAAAATAACATTGTTTGGTATCACTACAGTTTATAACTTACTCAAAAAGTCCCAAGTATGTTTTAGCCTTCTGGCTGGCTTTGTCATCTTTATTACACTATAGAAATGATTAAAATAAAATATAAAACTTTAATTATTCATGAATAGATAAGAAGTACTATGTTAAAAAATTGCCTAATCATCACTGAAATGCATAGTTTTAAAGCCTCATATTAATGAGGTTAAACCTGAAATGTTCCTATCTTATATGAAAACATAAATGTTGACTGGTAAAAAGTCAAGATGTTTTTCTGGTGTCAAATGGAACTAAACAGGTAAAAAAATAGCCTTTGAAAGTTATTTTCTACTATATTGGAAGAAAAAGATTGTAATGCTTCTTCTGAATTGCAGGTTTTATTTGGCTATTGACCTCTTGGGCAGATGAAACTGGTAGTCTTAGTACCATAGGCTGGTATGCAGAAATCAGTTCAGGAATCTTGGGCTGGGTTTTTCTTATGATGTACTTGGCTGAAATTGTCATGCTCACTCTCTTTTGGTTGATATTTATGTTTTATTGCAACTTCTGTGTTTGATTAATAACTTTTAAAAACTCCTTCCTTTGTATACATTTTTCTGTTTCCCAAATTCTCTCCATTTTGCTGATTCCAAGGTTTTACTAAGAACATACAGTTTGGTCTAAATATTTACAGTGTCACACAAGGAGTTTTAAGAACCCATCAAGCTGTTAAAGTTGTTACTGTTTCCAATCAGTTCAGTCTCTGCTTTGTCTGAAAGCATGCATACTAGTTGTTGCAAGGGCTTAACTTAACCTAGGAGAGTGGCTATAACTTTCTACATCCACTCATTCAAGGATTTAGATATTGTTAGCTATGCTGCAGCTTTCAGTCTTCCATCTCTATTCTTGACGCTTTATTTCTATAGAGGTTTACAATTGCCATTCATAAAGTGTCTGCTCATGTGTTGTAATTTTGGCAAAAATGTTAAATCCCTCTGTTATGGCTTGCATCATAATTATTTCTTCACCTAAAGACTTGACAGTTTTTATGTTTAGCCCATCTTTCTGTTCTGTTTCTTCTAAAGTCCACTATTATTCGCAAACCTTGAAATGGAACATTAATAAGTCATGTCTTCTTATTACAGTATATATATATATATATATATATATATATATATATATATATATATATATATATATATAGATATATGGGTCTACCTGACAACGTCGAAAGGTTAGAACGCTGACAATGAGAACACCGACGCCAGAAGATCGAAAACTGAGAAGACCGACGGATGACAACCCCGGCGCTGAGAACATCGACATGGGAAAAGGCTGTGTAAGTATGTGGTAGTGACGGACGTTAGGATGCGAGTAAGGTTAGTGTGAGATATTGACGGTCTCTAGGGATAGGGGTGGGTTAAGTGAGTTAGGGTTAGGGCGCGGGTTAGGTAAGTGTGCGATAGTGATAGTCTGTGGGTTAGGGGCGGGTTAAGTGAGTTGAGGTTAGGGCGCAGGTTAGGTGAGTGTGCGATAGTGACTGTCTTTGGGTTAGGGGTGGGTTAAGTGAGTTAGGGTTAGGGCGCGGGTTAGTTAAGTGTGCGATAGTGATAGTCTTTGGGTTAGGGGCGGGTTAAGTGAGTTAGGGTTAGGGCGCGGGTTAGGTGAGTGTGCGATAGTGGCCGACCTTAGGGTTAGGGTTTGGGTTAAGGTTGTAGGTAGTTGTGTATGTGAGGTTTAGTGTGGGTTTGTAAGGATTTTGGTGTGCTTGTGTTGTGTGTGTGCTTTTTGGACAGGGGATTTGTTTTGTTTGTTGATTGTCGGGATTATGGTGTGTTGGGCATGTGAGGTTTCGTGTTTGTGAACTGTCGGTTATGTGGTGTCGGTGATTTTGTTGTCGGTGTTGTGGTGTGTCGGTGTTGTCAGGTAGATCCATATATATATATATATATATATATATATATATATATATATATATATATATATATATGTATATATATCTGTGTTTGTTTCATAAGGCTTGAAATCCATCCCCACTGGAAGATAAAAATAAAAAAATCTACCAGGCACCAAAATAGTGACCAGGCTACAAATTTTAACTTCATAATTAAGAATAATTTCTTAAATGAATACTGAACTGATGAATTTAATATGATTACTTTTACTAACATTTTTCGTGCTGTGGAGTAGTGCATAGTAGCGGACATTTTATACTAGAAAAATATTTAGCTTAATAAGTACCAAGGCATTTGTAATTAATTAGTAAATAACTACTGTTATTAGTTCTTATAGGTTCATACTAGGTTAACTGCCCTGAAGGGCCATTTCATGCCTAGCAATAACCTATAGCTAAAATTAAACGCTGTACCTTCTGTCTGTGAGGTGAACACCTTTGTCATTATGCCAAACCTACCCCTCAAATGCACATTTTTTTCAGTTTCTTAAGGTCTGAAAAAGATAATTCTGAGTTTTGCTCAGTGTGGATGGCTTCCCCCCAAAATGGACTTGCACATCTTGAGACTCAAACTTGTCGACCCTGAGATTAAGAGCCTCATGCTCTAATGACTAAGCTAGCCAGGATAACTAAAGAATAATGCCCCCTTTTCTTACAGTATAAACCCCTGTAGTATAAGTATATTTCTCAACTTATGTAATCACAAACATTTGAATAAATATTCTGCTGACATCAGTTTTATTTCATATTAAGTAAAATACAGAAATCTTTTCATTCAGGTTAAATAAATATGACTTTTTTTATTAAGAATAGTGGTATATATAAAGCTTTTAATGGAATATTCTGCAAAATGCTTCAACATCATTGTTATACATTACAATTTAAGACTTAAATTGTTTGTACAGTTATGAATATACAAAATGAAATTCAGCTGGTTGAAGTGTAAAATGAATATTAAAAGAAAGTTGTTGAACTACAAAATGTGGCATTTTGCCAGAAGGAACAACTCATGTCTGATGGATATTGATAGTGGCGTCATCACTTGTACTCATTATGGATTACTATGAAATGTGATGTTGTCCTTTTCTCACCCTTCAAAGTTATAATGTCACTGTACAATTACATGTGATTAAAATCAATCTCTTTAAAATAATAAAACTTGTATTCTTCTGCAAACTGAATAATATACAGTCCTAGATTATGTGTTGTGCTATACAACATTGATGATGTGAATCATTGTCATGGAACTAAAACTCCTTACCTCCAAAAATGACTAGAACCAGAAGTATATTGTCCTGATAAATGAATACAAATATATGCTCTTAGTATTTATCCATTACTGCAAACAATAATGCAAAACTTGAAATTATTCAAACCCGGGGCCAGAATCCCAAAAATTTGCTCTCAGTGTAAGTCTGCCTTGATTACGAAAGATTTGTTCTTAGTGTAAGTGACTTTCTTTGATATAAGGCCTACCTATAAACAGGCTTGCAAAGCAGGCCAGTTTCCAAAAGACCTGCTTTCAGCCTGCTGTTAGTGCAAGTGGTTATTTACACTGAGAGCAAGTATTTTGAATTGTGCCCATGGACTGTTGCCAAGTGCATTAAACAACAAATGCAATCTTGTGCTATATAATGTTTTCAGAGGGTAATTCTCCTGTTATTTATCTGTTGAAGTCTTGTCATGTGTACTACTACTGTTATGAGCACCTCTGAACGTGTACCATGTTGGTAAGGAGATGTCATCCTTGAAACACTCTAGTGAGAGGAAATAATTTCAGTAAACAGACACAAAATTATGAGTCAGACACCTGGATATCCAAGAATTGATTGCTTCCTCTCCAAAACATGCTATGTTTCTCTTAAAAATTTATGACTTCATATTTCACTACCACATGCCTTAGTCAGTGTTATAAAATTATGTCCTATAAGGAGCAGTCCTCCCCGGAACAGTAATAATAGTAAGAACTGTTAACATCAAACACGTGAATGTAAAGGAAATACTTCAGTAAAGTATTGAAATGGCCAGTAAAAGAAGTTATACACAGTAAAGGAAGGCAAAACATGAGCATAACATTTGAAAATGACAAATTTAATACAGGAGTACAACACAAAACACAGTAAACAATAATCTGTAAAACTCTCATACTCCTGAAGCCCAGGGACAATTCTATACATACATACATACATACATACATAAAATTGCCAAAGATTCCAAAGACAACCACAAAGCATTCTATAACTATGTCAAGAATCTAAATGGCAATGCTCAGATCTGCTCTGAGCTAAAACAGAATGGCATTAAATATACTGATCCGAAGGATATTGCCAATATCCTGGCAGATCGATTCAGTGCTAACTTCACTCCCCTCTCACTCCCTAAATGGCCCATCTCAATACCGGAAGATTGCCAAATTCCAGTAATAACGGCCACACAGGTACAAAACGCACTCTCTAAAGCCAAGAATACAGCATCCATGGGACCAGATGACATCCCGGGCTGTGTATTACATGAACTACAATATGAACTGGCACCTCACCTAAGTGTCATGTTTAATCATAGCCTCACCTCAGGTTTCATGCCCACTGAGTGGCGCAGAGCTACAGTTATCCCAATCCACAAGGGGGGATCCATCTTGGATCCCGGAAACTACCATCCCATCAGTCTGACAAGCCTTATCTGCAAGGCCATGGAGCGTATTATCATGGAACTTATAAACAAAGACATTGGCAACCTTCAAACACTGGACCCCACCCAGTTTGGGTTTGTAAATGGCCGATCTTGTCTCCTGAACCTGATTGACTTCTTTGAATCAGTCTCCAGAGCCATGGACAAGGGTAAGGTGGTCCACACAGCCTATCTAGACCTTGCCAAGGCCTTTGACACCATCCCCCACTCTGGAATCATAGATAAACTTACTAAGTTGGGCATTAATCCCAATGTCACCCAATGGGTTGGTAAATGGCTTACTGATAGAACCCACACTGTAAAAGTAGCCGACTCCAAATCCAGCTCCAGACAAGTGACAAGTGGAGTACCTCAGGGTTCAGTCCTGGGGCCGCTCTTGTTTGGCATCTACTTCTCTGAAGTACAGGTCAACACTAAGGGACTCTGGCTAACAAAGTTTGCAGATGACTGCAAACTGGGAGCCATTATTGAATCCCCAAATGATGTGGATACTCTACAAAAGGGCCTTACAGAAACATATGCTTGGTACCAGAGCCATGGGCTCAAGCTCAATGCCAAGAAATGTATTGTTATCTCCTTTGGGAAAAAACATGTATCCATGAATTACCATATAGGTGGCAGTACACTAAACACAGAAAGTGTGATAAGAGACTTAGGGACACAGGTGGACAGTGGTCTCACCTTCGATAACCACATCACCACAACAGTCAGGAAATCCTTCTATGTGGCACACCTCATCATGAAGGGCTTTTCATCCAGAAAAAAGGAGGTCATTGTCCCACTGTACTCATCCCTCATTAGACCCATTATAGAATACAACATCCCATTTGGTATGTACCTCTCAAGACATCTGCAACAACTGGAAAGGCCTCAGAAATACCTCACTAAAAGAATCACAGGCCTAAAGCAGATGCCCTATGCTGACCGCCTTAAAAAACTCCAGCTATACTCTGTCACATATCGTCTACTCAGAGGCGATCTCTGCTTAACATACAAGGCCATGTCAAACCCAGAGCTGTTGGACATGCTACACTTAAAGAAATCCCAATCCCTCAGAGCTACACGCTCCAGGGATCTAAACCTTGTCATCACAATAAACAAAACATGCTGAAGGATAGGTTCCTGACCCAGAGACTCCCCAGACTCTGGAATAGATTGCCCATACATGTCAAGCAGAGTGCCTCTTTGGACCTCTTCAAGAGTAACCTTGACGATTGGATGGGAGAAAGGAAATTCACCCCAGGGATCACGTCAGTTGCCCTGCTAGACAGGGGTCCAGGAAAGTAAATAATGTGGGAAGAAATAGCCAGGGAATTGTTATGGCTAGGCTTGTATAGGCCCTAGGGCTGATAGCCTAGTACCAACCTATGAACCTATGAACTATACATACGTACATACATAAACACATACAAACATTTTAGGCACAGGTAATTAGGGTCTTAACATCAGATTGTAGCATACAGATCAGAATGCAAAAACATCAAGGCCAATAAAAGCGGTTATACACACTAAAGGAAGGCAAAAACATAAACATAACATTTGAAAATGACAATTTTAATACAGGAGTACAGGACAAAACACACTACACAATAATCTATAAAATTATCTTATAGGGCAATTCTACACATACATGCATATATACATGTATACATAAACACATACAAACATATTAGGCACAGGTAATTAGGCTCTTAAAGCCTGAAAATAGACAAAAACAGTGAACACCATATTAAGTGTACAAGTTGCTCTTTAACATACCCACTCCGTACTATTATTTAACATACCTTTTTAGAGATTAATGTGGCACAAAACAGGCATATTAATAACACAGAGAAGTGCATGAATAATTAGCATACCTTACTCTGCTATTTATATTTGTATCCCTACACCATTCCTCTACCAGTGTTAATAATCATAACTGTCTGAAATCTATAAAACAAAAAGCATTATGAGTGTGATATGACAGATGTTGAGGTCTGCCTGAGGTTGAGCCTGTTGGAGGCATATTGTCTAGTAAATAGCCATTCTATTCCACTCCTTGTTTCTCTGCTTGATTTGATTAGGAAATGGACTGCTGGAAATCAAACTGCAGATTACAATAAAGTGACATGAGGATTTTTTTATTTTATTCTGGTGGATGATGAAGCAGTACAGCCTGATATAATCTGAAGGATTATATATTGAGTGATTTTGATCATTGATTACTTTAGTCTCATAGTTGGGATATTTAGATTGGATAAGATTGCCAGAGACATCTGTACTTACTTTAGTCTGCAATTTTCATAAAATAATTCTTTTAATGTAAGAGAAAGTTAGTGGGTGTTCTTATAACAGCTGCACTGATATTTTTGCAGTGGTATTTTCCCATTCCATTGGAATTTTCCATCCACATTTGGAAAACACAACAGAGCCAATAGATTGGAAATGGTCAACCTGTATTACAATCCCAAAGACGCAATGCTAATGAGTGTTCGAATTATTGAACAGCTGTACTTGTATCAATGCTACCAAGGTAATGCTCAAGATCCTGCAAGATGGATAGACACCAGAAGTATGTGGGCCAGAGCTACCAGATGTGCAAGCTGGTTTTAGAAGGGAAAAGACATCAGAGATTAAATTGCCAGAAGCCACTCAATAATAGAGAGAAAGCAAAGTAACTCCAAAAGAATATTTTCTTTTGCTTTATTGACTATTCTAAAACCTTTGATTTTGAGGACCATAACAATATTTGGGAGCTGTTAAGAGACATGGGGATACTGGGTCACTTCATTTGTCTCCTGAGGAATCTGTATGCAGAAAAATAAGCAACTGTTATAACAAAGTATGAGAAAATTGACTGCTCGAGGTTGGAAAATGAGTAAGACAAAACTTTATTGTCAAATTTCAGTTTTGTATCTTGAACGTTATCATGCAGAAATGCTTAGTTCTACAAATCAGATCATGTACTCAATTTTTCCGGGAGAAATATTCATAACCTCAGATATGCAGATGACACTACTCTAATAGTTGAAAGTGTGGAAGGGTTGAAGATCCTGTTGATGAAAGCAAAAGTAAATGGTGCAAAAGCCAGTTTGCTGCTCAACATAAAAATGTCACTTAACCCTAAAACTCCTTTTCAAATTGATGAAGAAGATGTGAAGGCAATAACAGATTTTATTTTCCTGGGCTCAAAGGTCATAGCGGATGCTATTTGCAGCCATGAAACAAAGAAGACACTTGTGTTTTCAAAGGAAATCTATGGAAAATCTGGGTAAGACTTTTAACAGCAAATATATCATATTGTCAACAAAACTCGGTATAGTCAAAGCTGTGTTTTTCCAGTAAAGGCATATAACTTTATAATTACTGTATTGATGATTGTAGCCTCCTAAATATGTTTGTGTTATTCTAATGTTGAATGTCTCTATTGCTATTGTAATGCTTTATATGTACATCTTGGAGCTTTTCTCCCTGGGCCTCTGCTGAAAAAGGGCTTGAGCCCAATCGGACACTACTGGTCAATAAATGTTAAATAAATAAATAATGAAATGAATGAAACACAGCAACAAAAAAAAAAAAAAAAAGCAAGAGCAGGACTGCCTGGGAGACTCTCTGATTCCATCACTTATAGAATGTCTGTCAGATCTTGAGGTAGAGCTGTAATCTCCCTTCAACTTTCCCCTCCTGTTTGGGATTTAATACTTTGGTTGGTGGGTGAGTTAAATGAAAACTAGTTCCTGGCTTTGATACAAGCTGAGCTTCAGAGAAGGAATTGGAGGCCACATGTTCTGAAATGGAACCTTACTAAAAGAGTTGACAATGCGATTAAATAAAGATGAAAAAGACAACACTGGGTTTCCTCATCAGCACATCTCTTTTTGCAGTACTCAAGTAACAGGTGTGAATAAGGTCTGAAAGATAATAAAGTTTTAAATATGTCTTCATATTTATTGACCAAGATTGAACCTGATGTTTTGAATAAGGGTTAAATGTTTATTCCAGAGGAAAATCAACATATTACAGATTATTTTCATGGACTTAAGACTGTTCATTAGGATTTTGAATCTTAAACTTATGTTTCCCATATAGCAACAAACTGTATCTAGGTCTTAATATAAAACCTGGTGTATTTATGCCTACTAGTCATCGTGTAATCAATGTTTTTCAGAATGAGTTGAGCACTTTTGTCCATATTAGTGTTTGGACTTCATCAGAAAGCTCTGCAGAGTGCAATTCAAAGGGAAGGCCGCTTTTACTTCTATGATCTAGCAGTCAAGGGGCAAGACAGAGTAAAGGCTGCCTTCCCTTTAAATTGCACTCTGCAGAGCTCAACTCATTTCTAATAAAATTATTGTATGTTTCCATTGAGGAAGTTGAACTCCTTCATTCTGGCTATACATTTTATGTGAGGGCACAGTATAGACCACCTAGAGAAGGAAAGTTGCATAGACCATCTGCTTTGGGCAACTAATGTGGTGTGCAGTATCGTTAAGATAGGAGAACACCAATCACAGACTGCTGCTGGTATAAAATATGGCTCTAGGTGATTCAGTCATGTTGACTACTGTTGCCAGATGGGGATGGTATTTACCGGTGTTAAGTGGGTTGAGGTCTCAGCCTACTCCAACCTACGCCAAGGACCTATGCTAATGGTGGGAGGGGTGGGGTGTATGTGCCCTATAGGCAAGTGTGCACCAGCTATAAAGCCAGTGTCCAGTTGCCCAGCTTGGGTTACCTGGGATAGTTATTTTGAGTGAGAGGTGGATGTAAAACCAATCAGCCTGCCAAACATGAACTAAAAATTGCTACACTCAATATAGGTTCACTAACAAGATGGAGCATGGAAGTGGATGACATGATAGTAAGGAGGAGGCTGGACACCCTCTGTATCCAGGATACAAAATGAAAGGGCAATGCAGCAAAGCCACTTGGCTTGGGATCTGGAATCTGCTACTCAGGAGGAGGACAGGCTAGAAATTGTGTTGGAACTGTTGTGAGAGAGAGAGAGGCTTCTGAAGACAGCGAGGGATGTCATCAGAATTAGTGACAGATTCAAGGTAATCAGACTCCAGGCTAATGATTTTGCAGTATTCATAATCTCAGTCAATGCCCACCGCAGGGTTGTGATAGTGAGAGAAAGAGTGCATTGAAACAGCAGTTGCAGGTCCTACTGGATGAAGCAGGACAACATGCATTAGTGTTGATAATGGGTGATCTGAATGCATACATCAGGACAGACAGAACAAGATATAAGGACTGCCTGGGTCTGCATAGGTGGAGTAAAAGAAATAAAGAAGGAGAGGCCATGCTACACTTCTGTCTGGCAAATGTCTTGATGGTAGTAAAATCATGGTTCAGAAAGAGAGACAGTCACAAGATCACATGCGAGAGTGGCCAACATGCAACTCAGGTAGACTTCCTCCAAGTAAGGAATAGCACTGGGCTAGAATCAGTAATTCCAGAGTCATCCCCAGTGAAACAGTCAGCCCACAGCATAAACCCCTGATTGCCAAAATCAGCTGCAAGCAGTGGCCAGAGAAGGTTCCAATGTCAACAGAGACCAGGCTGAAGACCTGGAAGTTTACTGTAGAGAAAGCTTAACAGCTCAAGGAATTACTCAGGGCTCTAGCACTCCAAGAAGAGGAGGAAATAGGCAGAGTTGAAGAAGAATGGCAGAATCTCAAAACAGCATGTGTGAGAACTACAGAACAGATATGTGGCTGAACCAAGTATGGAAATAAGGTACATACGGAAAGCTGGTGGTGGAATGCAGAAGTCCAGGAAGTCATTAAAAGAAAGAAGGAGTGCAGGAAAAAGTGGGAGATAGAAAAGACAGACAAGACTAGGAAGGAATACTGATTGTCTAAAAAAGAGACTAAGAAAGTAGTTGCAATACCAAAGAACAGGGCATCAGAGGCAGTGTACCAGCTTCTGGAAAGTGAACAATAGCTGGCACAAACAAACTCTATCAAGTTGCAAGGCAAAGACAGAAAGATAGAGAAAATAGTCAGCAACAATCTGCTCACCAGACCACAGGACATCAAAGGTAGATGGAAGGAGAACTTCCAGCAGCTTCTGAATGAAGAAAACCCACAGAAAAAGTACTGTCTCAGATATAGCCTATGATGAGAGAAGATATGGAGCCCTCCATAAAAAAAGTAAGAACATCACTAAGAAAAATGAAGTCAGGAAAAGCAGCAGGCTCAAATAAATTCAAAACAGATATGATAAAGATGCTAAATGAGATTGGAGAGAAATGGCTCCTTAGGGTAACTGCAGCAGTGTGGAGGGAAAGGTGTATCACAGATGGCTGGAGAATAAGCTTACTTGTACAAGAACAAAGGGGACGTCCACTCCTGTCATACTAAATGAATGTTCTGGAGAGGGTCATTGATAAACAGATATGCAGATAGTGGAAAGTAAGATGGGAGATGAGCAGTTCAGATTAGGATGCAGCACAACTTATTCAATGTTTGCAGTGAGACAGATAGTTGAGAAGAAGCAGGAGATGACGAAAGAGTCCACATGAGCATTCCTAGACTTGGAGAAAGCACATGACATGGTCCCAGGAAAGCTGATATGGGAAGTCCTGCAGTGGTTCAAAATCTCAGAAACCCTGTTAAATTAGTGCAGGCTATGTACAAGGACCCAATTACTTAAGTATGATCAGTGTTTGGATTTAGAAAGCATTTCCTAGTGGGAGTAGATGTGTATCAGCATTCAGCTCTGAACCCACTGCTGTTCATACTGTTAATGGACTACATTAGCAAGCAGGTTGCTGGGGACAGATCAAAGTTGTATGCAGATGATCTAGCATTACGGTCAGACTCTGAAAAAGAACTTTGGCAAAGGATAGGGGAATAGAACCCAAAACTGTTGTCAAATGGGATGAAACTGAGTACAGATAAGACACAATTAATGGTAGCAAATTGGGGAAATCAGAAGAAGCTGAGAACTGAGATAGAAGGGAAGATAGTGGAACATGTTAACAGTATCTGGAAGGGGTGCTTGAGGAGAAGGGAAGTCTAAATGAAGAGGTCAATGCTAGAATCTGAGGGACTGCAGCCAGTTGGCATAGAGTGCCAGGTGTAGTGTGTGACAGAAGAATACTAAAGAAGCTGAAAAATAAGGCATACAAAATAGTTTTGTGATAGTAGTACTGTATGGTACAGACACCTAGGTAGTGAAGGCAGAATAGATGAGGGATCCAGAGGTGATGGAAATTAAGCACCTGAGGCAGGTGGTAGGATGCACTCTGTGGGACAGATGAAGAAATTAAGATATCAGAGCAGAAACTAAAGTAGCTCCAACTGCAGAAAAGATCAAAGAGAACAGATTACAGTGGTTCAAGCACATGTGCAGAAAAACAGAAGACAATCTGGTGAAAAAGGTTTGGAACAGGCAGGAAGAAGGTAAGAGGAAATTATGGCATCCAGCAAAGAGGTGGATGGATTGTGTGAGAAAAGATCTGCAACAGCCAGGCATGAGTGTCGAGGAAAGCAAGAGTGTGGCATTGAATTGAGAGAGATGATGACAGTTAACAGAACATACTGGCCCATGTAGAAAATGGGGAAAAGGGGGGTTGATGATGTAGACGATGATGATGATGCCGTGGAGATAAATAAGACTAGCGGAACCAAATACTAAAGTATATAAAAAAATACTAGAAAGATTACCTTTCTTCCTTGCACAAGTATGCATCCCCCTTTCACCTTTAAGAATGTAGAGAAGGGGCAAATATACTGATGATCTAGATGAAATACAAAGAATGTAATTTCTGAAGACCAGCGTGATGAATTAAGTTGTGATTTTATGAGTAGAGACTGTGATTTAAAATATAGAAAATCTGTCAAAGATGATGTCGTCCAAAAGCATAATGATAGAGCAAAACCTTTTTTTACTTCTGAGGTCTCAACTCACAAGAATATGAATATGTGTAATGATGGTGGAGAGCTGTATTTTGTAGTTGGGTTCAATAGGCATACAAAAGCTTCTGAGCACATAATAAAAAAATGGTATATTCTGTTATATGCCTTTAGTTCCAAAATTTACTTTAAAGAAAGGGTGGAATCTAAAACAGAGACTTATGTTATAAGTATATGAAATAAAGATCAAAAGCCTTTACTGCAAAATAGATGAACTTTTCTCTGTTACAACTGCAGTTTTGTTTATAGAAAGTCGTCTTTTATTCATTCACTAACAATTGTTGAATATAGATTTATTATTTTGCAACCTGTAATACTATTGTTGCTTAGACTGCAATTTGTATGAACTGTAGGTTGTTCTATGTGGGAATGACTAATAGCAAACTAAAGGACAGTATTAGTGGACATCTCTCTGATAGAAAAAGAGAAGTAAAGACTTATGCACTAGCTAAACAAATGTTTGAAAATGATAAAACATATTTTTGAGGTTTGCATTAATGTAAGTAGTGAAATAATCTGTTAGGGGAAGGGATATAAAGAATAAAACTGATGTTTGTGAAATCAAGTAAATTAATTTGCTTAAATCTGACCAAGAACCCAGTCTAAATGACATCTGTAATCTGAAGCCTATTTTAAAGTTGTGTCCCCTGAAGTAATATGGATTTCTTTAAGACTTTCTATGTAATTTTTTTATGTAAATTGAGATAATCATCAAAAATCCAGGTTTATTTAAGTGCTTTTCATCAAGTTTGTGACTTCATCACAATAAAATCACATGATCATGACAAACACACACATATATATATATATATATATATATATATATATATATATATATTATATATATATATATATATATATATATATATATATATATATACACACACACACACACACACACACACACACACACACACATACCACCCCACCTAGCCATTGGTCAATGTAATTACATAATTTCCTCTAAAACAGACATTATACAAAGTTAATAAAAATTATTGCAACTTGATATTCTTGCAAATAATACAACTGATAAACCTATAAAAAGTACATTGATTTTAACTTTAAACAGAACTCAAGGAAATTCTGTCATTAAGACCTAGTACTTGGCAGGCATTAGTTTTAATCTGCCATGTCAATTCCTTAAATTCTAGCCATTCATCCATTGTTCCTCCTCTTGCTCCAAGGTCAATATGGTCTATGGCCCCAAACTTAAAAGTATGTGTGGGGCACGCACAAATGTGCTTGTATAAAGCACTGTTTATGTTTGTATTCCTGATGTCATACAGGTGTTGATATACCCTTTACCTCAGTGTTCTTATGGTCTTACCAATATAGAAACTGTCGCATAGGTCACACACTGTGACATACACCACTGCCTTTGAGTAACAGGAGTATCTCTTCCTAGGTTTTACCATACCATAACCAGTGATTTTGATGGCCTCACCTTGAAACATGGCTGGACACTGTTTACACCTCCCACATTTGTAGCAACCACCCAGTGTGGGTGCACAAGAGTCTCTTTCTAATAGGCCCTTTAAACTAAATTCCCTCTTGTAAACTATAGTGGGCTTGTTTCCCACTACTGAGTGAACATCGTTGCCAATAGTGAATAGGCCCCATAATCTGCATATAATGTTCCTGATATCATAGAAGTCAACACTAAAAGGAAGAATGAAAGCTCTTGAGAAACAATCCTGTATCCCAGTCTGGGTTGCTCCAGTGGGGCCATTCTCATTGGATAGTAAGCAAAAAAATCCTGATTTCCCTTTTTCTAATCACCTTATTGGCAATGTCCTGAACAAAATTGCCAGGGTAACCTCTTCCAGTCAGCATGTTTTTTAACTTAGCATACTCACTCAAAAAGTCATCCAGTCCTGACACCATTCTAGCTAACCTAACATACTGGCGCTTGACTTGGGCTCTTTTTTGGTGCTCCGGGTGCCAGCTATCAAAATGCAACAGTGAGTTTGAGTATGTTGGCTTCCTATACAAATGAGAAGTGAAAGCCTTGTTTGCATAGTCTTTTTTAATTGTTACATCCAGAAAATTCAGTTGGTCATTGTCTCTGGCCATGATGAATTTAAGGAAGGAGGTGGTTTGATTAATGTAAATGAAGAACCTATCTAGTTCTTCTTCACTACCCTTCCAGAAGATTACTGCCCAAGAGTCTTTGTAAGTTTAATTTAAAATAAATAAAGCCTCCCAGTGTGCCTGCACAATGTTGGCAAAACTGGGGGCACTGGCACTCATCACTACTCCTTGCTTTTGTTTTAAAAGCTAGCCCTCGAAGCAAATAAAATTGTTTTCGAGCACAAGCTCCATACATGTACATCCAGTCAAGATGCTGTTATGCGCTAGACTGAAGTTGAAACACAGATATTCATAAAACCACTCCAAGCCCTCATGGTGTGGAATGACTGAGAATAAATATTTAATGTCGATGGTCACCATAATGAGACCATTGTCATACATCTCAGGCTTTATTTATGGTGAGAAAATCCCAGGAGTCCCTGATAATAGTGCCTCTTCCATCAAGTACTCCCTTCACCTTGCAGTCAATAAATTTTGCTATGGCAAATGTCTTGAAGGCCTTTACATCTACTATTGGATGCAGGGGTGGGTTGCTGATTGACTTATGAATCTTCGGGATCCCAAAAATTGTAGGGATCCTTGTTTCCTTGTTGTCTAAAAAAATCATGTTCACTTAGTTCCAAATGACCATTCAACTTTGTATAATGTCTGTTTTAGAGGAAATTATCTAATTACATTGACCAATGGCAAGGTGGGGTGGTGTATATATGTTTGGCATGATCATGTGATTGTATTCTGATGAAGTCTGAAACTTGACGAAAAGAGCTTAAATAAACTTGTATTTTTGCTGGTGGTCTGTTCTGCATGCTTCTTTCATCTATTTGCTGATTTTGAGTGGTTTTACTTTGTTTATTTCTTAAATTGAGATAATGATGTAATTTGATGAGTCTATTTAAGCTTTCAAATTTTACTGTGTAATTTTAACCTGATGAAGCTTGGAGTACGAAAGCATGTGAGCTTCTTGATTTATATTTATTGAACTTTATCAAATACGTTGATACCCTTGAGGTCTTTTGAGATATTTTCTGGATTGTTTTTGTTGGTTTTATACAAGCTTGGACTTTGAACCTGCTTCAAGCTACCAGTGGTCATATATTCAAGGAAAAGGCTGAGGAGAATGAGGAGACCAACTCTTGGATAGTTGTGCTATACTTAATCTTAAGAGATGGAACTTTTGAAGATTAGACTAAGTACCCAGTACCCTCCATCCATCTCTTCACTGTACACAAGGAACACATTGCTTAACATAAACTTACTTATACATTTTGAAAGTGCAGAAAGGGAAAGAAAATGAGAGAAGTGTGCATTTTTTTTAGCAAATGCAGATTGTTTTAACATTAGCAGCAAATGATTACAGCAAGATGGACATTAGTCTCGAGAGCCATTCTTTGATTACTTTCTAATGACAGTGAATAAGGACCAGTTATTCAGACAGACTAGCTACTTAGACATCTTGATTTAAGCATATTCTTATTCAATGTCCTAAAACTTGGCATATCCACACAACATCTGCCCAGTACAAGCATTATCACTTTGTTTATTTGAATAGTCACAGGCCCTTCACACAGATAAATGGATTACTGCATATACAGAATGTCTTGCACACTATATAGGTAAAATGGCAGAGGAACTTGTTGTGGAGTAGATCATGGTTTGGTAGAAATATATCTGCCTATCATAAACAGACTTCATCTCACACAGAAGGAAAATGTT
This sequence comes from Protopterus annectens, assembly GCF_019279795.1. NCBI lineage: Eukaryota > Metazoa > Chordata > Ceratodontiformes > Protopteridae > Protopterus > Protopterus annectens. The sequence continues at coordinate 279,430,341 of NC_056729.1, read as the reverse complement.
TACTGAATGATGCCTTGGAAATTACATCTGTGTCATTATGTCTTTAAAAAGGCAAATTACAGACATATTGGAGATTATCAGGTATTCATGTACAGAAGTAGAAGGAATTAATTATTCATGCTGCTCTAACAAGAAGGCTATTTTTCCTTTGCAATGTTAGGAGTGTGGGGAACAGTGAGAAAAGTTCTGGCATTGCTACTGGTAGAAAATGTGGTCGGTCATTGCTACTATTACAAAACATGGGCAAGTAAAAAAAAAATGATGTACCATATGAAGTTGCTTGGATAAAGGTTGTTGAGAAAAGATATGGAAGAAAATGATGGAAAACCTTTGGAAACATTCAAAAGAGGGTATCATGTGTGAAATAAGTTAGGACAAATGCAATCAAAAACATTAATTTATCAGGAAGTAGAACAAAACATTACTGTTACATTTACTGTTAAAACGCAGGTAAATGCATGCATGAATGTGTTCAGGGTGCTGGTTTCATATAATTTGCAGACCATTAAGCTCATCGAGGGACATAGACATGAAACTTGGTGAGAGAATTAAAATGTGAGGATAAAACATCAAAAGTTTCATACTGGAAGGTCATAATGTAACTGGGGATACCTGAGAGATTCCATGTTCCGGATCTGAGAGGGGGCCAGATGCTGAGAGGGAACAGATGCTAAACAAGATGTTGAGTAGGTTAAGGTTTCACTTAGCTTAAATAATACAGTGCAAGGAAAATGGAAATACTTAATGCAGTCTTATCTAATTCTCAGGATGTGATAGGGTTTGATGGTAAAAATGCCAGTAGTCAAGAATGGTCATGTGACAGCGAGATGTAGAGTTACAGGAAATAATAATCAGGGTATAACTTAAACAATAATTCTGTTTTTATGCCATGGTTTTGAAAATCTGTATGACCATGTTAGGAATAGATTCGGTGAAGTGAATGGTGGTAAACTAAGGGGTTATCTAAATTATGAGAATGGATTATGGCTGAACTGCTTATACCAATAAACAAAGCTGTAAAAAATATAATATGTGGTGATTAGCCCTAAGAAAAACTTATAAAGGACAGAAGCAAATGGGTTGAAAGAAAATGATGGCTTAATGAAAGAAGCATTCCGAGAACTGAAAATATCAACAAAGGAAATAAGATCACCAACATGCAGGCTAAAATGGAGCAGGAGGATGGAGTAAAGAAAGGAAGCAGAGACTTACTGTAGGTATATTCCAGAAAACAGGAAGAAACAAGAGTGATCAAATACAGAAAAGAAACTAAGAATCAGAAGGAGCCGGTAGTGGTACGAAATTAATAATTTGCTTCTCTGTATAAAAAGTGAAAAGGAAACGCTGCCTTGCTGGGAATGGATAACTGTCGACTCTGGACAGCAGTGAACTAGTAACAGAATTGAAAGACATGAAACGTACAAAGAACCATTTTCATTAAAGAAAATAAGGTGAAAGATTCCAATGTGTCCTTCTTTGTTAAATGCTTACTCGAGATCAGTGGCCAGGAAAGAGATTCATGATGACTCAGTAGCATATGGCCCCGCCTCTATAAATGGAGAGTGACAAATAATCCAAGGAACTACAGGCCAGTTAATTTAAGCAATGTTAGTGGGAAAGCCATGAAAACATGTCTGATTATTGATTGCTTTTATAAGTTACTATAATCTTCAATACAATAGCTGACGTGAGATTATATCTCAAAGAAGATGTCAAACAAACTGGATTCAGTGTTATGTTATGGTTATATGCATATTTGGTATTGCTCTTGTAGGATGTATAGTTTGCTAGATTTCATTATGACATTTGATTCAGTACTGAAGTGGCAATAATTAGAAACATTTCATATGGTATCTAGGCAAAGGGAAAGCACTACATTGTAGCTGGAAGGTAGAAGACAAATGGGGTATGCGATAGGAATATGGTCACTGATAAGCCAAAAGGCTTGTGGTACACCACAGGGACACATTCTGATCAGGCACTAGTCAACTGTTTTGCCAAATACAGCTGAGGTTTTCTGAATGATCCTCACTGCTAGTAATATTAATTCAGGTGCGGCAGCAGGAGGCAGAGAAATTATCTGAAGAAAAACTTGGAAGTAAGTGGTCACTACAATATCAGCCAAGCTTTAACTGTGCCAGATGTAAAGTTCTACATATGTGTCATAACAATCCTGGCATATGCTATGAGTAAGTATGTATAAAGTTACCGGAGACAACAAAGGAAATATTATCAATATTCCACTTCAGACAATAATCTACTGTCTGGAGCAGTATGACAGTATCACGACAGTGACAAGTAAAAAGTTAAGTTGTGTTCACTGAGGATTTGATATGAGATGCAGAACAGCAGAGATACAGTTCTACAGGCCATAGAAGGAGAGAGACAAATCACTGAAAAGAAATGAGGAAAACTACCTAGTTGGGAGAATGGGATACAAAGGAAAAACAACTATTACATGATAAAAGTCTTTTCTCTTTGTAAGTAGTAAGTGGTAGAGAAGGTATTATTTACATGCCTATGATAGTCACGTGAGTGTACTATTCACATTCACTTTTTTCAACAATGTAATTGATGACCATTGGAAGGACTTCCGGACTGGGTTTGAGAAAGTAATCTAATTGTGCATTCAAGAAAGTGTTATGTTAACAATAAGTTAATAGGAGGTATGAATAGAACTCTATTAAAACAATGAAAATTATAAATAGTTTGTCTTCTTGTGTTTTCAAATAAATGAAAACAATTATTCAGAAAAGTGGTAAAGGGCCATTTTAAAGAATAGCAGAGAGAGAGAGAGAGAGAGAAGCAGCCAGCTTAGTATAACAAAATACTTTATTGTGCATCTGAAAGAACAACGGGGTTTACATTTTGATACTTGATGTAAAAGGGTTATACTAAGAAGTATGAAACTATGTGTTTATTTATTTACTTGCACTTTGGTATTTGAATTAGCAATGGTTTATATTTAATTTACCATGAGACCATCAGATTATTGGCTATAGCTATGGAAATCATGTTTATGTGTTAAATGCATTTTGATGCATTAATAGATAAGCACAGATTGCCACTGAAAGAATCATGTGTATTGGCATTTCCCAGAAAGAAGCAGAAAACTCCTGCCCTAACTCATGCTGAAGGATTTCATGATAAATGCTACATCCTCAAAGATCCCATTGGGCCTGGAAGTATGAATATGTGGTGCTTCTTTAGGTCAGTAATGTACCAACTAAAGTGTGGTCTACTGATGCTGCACATGTATAGACAGGAAAAACTAAATGGTTGCTCATTTATTATTCAAATTACCGATTGCTGGAAAGTATGGAAGTGCTAATGGAATGTTAAACTGGTATTTGGTGATTGGGTTCAGGTGTACAGCACTGACAGGAAAAACAGTGGCTCATGGCTGCAACCGTTCTTAAAAAGACACGGGTTTATTGTTTATGTTTTTTAACTTTCATTTCAAAACTGTAAGTACTATGTTTTCTGCTATACAAAATGGCATATTCAGCTACATTGTTTTTTAAAACAGCCTAACATATACCCCCACAGTGCATACGGTGTTTACCATTACTGTCATTCTTCTTACTGTCCTGGTGCAGTACAAACCGTGTTTCATTTGGGGCTTGATGGCCTGGTACGGGAAGCAGTGTGCAGGGATTTCTGATGGGCTCAGGCTCTGTCAGGTTTCAAATGCCTGAGGCAAACTGATAATCATAGATAGATGCTGACTTTAATTGCTGTGTACCCGATTCAAGTAAGCATGTCAATGGAATTAAAAAAGGAAATCTATTTCTTTTTAAGATTTTTATCTCATATCATTTTATGTTTAATTGCCACAAACAATTAGTCTCTAGGAACAGATGATATGAAACTGTTTTTATTTTGCAATCTTGAGCTCCAAGATAATGTCAGAAGGTTATTTCTGAGCAGCAGCTCTAGGCAGATAAAATTGTGTGCTTCTTAACTTTTGACAGCTGAGTATATATAGGACTTTCTTTAAACAATTGTACAAATAAACGAATGTGTCTTCAAAGCACATTACAATGGAAGGTATTTTAGAAATGTGTATGGACTGCTGCTTGTATCTGCTGATAGACATGCTTATGACATTAAATTACAAATTGTTTGAATAAGTCAAAATGAAACACAGTACAGTGGAATATCACTTGGCAGTATGAATGACAATAAAATGAACAAGTAGGTGTATGTGTGTGTGTGTGTGTGTGTGTGTGTGTGTGTGTGTGTGTGTGTGTGTGTGTGTATGTGTGTGTGTGTGTGTGTGTGTGTGTGTGTGTGTGTGTGTCTGTGCGTGTGTGTGTGTGTGTGTGTGTGTGTGTGTGTGTGTGTGTGTGTGTGTGTGTCTGTGCATGTGTGTGTGTGTGTGTGTGTGTGTGTGTGTCTGTGCATGTGTGTGTGTGTGCATGTGTATGTCTTTGTATGTGCGTGTGTGTCTGTGCCCTTGCTTCATGTTTCTCAGAAGTATGTTAAACCTTTCATTTCTTTTTAGTTTTTTAGTGGAATGCTTTTTGGTTGCAAAGCTGTTTGAGGGATGACCTCACTATGCTAATTAGTAATGGGATGCCAGTTGTGTAACTGTGTGGGTATGCATGGACACATATTTTAGTCTGTGTGTATTTGTTCATGTATGTTTGTCTGCATGCATATATGTTTGTGTTTCTGTGTGTGTATGACTCCATCTGCATACATATATGCATGTGTTTGTGTGAGTGTGTATGTCTCTGTCTGCATAAAAATGTGTACTTATTTCTGTGTGCGTGTGTATATATGTGAGTGTCCTGTGGGTGTAGATATGTGCTTATATATGTGCATGCACATACACATGCACTTGTGTCTGCTTGATTTCTCCCATGTGAATGTACGTGTGTGTGTGTGTGTGTGTGTGTGTGTGTGTGTGTGTGTGTGTGTGTGTGTGTGTGTGTGTGTGTTTGTCTGTTTGCACATAAAGCACTCCCTCATAGAAAACAAATACTTCCTACTATAAATATCATAATTGGGCTTTGACTGCTTTTAACCGCATTGTGTAAAAACATCTTAGATTCAGTGCAGGCTATATGATTTTATGGGTCTATATTACCAAAGCAAAAAACCCTATTCCCGAATATCTAAATGCTGAAACCTTTACCGTGAACTACGAAAATCCCGAATGCACTAAATCGCGAAAAAAAACCGAACTGTCATAGTCGGCCAACCCCACCACCAGCTACATACTACCTACCCAAAGAAAATAAATAAACCAAACACATACACTAACCAAACCCTACTTCTAACCTCAGGTAAAGCACCAAAACCCTACCTCTAACCCTACACTAAACCCCACATGCACAACTAACTATGCACTATCCTTAACCCCTCCCTAACCCTAAGATCCATAACTACTGCACACGTCCCCTACACACATACTCCCAAACAAAATAAATAATCCACATGCATACATTTAACAAAACCCTTCCTCCAACACTACACTAAACCCCACATACACAACTATCTATGCACTATCCTTAACCCCTCCTTAACCCTAAGGTCCGTAACTACCACACACTTCCCCTACAGACATACACCCAAACAAAATAAACAATACACATACATACACTTAAAATAACCCTACTTCTAACACTACGCTAAACCTTACATACATTACCTATCTATGCACTTACCTTAACCCAAATCCTAACACAAAAGTCTTATCTATCGCACACTTACCTTACGGAGCTATACCGCAGACGGGCCAACCAAAACAATTCAACATTTCGTAATTCGCAGTTTTGTACGTTCGGGATTTCCATACTTCGCGCAATACTTGTCGACATCTTTGTATTTGCTCATACTGTTTTTCGTGTTTGTAATATAGACCTGATTTTAGTCATTGTTACTGTGGTTTTCTCTTGAGTGGGATTAGATGGAAAACTCATGTATTTTTGTTGTTTGTTCTGTTTTATAATAATTAAAATGTACATTTCAAAATATGTATTAATAAGGAATATGACAATGAGACTGTTTACATTTTTATTCATTAATTTAAATACATTTTTACTCATTAACTTAATTAGTTATGTATTCCTTATGATGCAATTTGTTTGTGGAGGGGAATATTTTATATAGCATGGGATATAATGCAATTTTTACATTTAATGAAGTTCCACACAGAAATGGAGCAAAAAGTACTTAAATTCTTTAATAAATCTTGTGTTTTCTTTGGTGTTTTTTTGATTAGATTTGCAATGGATTCATCTTGTTTCCTTCATAGATATATGTACATGTATGTGGATGTGTGTAAGCATCCATGTGGGTGTATGCATGTGTATGTGTATACACACATGAATGTGTCTATATTTGTGTGTGTATTCTGTACTCCCGTGTGTGTGTGTGTGTGTGTGCTTGTGTGCGTGATTATCAACATACATGTGTATGTACATGCTTGCTGGTGTGTGTGAGCGTGTGTGTGTATGTGTGTGTGTGTGTGTGTGTGTGTGTGTGTGTGTGTGTGTGTGTGTGTGTGTGTGTGTGTGTGTGTGATTTTGTGTGATTTTGTTTGTGTACATGCTACATGTATCTGTGCTTGTGTTTGCATATGCACATCAATATGAGTTCGCTCTTACTTACACCTGTATAGATACATGTAAGTGTATATGTCTATGTGTGTGTGTGTGTGTGTGTGTGGGCATGCATACTTGTCTGTATCTAAATGCATGCATGTACAGGTACATGTGTACTCATATGTGTATATGCATATGCACATATCTGTCTGTTTCTGTGTTTCTGTTTGTGTACATATGTGAATGTGTCTATGTCTGCTAGCATGCATGCATGTTTGTATGTGTGTGTGTGTGTGTGTGTGTGTGTGTGTGTGTGTGTGTGAGTCTGTGCCTGTGTATGCCCCTTCATACATATGTGTGTGCCCGTACATACATACATATCCACGTGTTTATGTTTGCACCTGGTCATTGGTGGTTATGCATGCACACACCCACAAACACACACACACACACACACACACACACACACATATGCAAACATATGCATACACACATAATAATTCACACACATCAGATAATTTACCCTAATGTGCATGATCCTTTTTCAAAAGTTTTGTTAGCTAATAGAGCATCAATCGGTAATAATAACCTTATTCCATGACATATCCCAATAAGAGCTATAACTATCCACTGTATCCACACAACAGATCCATTTAAAAGCTATAACTATCCACTGTATCTACACATCAGATCCCAGTAAGAGCTATAACTATCCACTGTGTCCACACAACAGATCCACGTAAGAGCTATAATTATCCACTGTAGCCACACAACAGATCCTGTTAAGAGCTATAACTATCCACTGTATCCACATGAGAGATCCCAGTAAGAGCTGTAACTATCCACTGTATCCACACAACAGATCCACATAAGAGCTATAACTATCCACTGTATTGACACGACAGATCCTGGTAAGAGCTATAACTATCCACTTTATCCACAAAACAGATCCACGTAAGAGCTATAACTATCCACTGTATCCACACAACAGATCCCAGTAAGAGCTATAACTATCCGCTGTATCTTCTGCAACAGTCTGACAGATTGGCCATCAGTATGCAAAGACTCGGATTATAATCTTGTGACTTCCTACTTAGTATATATAGAGAGATCAAATACTTGTACTTTAAAGATGTTCATCAGGAGAGATATTGTTTTCAAACGTTATAACTATTTGCTGTTTAGATAGAACATCTTGCTTGTAATATCAGAAGTGAGGCTGAATATCCACTAAACATTTGAGCTGACAAGATTTCTAGAAGCTTTATTTTTTGTTTGTTAAATGCAAGCATCCTTGTTACATCTAAAGTGAGTATTAACTTTTCTCTTCATCGGGAACTTTCACCTCTTATTTGCAAACCATATGAAAATTTCCTTATTTTTTACTACATAGTGTTAACCATCATTCTTTCTCATTTGGCATGGAAGGAGAATAAGAACTCCTGTACATGAGCCATAACAGTACCTCTCTGTTTCCATTTGGGTTGGTACGTTTTAACTAGAGTAAGTAACGGTCTCATGTATGCTATCCACAAGTGAGAATAGTAAGTTAATTCTGGTATGACTAGTACATGAACCACAAAACTATACAGTTAAGAATAATGTTTTTCAGTCTAGGAAACATTTACATAGTTACACCATTTCATATAAGAATCAAGAAATTATTAATGTACACACAGGCACCTTAATTGTAATCCCTAATTTATTTCTTAAAAAAATAAAGTGTACATTAAGGGCAAAGAAAGACCATTGGTACATCTGAGGAACAAAACTTGTCAAGCAGAAAGAAATATGTGTAGGCCTTCTGATCCATGCTGTCATGGTGTATGAATGCACAGTCAAGATATTATGGAATGTTACTATGTAGTACTATTACTTTGAAGGCTGCATCTTGTCTAAGGCTTTGCCAAAGTTCATCAAGTGAAAACTGTAACTATAGATGAGAATCCTGCTCAGCATACTATGGTATTGGAGGAAGTAGAATATGATAGCTTTTGCTTCAGTGACGTTGCATCAGAATTGTGTATGTATTGAATAGCAATCTCTCACACTGCTTTAAGCATGTAACAGATCAGGCAAGGGCAGACAAAGGGCACCTGCCTTGCAGTGCATGTATTTAATAGGCCTAAAGAGCAGACAGTGTATGTTTGTAACTTGGGATTTGGACTGTTTTTGCCATTTTACCCTTCAAAAAGTAATGTATTATGCAAATGACACTTTGATGTGAGAAAATGCGCAATAACACATTAAAAAAAAACTAAATAAATAAATAGGTTGTGATACACACAAGTGATGTTGCTTTTTCCCTCTGACATATTAGCTGTTCTACAAACTCTGCCGAGTGGCAAATTATCCATCTCCGTATAAAATGTTTTTCAATCCCACTGAATAACGTACTGAGCAATTAAAATAATTTAAAGTTGCTTTTGTAGAATTTATATACTTGTTGAAGATAATTTTTATCTGGGAGAATTATTTTGGCTGTTTTTTCTATGTTTTTTTTCTTAGGTCCACTAAATTAAAAACAGATGATCTAAATGAAGTAATTCTGTTAACTGTATATAAATGTTGTACACTAAAAAGTTAAACACAACCCATACAGTTCACAAATTTGTAAATGCACACAATGCTTGCTGCTGCCTCAGTTTGTTTTATGTGTCTGATGCAATTCCAGTAACTAATGTGATCTCAGTGTGTTATTTCATTGTAATGAGTTCTGACATATATTTGAGATGTGTAAAATATTTATGGACTAGACTTGTAAAGGAGACCAACACACAGTTTTACTTCACATTATTCTGAAGGAATCTAGCAGGTAAGCAGTTTGTCATCTTTTATCATTTTGCAAACTCTCATGTGTTGTGTGGGATGGAAAACTCAATGTTTCTTGGTTCTGATGTGTTACCAACTAGTGAAGTTAATGGCTTCCTAGATCTTTACACTATTATCAAGTATCATATATTCATGACACGGTACTTCTAGTCATATTTATTGTATGTACCTGTTAATGGAATGTCTTATCTTCATTTATGTTTATCCTAGTTATAATAATCATTTCTTTCACTTTGCCATGTCTTTTTTCCCTGGATCCTACAAGAAGCTGCAGATCGTAGCTCTTGGATTCATAATTAATGCTGTGGATGGCACAAAGTGTTGTAACCTCAGAGCTCTCAGGCTTCTGGCTTGGTTCATAAATGAATGATGGCACCAAGTCTGTCCAGAGTCTGCATGACCTACTTGAATGTGCAGGGATTTCTTTACAATAAGACCAATGTCTTCCTCTAATCACACAACCGAAAAACATAGGTGTGACTGCAGTGTATGCGTGAGTATGTATGTGTGTGTGTCTGTGTGTGTGTGTGTGTGTGTGTGTGTGTGTGTGTGTGTGTGTGTGTGTGTGTGTGTGTGTGCGTGTGAATCCTCTTATGAATGGCATACCATCCAGGATCAATTCAGCTTTATGTTCACTGCTTGCAAGGATAGGCTATGACTCACCCATAACCCTAATTTTGGACAATGTGGGTGTCGAGAAATAATAAATGAAGCAGGAACTCAAAAACCATCAATTAAAGGAGACAAAAGTCTATTTAGAAAAATATCACAGCTCTTGAAGAGCTCATAATGAGGAACACTATGTTAAGGATAAAAAAGCTGCAGCTATATTGTAAACTATGTAGGAAATCACACACAAAAAAATTCTTAAGCTATAGCATCTAGGATGCCATACTCTTTGATGCCAGCCTTGTATATCTGCCCTGACATGGAAACTATGGGCTTGAAATGCTATCATAATAAATGTGCTGTATGATTTATTTGTGCAATTTTAATAAAATACATGGCCGCAAATGAAGATGAGCACAGACATACATTTGTCTCTGAAATGTTAATCTAGTCCTTTTATTTACTTTGTCATTACATTCTATTGATTGCTTGGCCATGGTGACCAAAATCACATATATAAGGGAAAGATACAAGATGATATAACTAGTATATTAAAAACTATTTAGCAATATGTCTCAGTGAAATAAAGACATAGGTGACCTCCAAATCCTGGATCCTACCCAAATGAGCTTCATCAAGGGCAGATCCTGCCTGTTAAATCTGGTGGATTTCTTTGAAAGTGTGACCAGGGCCATTGACTAGCACAAGTCTGTGCACATAGCATACCTCAACTTGGCCAAGGCTTTTGACACAATTCCACACTCAGTCATCACCAAGGAACTTGGCAAACTGAATGTAAACCTCTTCATTGTAAGATGATTTGCCAACTGGCTCACAAACCAGACACAGACTATCAAAGTGGGTGACTCCACAACAACCAACAGACCTGTTACCAATGGGGTACCACAGGGGTCAGTGCTGGGCCCTCTACTGTTTGGTATATAATTCATAGAAGTGCAGGTCAAAACTAAGGGGTTGTGGCTGACCAAGTTTGCAGACGATGCAAACTAGGTGCAATCATTGAATCTCCAAATTATATCAGTATGCTCCAAGAGGGTCTCACACAGACCAATAACTGGTGTATTAATCACTGTCTCACACTGAATGCAAAGAAATGCATCATCATTCCCTTCAGTACAAGCAATGCCCCTTCACACTATCAAATCAACAATACCCTAAGTACCCACAAAGTGGTAAGGGGCCTGGTATCACAAGCTGACTGTGACCTTAACTTTGACCACCATGCGTCTACTGTAGTAAGGAAGGCTTTCTACGTAGCACAGTTTATTAGTAAAGCCATCACCTTGGGAGCAAAAGATTTTATAACCCCTCCATACTAGGCACTTATCTCACCCATAATTGAGTATAATGTCCTGTTCGGCATGTATTGTGCAAAGCACCTGCAGCAACTGGAGAGACTTCAGAGGTTTCTAACAAAGAAGATCAAAGGGCTTCAGCATGTGCTTTACACAGACTGACTAAAGTCCCTGTCACTATACTCTGTATTGTATAGTGTTCTTGGGGGAGACTTATGCCTGACCTACAGAGCAATCCAAAACACAAACCTATTGAACTTGCTGCATATCTGTAAATCAAATGGAACTAGGGCTACCCATTCCAGGGACTAAATATGGCCTGCAAATTAAATAGAACACGCTGGAGGGACAGATTTATCTCCCAGTGACTGCCGCATCTTTGGAACAGGCTACCAACTCATGTGAAACAGAGCACCACTATGTCACTGTTCAAGAGGAACCTGGACGAGTGGATAAGGCATCATAAATTCTTACCAGGGATAGTGCCCACAACCCTCATGGACATGAGAAGTCATCACTAAATGCAGTCTTGGGTATTCACTAGCATTTCAATGGTATTACATTGGGATGAAATGGCTAAGCTTAAAATGACCTCCAAGTCAATAGCGTATTAACCTCCTATGATCCTATGAACCGGAAAAAGATAATACCGATGTCCTTAGAAGGAGTTCTTAATAGCAACATACAAGCAGATCATACTAATATGTGCTCACAGTTATGATAGCAGAGAAACAGGATTCAAGATTTGTGGTTAAGTAAGATAGAGAACCTCTCGTATCATGACCTTCCTTAATCTGCTACTGTCGGCTATACAACACCCGAAGCAGAAATGCTTTTTCCCTACTACAGCTATATCAAATATCATGAATGACTTATAATCATTCCACAGCCTATTGTGGGAGGACACTTCACTGTTCTTAACTCCCTAAAAAGTATTTTCTCATATTTTTCATAGTACACAACTCTGAGACATGTTTTCTTAGCATAATCAAAACCTCTAAAGATCCCATTAGCAAAATCTGTGAAGATCCCATTAGTGATTTGGAGGAACAAAACAGAAATTAAAGAATACCTTGAAATCAGGCTGCATTGGCTCTTCAGGCTACATTGCTTGAGAGTGCTACCCCTATTATAAAATATTACATTTCCCTTAGGATAAAACACATCATAAATGGAACATCTAAATCACAAGTAAATTAATACATTAAAAGCTGTGCACAAAACATAAAACTATTAAACATTCATTTTGGCAGGGCTGATCTCTTTATATGCAACGTTTAAAAAGAAAGAGAGAAGAGTGACCAGGAAAGTTTCCAAGTCAGGTGACCTCAGGCAGTGCAACACAGCATAAAGCAGAATCTGACACGGTGAAACATCAATGGCATATAAACTTGATAAAACAGATACCAATTTAAATTGCTAGCCTGTGTTGCTCTTTATGCAAAAGACATGTGGGTAACATTACTCTTTTTTCTGAAATAGACTGTTATTGTGCAGGATATCAGATATATCTTGACTGAGGAGAATGTTTGTAGAAGGGGAAAGGTAGACAATTACTACTGCGCTCTTTCTTGACCTATCAAAAGCCTTTGATATGGTTAACCATAAACAACTTCTCCTCACACTGGAAACCTTCAATCTTAGCAAATCCACCATAAGTTGGTTCAACGCATACCTCTCTGGTAGAAAACAAGCGGTACAGTGGCAAAATATGATTTCAGACCTTCTCCCCACCAATATCGGTGTCCCTCAAGGATCTATCCTCGGTCCCCTTCTTTTCTCTCTCTTCATTAACGGTTTACAATCAGTCCTTCCCAATACCACCTGCATCCAATATGCAGATGACTCTACCCTTATTTGTTCTGACGTCTCTCTCACCAACCTTCAAGCTACTACCCAAATCTGCTTTTCATTAGTCGAAAAATGGTTCTCAGACCTAAAACTCCTACTCAATCCAACCAAAACCAAATTACTTTTATTCTTCCCTTCTCCAGCAATACCTCCCAGTCTACAATTTCCCAGCACCCAAACCCCTACCTTTGCTGTCTCTGCTAACAATGGCACCAAAATCTTTCCAGTCTCCCACACCAAACTACTTGGGGTGACAATAGACCACAAACTTAGATTTGACATGCACGTGAATCTGACCATTAAAACACTTAACAAGAAACTCGGGTCCATGTACAGGATTAAGAAATTCTTAACCCCTCACATCAAGCTAACCATTGCCCGAACTCATCTCCTCTCCACCCTCCTATCCCCTATATTCTCCTTCCTTCATAAAAAAGAGCTTAATAAACTATCCACTGCCTATCACCACATAGCTAGATTTATCACAGGTATGCCCTACCGTACCCACCATTGCCTAAACCTAAGAACACTAGGATGGTTAGAATTGCCTAATGTTCTGAAACTCAACCAGCTTACTGAGGCATTCAAAATCATTAAACACCCTGACAAAACTCCCTCTCTAAATAACATTCTTACCTCCTATTCAAATCTGTCGTCCCTCAGGTCATCCAAAAGTAGTCAAGTATTGACCATCAAACCTAACAACTCAGGAGGGGAAGCTCTCTATGCCAATTCCATTGGCAAGACTTGGAATGCCCTTCCAAGCAACCTTAGACAAATGACCACTCTGGACCAATTTAAAATTCACCTCCAAGCGTTTCTAAAAACCCAATGGTTATGCCCATACCCTAACCCCGACTAATATCACATGCCCTTGACCCCAAACGGCCTAGCCTAGCCACTACGTAACCCAATTCAAATGGGTGCACCCTATAACCTTTACAATCCATCTAACCAACTCCTTTTTTCCCAGGATTACATCTTTTTTTATTACTTATTGTTCTTATCCAATATTAGAAGTGTACTCAACATATTGTACTAAATGTCTAATTTCTATTGTATTGTTTGGAATATGTGCCCTTGTGCCACTGTTCTTTGGAGCTTTTCCAATATTAGAAGTGTACTCTACATATTATACTAAATGTCTAATTTCCATTGTATTGTTTGGAATATGTGCTCTTGTACCTCTGTTCTTTGGAGCTTTTCTCCCCGGGCCTCCACTGAAAACGGATATGTATCCAGCTGGACTATCCCGGTCAACAAATGTAAAATAAAAAATAAAATAAAAATAAAAAATAAAGAAGGAGAATCAATGATTGTACTGCCTAATTATTTTTTAAGCAACTCTGCTGTTATATTCCAGCAACTTACTGGAACAGGAGCAAACAGTGGAATAACATAAGCTTACAGGTTTGGACTTACTGGTTAGCTAAGTACCAGGTTACATGCTCAGAGCCACGTAGATGTTTAAGTGTATTTAACCACCCCTAGTCATGGTATTAGTCTTTAAAAAGATTAAAACATGGTTCAGTACACTCTATTTAAACAAAATAGCCATGAACAGTCTGCGGCCGCGGTGGTGCAGCATTTAGCATTGTCGCCTCACAGAAAGAGGTTCTCCCATTTGATTCTTGGCTGGAGTGCCTTCTGTGTGGAGTCTGCATGTCCTCCCTGTGGTCGAGTGACATATAAAGACATGCAGGTAGGTGCGTGCGTGAATGGGTGTGCCTTCATTGAAGGTTGGGCATCGGGCTGGCAACTCGGCACCGTAAAAATCCACTGCCAATCATTAGCAGACTGGAGTTCTGCTGTGGCGACCCCTAACCTGGAAAAGCTGACAGACATTACTTTTACTTTAGCCATGAACAGTCTGCCATGTATTACTGGTCCTCAGAATCAAGATAGTTGACCTCTGATACGTTATAGTCACAGGTATTGAAGTAATTGTTGTTAGTGTGCTCAGATATTTGTAGTACTTGAATATCAGTTTATTCAAACTTCAAGAATTCAGTCTGTCAGGGAATTTTCATTCAGATAAAGTGAAAGATGATGGTACAGCAGCTAATTGTAAGACTAAAATGTTAAGGTCGAGTCCCCTTAGTTCTATCACTTGGTGGGTCAAGCTAAACTAAACATAATTTAAGAATGACAATTCATCATATAGCTAACCAATTAACATGTTAAAGATGAAAGCTCAGAGCCTGTTAACTAACTCACATAAGTTGTTGTTTGTCTTTCGGCTTTTTCCCGGTAAGGGGTCACCACAGCGGAACTCCGGTCTGCTAATGATTGGCAGTAGATTTTTACGAAATGCCAAGGTGCCAGCTCAACACCCAACCTTCAACAAAGGCACGCCCATTTACACATGCATGTCTTTCAAATGCTACCCAACCGCAGGGAGGACATACAGACTCCACACAAAAGGCACTCCCAAGCCAAGGCGAGAATCGAACGGGAGAACCTCTTGCTGTGAGGTAACAATGCTACCACCGTACATACAACTAACTCACATAAGTAATAATGTTAATATTGAAATAGCTTACACACTTGTAGTCTTGAATAAATCTTTCCTTTATATTACATTATGGTGTCCAATAACCTTGAAAGAGGAGCCATTATTTTTCTCATATACATATAAGGGCATGTTTTAAGCTTGCCTATAATTTTCTTAGATGAGGTGAGAGTCTATGAAGATCTCACAAAGACAACACTGATACCATCTTAAGTAAATGACTACTGACTAGTGGTACATTACCTTATATATAAAAACCTGCACAGCAATAAGGCTTTATGACACATCTTGTTGCTCATTTGAAAACCAGACTCAGTACCACCCATCAAGGGTAAAATGTGGGAATTTATGTGATCCTGAAAATTAAAGGTTAGTCCTGAATGTCTTGCTGTCAGGTATTTCATGTGTGAATGCTTGGGGAGGTTCAACTTCTCATTGAGGTATTGAAAACATGAGTTTGGTTTCACATCTCACCTTTGATTAAGCTCTGACAGCCACATAATTTGCTAATTCTCTCATATTGATCCTGCACCCTCTTAATATATATAATTCGTGTGGACACTAATGAGCTGAGATATACCTCACTGGACTATATGAGGAGAGATATTATGGTTCTCTCTGAATACGTGCCTTAGACAGGTATGTGCCTTGCACTGAGCAGCATTCTACCTTCACAAAGAATGATGCCACAGCACGAACAAAAAATGATTGACTTTAATAATTGGCTTAGTTTATAATGTCAATCCAGGGGGATTTAATATTTGTCAGCATGGGAGGACATAGTTAACAGACCATGTTTGCTTCACAAAGGATGGTCTGTATCTGGATGGTCTGTATCAGTACCCCCTTTGCAAAAGCTTTATGCACTCCTTAGAGATTTTTTAGGCATTATCAAACTGACAAATCTACCAAGATAGCAAATAAAACCCAAAGAAACCTAAAGGTGTTACTGCTCAAAGCTGTGAGTCTAAAAAAGAAACTCTGCACCCTACAAGCTATTCTCATTCTGAAGAATATATATATATATATATGTGCCATTACTGAGACAGTTTAAACCCACAGAAAGTGTCAGGCAGGGCAAGGCTTCAGTGCCTTCCACACATTTTATACCATTAGTAGCACAGACCGTGACAAAAGGTAGAGAAATCTCAGTCTACATTAGCAACAAGTATACCTGTAGGTTGGCTCAAGAGAATGATACCCTGGAGTTTATCCATGTGCAAATCACCATAGACAAAGTCTCATACCATATCCTAGCAAGCTATAAGTCAAATCATATAGCCCAAGAATCTTTGAGAGCTTCCAACACAACTGACCTGGTGCTCACCAATATGGCCAGAGTCTGTGCAGAAAGAGTTGGATAGCATAGAGCAAAACATCAACCCGGAATCCCAGCATATGTGTACAAACAGTTAGTCGGTGTTAACAAACATTCCCTCCACAGGTATACCAGGTAAGAGATGTATACTGCAGGTAAAACCAGTTCATGTGTAATAATGACCACAGCCATATCACTGACCAAAATAAGGCTATGGGGTAGTGTAGTAAGATTTGCAAGGTACAGATAACAGCACTGACTAGGAAAGTAATGTGGACTACAGGAATATACTACGTGTTAATTGACATCCCCCCACCTTATCTTCAACAATAATCAACATACCCACCCCAACTGGTATGTACAGATTCTGATAATGTCCAATTGTTTGATAAATATTTTAATGGTTCCCATGCATGAGCCATATTGAATTATTCCAACATTATTGGCATGGTGCCATCAACATACCTGCATGCTGTTCTTATTAACACTGTGGTCCCATATATGTATGTGTTTTGTTTGCTATGCAACTGTTCCGTATCTGGTGTCTGGGTTAATGAGAATATCTATGCATGCTGTTATATCTAACCCTGGAATGTGTGGACTATTACTAACCCATATATGATGATAAAATTTAAACACTATAGCACGCTTGGGAAGGACAGTCCCAGCGAATCCACCTGTTCCACCTCAGCCGGTTGAAGCACCGGGCACCAGCATGTTTGTGGGCCAACCCTGGACCTTCCTGTCCATTGGTCCTGCACCACCTTTGGGTGGAACCGCCTCAGGGGATGGGGCTTGCCCCCCTGGGAGTGGGTGCAGACAGGCACCTGTCAGCCGTCGCCAGGTCGAGGATGTGGTGTGTAGAGTGATCAACGAGCAGTTCTCTGATCTACGCCAGCTCAAGGGCTGCATGTTGTGATTAGAGAGTCAGCCTGGCTCTGCAGCTCAGCCCCCAGCACAGCCACATTGATGGCTGTGAAGGTGCTGAGGTGACTGCCCATGAGTGGGGACTTCAGTCCCACTGTTACCACTAGGGGGCTTGAGGGCTTCCGATATCCCAACATCCCTCCCCATTAAGGTGTTTACCCCCCACATGTGTCATATACTACCTCTGTATGCATCTTGTGTGTCTTGTCTGTTTACCTACCCAACCTACTTCCCCAAATATACCTACTGCCCCTCACCAACATCCCACTCTCACCTGAAAAAAAAGGGCAATCTGTTCCCGCAAAAAAATCTCACCCCATACATAGCTGTCCATTTTGCACACATGTCCACTGGACATATGTAATCTGGTCTAATTGGCATCACAACTTATTGTTGTCCTCATCCCTCTGCCAGGGGTTTGAGTGTCAAAATCTACCTCCAAATTCAGTGTATATGCACAGCTGTTGCTGTAGAAGAAATGAGCAGCTATGGACCTTCCCTACACCCTTCCTGCACATCCCTAGCTATTTTCCCTACTGTCTTTCCCTCTTTGTGCCCCTTTTTCACCACTTTCCTATCAACCCTTTTATCTTTTCTTTTAAAGAAATTAGCACGGGGGTGAGCAGGAGTAAGCACTTTTAAGTAGCAGTAAGCGGGTCTAAGCCTGTTTGCATGGGGGTAAGCACAGATTAAGCAATTCAGAAGCTGAGTATAAGAAACTGTAACCGGAAGTTAGCAATGCTTACCTCCGCGCAAACATGCTCAAACCCACTTACAACTGCTTTAAAGTGCCTTAATCACTGTATCCAACAGCCCATTTTTTGCCCAGCAACAAAATAAACAGCCTCTGCAAGTCTCAAATCCAGGACCCTACACACCATAGACAAAGTGATTTACCACTAAGCCATGCCAGATATACATAAAACTTATGTTTTCAGAATCATATCATCCAGCCTAGTCATGCAGTCATGCAACAGTAAAGAGAATGTATATCAACATCTAGATGTATGTGTGTGTGTGTAAATATATTAATATCTAAATAGATACAACATATCTATCTATATATATATATATATATATATATATATATATATATATATATATATATATATATATATATATATATATATATATATATATATATATATATATATATATATATATATATATATATATATATATATATATATATATATATATATATATATATATGAGCATATATACATGCAAATGCCTACATCGACACCTATATGTCTACATATACACAGCAAGTTACATATATGTAAGCAGATATATATGTGTATATATATATATATATATATATATATATATACATATACATATATATATACATATAAATAGATATATATATTTATATATATATATATATATATACATGTATATATGGCCATACAGCTGTAGATAGCAATGGTGGATTAACAAAAACCAACAAATATGTCCACATGCACCATTAATGGGGTTGAGAGGCCCCAAACAATATATGTCTTGTATGAATAGGTATACCCCCTCCACAGCCAAACACGTCCGCTCTGCAATACACTACCAAGTGTTGCAGATCCCATAAGCAGGACCTGACATGACATGGGCACAAGATGTTAACAGTACTACATCTCACCTGTATGATGTCAGGCTGGTATTGATAACATATCATGCAGCACAGTCTGCCTCCCATAGGAAATGTAAAATGTGGAAGCTATCAACATCCCCAGGATACAGATACACAGACACAGATATGCAGATACAGATATACATATACATATATATATATATATATATATATATATATATATATATATATATATATATAAAACTACACATACACATGCAGAGATATGTACAGTAAGATACTTATTTAGTAGGCGCACACAATATGGTACAGCCACTATGCCTACAGTTAACACCCTAACAACTGGACACTGGATGAGCCATCCATACAAATGACATTCTTTGCATGCAACATATACCTACAGAGAGGTCATAGGATAAACACCACATACAGGTTTGCAGAAATGGAATACCTTTATTTCTGTACTACTACAGATTTATATGCCATGTCATACAGCTGTTCAGACACTGACATCCATATAAACAGAGTAATGCAACTGTGAAACAGTTATACTAATACAGTAGTCTAGAAAGGTCCACAACTGTTGCTGTCCAGGCCAAGTCCTTCAAATCGCACAATAGTAAAGACAGACTGGGCCGCAGGATACCATACAATCAACAGTAAGTGATGCAGGTGTATAGTCCAGCAGCCTCTATCTACACTCTGTACACAATCACTAGGTGGTAAAGACTTCAGCTGACCAAATGGGATGTAACATTTACATAACAAGGCATAACTGACACCATCACAGGCACACTGGCAAACAGAACAGTCTGTATGGCAGGAGGCAGTAGGCCTGCAGTAACACACTTTATGTAAGTAATGTCAAGATAGGTGACATGTATGGTACTGTACATCCAAATACCTTAAGGAAGCTCACCCCTGATACCCCCACATTTTGTAACAGCCTAGGTTATGTATGGTGCATTTCCCCTCTAGACTCAATAATACATGGCAATATACCACTGTTACATACACTGGTCTCTGGAGTGCATATGGGCACACATGTATTTTGTAGGTGAAGCCCAGATATATATGACCCCGGCCCCACCGTATGTGTGGAAGATACAACAGCAGTGGACTGCTGGCAGGCATGGCAGCGTGGTATATGTATATGTGCATATGTATCTCTATCTGTATATGTGTAGACATATACTGCTCTGTATATGTATATATATATATATATATATATATATATATATATATATATATATATATATATATATATATGGGTGTGTATATGCATATCTATGTACATATACACACCCATCTATATATGTTGATATGTACATGTATAATTATCTATATAGATATCTGAAAAATCAATACTCCCTGCTGCTTCAACTCCCTCTTGAGGAAAAGTGTACCTAGAGACTCTAAAACAGAACTCAAGAAAGTATGTACATCTGCTAAACCAGAACTACTCTACTCTGCTAACTGTAGTAATACATTCTCTGTCAGGAATGCCAGCAGCCTAACCCCTCAACTCTTTTCCCTTGTCCTCCGTACCTCACTCAGCTCTCTGTTCTGTTGCTCTCCCCTTCCACCTATCTTATCAGCCTAGTATGCCCTGGTGAGCCTTTGCATTGTGCATAGTCCACTACAGGGCACCCCTTTTTCCTTTGAATTGACACTAAATTCTACTTAAAACTCTCCATTGAATTAGAAATTTAAAACTACAAATTTAAAGTAAAACTAACGAACTTATTTTAAAAACTGTCTCCTTCTGCTTCACAGTTCACACATCTCTGTCCCTCTCTTTTCACCTAATACCTTAGCCCACTCTTCCAGCCTTAGTTAGGCCACCTCCACTTACCCTTCTATTACTTACACTTTACAAACACTGCTCTACTGATAGTCTCTCGTACCTCTTCTGCTCTCTGGGCATAAAAAAAAACAGCTTACCTCCTGCTATAACAAAATTGCAAAATTTGCCACCAGCCATAGGTCTTCCACTCACCACTGTCTCTTCCTCCATAAACTAAAATGGCTAGAACTTCCCAATCAACTAACTTACACTCAACTAACTCTAGCCCATAAGCTTATTCTAAACCCCTCCCTCTGTCCCTCCCTTTCCTCTGCCTTTAAAATGCACCTACCTAACAGAGTTCTAAGGTCTAATAATCAAAATCTGCTAGAAGTGCATAAACCTACTCATCCCCCAGGCAAAAACCTTCTTTCCTTCAGCCTCGCTCGCCTCTGGAACTCCCTACCACAAAGCATCCGCACCACCTCTAACCACTCTACCTTCAAAAAGTCTCTTTTCTTACACCTAGCATCACAGTGGGAATGCTCTTGCTCCCACCCCACATAACTAACTCTACTTAATGTCCTTCAATATCATATCCTACTTTATTTAGCTACTATGCTTGTTCTCTAATCTGTATTAATGTTTTCATTTGTTCTATTACTAGCATGTTTCTTCTCATTGTATTAACTGTTATGACTGCTATTCTATGTCTGATTAGTTTTACTTTTATTCTGCCTACATTGTATTAACAACTCTCTGTACCTAGATTGTCACTGTCAAATGTTGAATGTACATTTTGATTTCTTTTTGGAGCTTTTCTCCCCAGGATTCCATTGAAAACAGGTTCTTTATGGCCCAATGGACTATCCTGGTAAACCATGAAAAAATATTTTTTGAGCTCTCTCTGCTTACTGCTTGGTGCACATGGTGTGATGGATCTGCAGTGTTCTTAAGACACTCAGTCTTGCTGGCTGGAATCAAAGTCTGGTTATAATTGCATTCACAGTCTGTTGCATACAGAAACTTGCAGAATATACACTGATGAGAGAATATACTTTGCAGCACTTGTCTTTAAGAGCAGTAACCAATAACTTTTATAATAAATAAAACTGGACAAACGTTGCAGCTTAAAAGTACTGTTCCAACTTTACTTCTCATATAGTACAGATGATGTGAGAGATATAACATTTACCTTGGGACTTGTGTCCCTACCAAACCTCTCTCTATCCCTCTCACCATCCCTCTCACATAGCTGGATTTATACAGCTCTTTATATACAGTTTTAGTCCTGTAGAAACAATACTAAGCTTCCTTGTTTAACAATGTCTTGTAAGAGACCAGCTTTTCTGACAGTGTGAATATCCTGCAACAGTGTCCTGATGTCCATGTAGAAAAACATATTTTTGAGGAAACACATTGTCCTGTATTCTATTTGAATCTGTGTATAGAAACATGTGTTCTTATGTCAATGCTGATAAGCATATCCTGTTTTTTATGCAGAAAAACATATTTTTGAGAAAACACATTGTCAGAGATCAACTTTTCTGACGGTGTGAACATCCTGTATTTCCATGCAGAATAACATGTCATTGTTCTTTAAAAGCAGATTTTGCATTTTTGTTCTTGCATACATCATATTTTGAGTCTGTAAGGGAAAAATGTCCATTCTTTAAAAGCAGATTTTGTATTTTTGCTCTTGCATACATCCTGTTTTGAGTCTGTAAGGGAAAAATGTCCATTCAGCAGATTCCTTTTCCAAGCCATGGTCATTTAGTATGACTGCTGATCACATATTACTTAAACTTTGTTTCTGCATTTAAGCAAGCCTTTTCTTTCAGCATATTTACAACATAATTAATTTCAGATTTATATTCATAAAATCTAACAATTCCCTCTGTTTTTAAACATACTCAAAACATTTTATATAGAAAACACAAGAAACAAACCTTTAGTTTGATACAACAAATCAAAATGCAATTTTACATAGTTAATACAATGATATTAAAGTATTACTACCAAAACTGAATGTATTTAAAACTTTTTCTTTTGTAGACCATTCTGTGAAAATATTTTGTCAGTTATGAGCTGTGTCTGCTTTAATTTTACTTGATCAATTTATTCTTTTGCAATCACAGAATTTAAATTATGACTTAGAACTGTTTCATTAACTCTTTGCAGCTGTTAAATTAACTATGAGACAATAACTATGTGCTACTGCAAGCATTCATACACTACTGAAAACATACAGTTTCAATGTCATTTTAACCATAACATTGTGGTCATGTCTTTGAACTGCTACAATGTATTCTGTACAGTATGTATTTACACAGACTGTTTGCTATTTATGCATTTCAATCTAGTAGGTATCCTGGACCCATTTTTTCTTTAAATATGTTTTTTTCACACATATTCATTACTAGACATTAATTTCATTTGTACTGAATTCTTCTGCATTTGTACATACAATGACTATAAAGTACATTTAGTCTAATCTTACAAATTTAATAACATTAATATTAAGCAAAATCTTGGAAAATGTTTGTCTCTTTAGAAATATCTAGTGGAACTGATACCATATCCATATGTCCTGTTATTTTAAACTACATACTCAACAATTATTAAAAATATTCATGCTTTTTATACCAACATTGTTTTGCCAAAAACATATTGAAATAGTGACCATTCTTGCTATTAGAAACATTTATGCATTTTGCATATCTTTATTCTCTCTTGTATAGCTTTAATAAAGCAATTTTCAATCATCTCTTGTTTAACCATTATGATAGCTATTAACAACTTGTAAAATATCATCTCTTGTTTAACCATTATGATAGCTATTAACAACTTGTAAAATATCTTATCCTGTCAGGTTTAATCCTGTTTACCAGTATTTCTAATACACTAATACCTGTTTTTTCCTCTCATAAAAGAGTATTGTCAAGAAGGAATGAGATATTTTTTCCTCTAGCTTTATTTTAGACCCTTGTTGTTTATTTTTTCTGTAGCTTTATTTTAGACCCTTGTGCAGTACTGCTTATACAGTCAGTGTAAAACTGAGAAAGTGCCCCTCCCTCTTATACAGTCAGTGTAAAACTGAGAAAGTACCCCTCCCCCTGTAGTACTTCAGCACTGTTTACCTGCCCTATGCTGTGAAAATAGAATGTAACACTATGGTTATACATTTATTTTATTAAATTATGAACTTTTGTCTGATTTGATAATTTTTTATAAAGCTTTTGCTGTTTACTACCACTAGTAGGCATTTACACCCTCCTGCATAATTGATTTGAACTGTATATATACTATAGCCCATTTGCTGGCTGTACTTGATGCAACTGAGGTTTTTTTTTTTTTTTTTTTTTGTCCTTTTAACATTTACTTGCAAACAGATTATCAGTGACATCTATGCACAATTGTGGCATTTTATTACAATTACCAAATAGTGTTGCCTGTAAACATTTTAACAATTATGTTTTAATAACAATGATGCTTTACTCAAGCTACTTGCCTGGCAATCAGTCTTGTTGTTTATCTTATCTTTCCAGCATTTCCTGTAACTATTCATTCAGTCTAGGAAGGTCTTGGCTCACATTTCATACTCTGTAAACTATAGTTAATTCTTTTAGCATTTTTCCTTTAATGTGATTGTGATTTGCATAACTATGCATTTATACAACATAAATAGACATCATTTTACAATTACCTTACATGGATTTCAGTATTTTTTTTTATTTATCTAACTATTTAACTATTTAACTGTCCCGCCATTAATTTTACAAAAACTGTTTGAATAATACCATCTGTGATTTTCTTTTTAAAATTCAGAACTTTAACTGTTTGGTGTTACTATATAATTACAAACAAATTGTAAAAAACAAAATAGATATTAGTTTAACCAACACATTTATATTTATATTATTTATATTTGCTGTTGTCTGCCTGTTATTCTTGTGTATTGTAACAGATGTACTCTAGATGAAAAAACACACATGCATGTCTGTCTTGTATATGTATATCTTTATACAAGCATGTCATGTCTTGTGACTTTAAATTTTTACTCATCTATTTTTATTTAATTTTATACACTAGAACAGTTTTGTTTACCTTTTGACTATGCTAATGAATGGCATTCATATGCTTTACTTTACTGTAGTACTGATAGATGTCTTGCTTTAACTGAATGAAAGTAAATCATTTAGACTGCGGATCAGAAGATTCTAGGTTCGACTCCTGCCTGGCTCGCCATTGAAAAAATATTTTTTGAGCTCTCTCTGCTTACTGCTTGGTGCACATGGTGTGATGGATCTGCAGTGTTCTTAAGACACTCAGTCTTGCTGGCTGGAATCAAAGTCTGGTTATAATTGCATTCACAGTCTGTTGCATACAGAAACTTGCAGAATATACACTGATGAGAGAATATACTTTGCAGCACTTGTCTTTAAGAGCAGTAACCAATAACTTTTATAATAAATAAAACTGGACAAATGTTGCAGCTTAAAAGTACTGTTCCAACTTTACTTCTCATATAGTACAGATGATGTGAGAGATATAACATTTACCTTGGGACTTGTGTCCCTACCAAATCTCTCTCTATCCCTCTCACCATCCCTCTCACATAGCTGGATTTATACAGCTCTTTATATACAGTTTTAGTCCTGTAGAAACAATACTAAGCTTCCTTGTTTAACAATGTCTTGTAAGAGACCAGCTTTTCTGACAGTGTGAATATCCTGTAACAGTGTCCTGATGTCCATGTAGAAAAACATATTTTTGAGGAAACACATTGTCCTGTATTCTATTTGAATCTGTGTATAGAAACATGTGTTCTTATGTCAATGCTGATAAGCATATCCTGTTTTTTATGCAGAAAAACATATTTTTGAGAAAACACATTGTCAGAGATCAACTTTTCTGATGGTGTGAACATCCTGTATTTCCATGCAGAATAACATGTCATTGTTCTTTAAAAGCAGATTTTGCATTTTTGTTCTTGCATACATCCTATTTTGAGTCTGTAAGGGAAAAATGTCCATTCTTTAAAAGCAGATTTTGTATTTTTGCTCTTGCATACATCTGTTTTGAGTCTGTAAGGGAAAAATGTCCATTCAGCAGATTCCTTTTCCAAGCCATGGTCATTTAATATGACTGCTGATCACATATTACTTAAACTTTGTTTCTGCATTTAAGCAAGCCTTTTCTTTCAGCATATTTACAACATAATTAATTTCAGATTTATATTCATAAAATCTAACAAACCAACTGCAATAAATAAATAAATAAATAAATATGTACATATATATTCACCATATGTCCTTAACATGGGGTGTAGCCCTTCCTCAGCCACTATAGACCAACCTTCATAGTGCAAGAGGATGTCAGGCATGTATAGCAGGTATATTAGCAGACTATTGCTACTATAATAGGGATTGTCTACACAGACATGGTGTGTGTGGGAGGTCACATCTGCTTTTCACATGTGCGCCATTGGCTACTGACAGACATCCTAAGATCATCATAGTACAGTACCGCTGCAAGCACGTAATGCTCCTGTAAACTACAGCAGAGATATTGGCCAATAGATGTGGACATTCTGACACACTCTGTACAGTCCAGAGGTATACACAGAACCCCTTAGTGCAGAACATGTAGACCAAGCCTGACAATATGGATGTTAACAGCCATGTAGATGGGTATAACATATAACGACTGGTATACATTCACCCCCATAGGTTATGCATTCACACACTCCTGTCTGTCCTGAACCATAATGACTGCTGTTACAGAGGTGCCATGGCCACATACTACCCACTAGATATTGACATACAGCTGTACAGCATCCCACCACTCCATCTGACATACATGACTGTTAAGGGATGCCCAGCAGCAGTACATCTGGCAAGCATCTGGACACAACTCCTCACTGGGTAAGTACACTAAGCTGCTAGGCATGTAACAAAGCACTGCGCAGGTTACAGGCATACTGGCTCAACATTGGCCTACATCTCCTATGCACATGTACCTGCATACATAGCAGGCTCTACAGGCATGTCACAGCACAGGGTAAGATACACCTGTGTGAAAGTGCATAACCACAACCAATGTGAACACAGCCACATATGGTAAGCTAGCATAGTATTACAGTATATGGACTATCTGTTCAACACCGTCCTCATATGTGCCACTCACACAGTATATCTACATATACTGGGCCACTACACAGTGTGGTCTGATGCCCGTCTGTGGTATGGTACATGTGTGTGTATGGCCCTACAAACATGTACCCCGATAAGGTAACATACAGTGGAGCATAATGTAACATCAGATAGGACGGGACCTAGGATGACATCTGCCACAGTCTGTACACAGATCAAGGTACATATTAGCAGTACACACACTGTCAACATTCACCATAAATACACAGACCTCAGTGCTGTACAAACAACCACAAAATGTCCAGGTTATGTCATCAACTATAACCCCTACTTTACATGGCATGTGTAGCAGTCTGATATCTTACTGGCTTGTTATCGGATATGATGACACTAATTATGGTGTACAGGACATATGCACCTCTTAATGCATGACATATGTACAGAGGTTGACTGAGTTGTGGCTGGAAGCACATACACAGGACCAATATGGGCATGTTGCTGTGATAACATCATACACTGACTGTTGTAACAGGGTTTATTGCAATATATGTCCTGTGAGGGATATGAAGTCAGTAAATGTCACGGCTTTCACCATCTACAGACGGCAATCCTCACACTACCTTCTGCAGTTCACAGATACATGCTCTGTGGGCAACACATGAAACCAAAGGCACCACACACTGCCCAGTCTGCATATGACCCTACAAATAGGGAGTCCTCATAAACATAGAACTGACATGGCAGGTATTAATACATTTAGGAAAGCCATATCCACACACACCCTGTTAAACCAACATTACTCTGAATGCAGTATAGCAGCACTTACAGTCTATAGTCAGGTAAAGCACATCCCCCTCCTGTGTGTTGGCCTGTTTCCACAGTGCATGTTGTCAGAGGTAAATCCCTAATCCCTCTGAGATGCTGTTTGCTAAACAACAGATTGAGTACCTGCTCACAGTGAATGATAAGGCCCAACACCAACATGATGTTCCTAGATACTGGAGTGTGTTTCCATGAAATTGGCTATGGGAATGTTACCACAACTATTCCACATGCAATCAGCTAGGGAAGGGTTGCAATTCATGCAGAGGCTATCAGCTGATCATGAGCATTACCTAAAATACTAATGCTGCTGCCTAAGCAAAGCAGGTATAGGTCCCCATATCCACCAGTGAGGGAGTGAGAGAGGCAGACAGAGGCAAAGACAAGTCAGGGAGGGGTGTGATAGTAAAACTTAAGCATGTTTGTGTCACACACCTACCAGCACAGGGTATCAAACCCCTGATGACTATGTAGTGCTAGCACAGTTCTATATAGTTATTGGATGCTCCACATAGGTTACCTGTTGTGGAGCCCACAGAACATATATGTGATGGTGAGTGACATCCGCAAATGGGATATGGTAGCTATATGGTAAGTGACATACCCATGCCTGTCCGCATGGACAAGTGCCAGCGTCAACACAGCCACACTCTCACAGGGACGCACAAACACTGACACACTTGGCAGGGCCAGGATTACAACTCATAACTAGTGAGATTGCCACAACACATTACTATGCAGGTATCACATGCACCACATGGGCCATGCGGAGGCTATATGGGCAAAGAGTATGGGGAGGTGTCTGACATCAGATAACATGTTTTAGTATGCCAGTGGGGATTGTAGTGAGTATGGATGTGATCATACACATCATACACCACACACACCATCCCACAGGGTGCCACTACTGACATGCTTGGGTGCATTTCTGCATGGGTGTGTGGTAGTTGACTGTGCCAGATGGCTATACAAGACTAGGTGATGGGTATATCTTGGCATCAGGCCACATGACAATGGTCTGCATTGTGGCTCAGGGCTGTAGTTTCTGCATTTACCCACACAGGTGGGTATTGCATCTCCCATCCAGTCACCTAAGTGACTACTGTGTGTGGCCAATGCTGTGCATCACTTGCCATGTATGTGTTCCTTAGTCCATGGCATGGACGGTGTCTGGGATGTGCACACCTCCCACATGCATGTACAGTGACATGTGCTACTGTACCTGGGGTGTCTGGCCTATGTTGTGTACACAGATTATCATCAGATGTGCCAGTCTTGGCCACCTGTATCAGGAACTGGTAATGGACAGCAGGTTTATCCTGCACCTACATTGATAGCATGCTAACGGCATTCCCTGGTGTCAGTGGCATCTGTCCATACAAGGCATGTTTTCAGGCATGGTATGTCCTTTGTAGGTCACATGTGATGCCACCACAGTGGGGAACATGCACTGTCTGCATGTACATGCCTATTGGACAGATAGAGAGGGGGCAATGCCCTCTGTAGCCCACAGCAATCACTCCATAGTTACTATCAGTGGCCAATATGCAGTGTACTACCCACATATTGGCTGTTGCCTAGGTGTGTGTGTGTGTGTGTGTGTGTGTGTGTGTGTGTGTGTGCGTGTGTGCGTGTGTGCGTGTGTGTGTGTGTGTGTGTGTGTGTGTGTGTGTGTGTATGAGACATGGGTTGAGAGTGTGCTCTGGGTAATACTGGGGTTGCTAACTGTGATTGCCTGGCCTTGATGTCACATGTATGGGTATAAATTTGCACCCCAGCCTCTTGGCTATTTCACATCTGTTATCCCTGTATGGTGGACATTGTGATATTTACTACAGCCACCTTATAGCAAATTTGCAAAACCCGCTCCACATTGGGCCCAGGTGTCACACACTCACACTCATCTCCACACAGGATATGAATTACAAACACACACACACCTGTCATGTCTGGGAGTAGAACCTCTACCTAACTAGTTTAATACATTACATCACTACGCGGTTATAGTATGCACCACAGAGATTACTGGAGTACTCTTTCCCCAAAAATGTATATCACATTGGATGACATCAGCAGGATTGCTAAAGTAGGACATTCGAATTATAGTGAGTATGGTTTGGCTAAAATGCATTGCTCCCTACAGAGACAGTGACACACACACAATACACCCGCACCCAACATATGTGGGTATAGAACCCCTAACAGAGGGTCTATATCACAATACAGCATGGAACTGTTATATGACGCATCATGGAGATTACTGGAGAACTCCTTTCCCCAAAGGTGTATTTCACAATGAATGGCAGCAGAATTGCCAAAGTAGGGCATTTGAATTGTATTGAGTATGTGACTAGCCTATAATGCATTGCTCCCTACACAGACATTGAAACACACACAAAACATCTGTAACTGCCATGGGTGGGAATAGAACCCTACCAGAGTTCCAAACCACACTACAGCAGTATGTATTTATGGCACACAATGGAGATTACTGGCCTACAACCTTCCCAGAGGTGTATTTCTAGGTGGATGACATCAGCAGCCTTGCCAAAGTTGAGCATCTGATTTGTAGGGAGTGTGACTACCCTAAAAACATTGGTCTCTGCACAGACAGACACACACTTGCCATATCTATGATTAGAACACCTACCTAAATACTTTATCACACTACAGCAGCATGCAGTTACAGGACACGCTATGGAGATTATGGGGCTACAACCTTCCCAGAGATGTATTTTTAGGTGGATGACATCAGTAGACTTACCAAAGTAGAACATTCCAATTGTAGGGAGTGTGACTACCCTAAAAAGCATTGCTGTCTACAGAGACAGGGATGGACAGACACACACACAGTTTCCAAGACTGGGGTTAGAATTCCTACCTATTTTATCACACTACAGCAGTATGCAGTTGTGGGACAAACCACAGAGATTACTGGGCTAAAACTCTCCCAAAGGTGTATTTCACAGTGGATGGCCTCAGCATGCTTGTCATAGTGAGGCTATGGGGAGGGCAGTGTATGTGCCTGGGCCATAACCCATTCATCTAGGGGTTGATATGCCACATGCGGGCACAACCTGGGTCATATGTCACAGGTACGTGCATACAGCTGCTGGATGACTACTTCCTTGTACAGTCATGTTGCACAGCTGGCACGTACACCACATACTCTGTAATGCTGACAGATACTGGTGGCTAGTATCTGCAATGAGTGACATCTGACCATTGTGTGGTTGTGTCCCTTTGGCTGTGTGGTGGGTGGGACAAGCCTGGATGGCTCCTTGTCACAGTCACCTTCTTCCACACATCTATGTACATCTACCTTTGGCTTATTATAGTGTGTTGTCCTTACATATATGCCTATATTCCTATCCACTGTGTGTGCAAAGCATGAGTGGTGCATACTGAGGAGTGTCTGCACTAATATCTGCGGCTGCCAGATATGTCTGGTCCACTGGTGTTTGCAGACATGGCCTTCATGTGTTTAAGTGTGTGAGCATGCCCAATATGACCTTTCAGTATGTTGTTGACTGACATTGCCTTCATTTCTCTGTGTGTGGGCATGCCCAGTATGCCTGTCTGTATTGAATGTGAGGATCAAGTCCAGGTAGTTTGTACTGCAGTGATGACCTTTGTGTTGTACACCTACAGGTAGCATGCTGTCTCCGCAGGGTATCAGTCGATCACTTGGCATTGACTGTTACTACATTTCTGCATAGGATGGGGGGCACACCTGACTATTCCTACATTCCTTCACAGGATTGGGGGGCACACCTGACTGTTAATACAGTTCTACGTAGGATGGGGGGCACAAATGACTACTTTACATTTCTACACAGGATTGGGGGAGCACACCTGACTGTGACCACATTTCTACATAGGATGCGGGGGGAGCACACCTGACTATTTCTACATTTCTACACAGGATTGGGGGGGCACATCTGACTGTTACTACATGTCTACATAGGATGGGGGGCACACCTGACACTTGTACACATTTGCTATGACTGTACTGGTATGTCAAGTACTCCATTTCATTCTGTAGTCTTACCTATCATGCTGACTAGAGGTATGCCATTGTACTACATAGCCTAGCTTTTATTTACCTACATATTAGTTTCTGACTTCCTACCCTTCAGAACTGACATCCCACTGCCTGACCTGTTGTAGTCTGTCTGTGTAGGCCTGGTGGGAGATTACCCATAGGCCTCATTCAGAGGCCATAGCACAGCCTTTGTTTGTGTTTGTCTACAACTGTCCTGCTGGCTGTGACTGTTGTTGTGTATGTGGACCCCCCTGACTGGCATGTGTGAGTCACTTACCTTGTGGGTGTCCCAGTATCGAGGGTGGTGCTGCAGGGCTGCCTATGTCAGATGAATATCGTACACTCCCTACACATGGTTAAGCACAGATAGTGTAATGTTTGGCATCCCTTTTACTGTATGTGAGAGTCAGAGAGAGGTGTTATTCCCTGGGTCCCTCCTGTGTCAGTGTATGTGCTATGTGTTGCCTCTTTGCCAAGGCCAGGGCATACTGGGCACGTCTCCTTCTGCCTACTAAGGCAGGCTCAGGTTGTTCCTCCTCCGAGTCACTCTGTGCCTATGCAGGCCTTGGCAATGGTGGGGGGCCTGTGTGGCACTGCTCCATGCTGTTCCTGCTGCAGCTGTTTCTGCAGGATCATATTGTGTAGCATGGCACATACAAGGACAATTTGGGTACATGTAGCTGGTGAGTACTGCAAGGCTCCACCAGATGTGTCCAGGCACCGGAACCGTGACTTGAGCATCTTTGTTTGGATGTGTGTGCATTTCTGATGGGTGTCATCAGCCATGGCTCCAGTGTGTAATCAGCATCCCCCACTAGGTGACTGTCAGGGATGCCCCCAGTGGCAAATCTCTGGTACAGCTGCATCAGATGCCAGATGTGGGAATTGTGATAGCTTCCAGGGCAACCAGCACACACATTCATTATTATGCCCTGGGTGTCACACACGACCTGGCAGTTGATGGAGAGGAAGCCCTTGCGGTTGATGTAGACCCTACCCTGCTCACCAGGAAGTGCTTTGATGCATATGTGCATGCAACCTCAGGGTATTTTGCTATTTGGTGAAACAGTTACATTTATTTATTTTTATTTATTTATTTTACATTTGTTGACCGGGATAGTCCGACTGGATGCATGTCCATTTTCAGCAGAGGCCCGGGGAGAAAAGCTCCAAGGGTAAGCAGATACAGCATTACATAATACCAGCATTACATATTACAAACAGACTATTTACAGAGATTACATAAGTAAGCAAGTTAAACAAGTTCCACAGGTTACAGTTAATCCTGAGCACAAGTCAGGATTAAATTAAATTACACAGTAAACTGGTTAACAGATTTTTACACATTCTAGAGAGAGTTAGCCAGGCTTGATACACTGACATAGCCAGTTAAGTGACAAATGTTGTTTGAGTCTAGTTTTAAATTGACCTAAGGTGGAAAATAAGGTAATATCAGCTGGAAGAGAGTTCCAGGATCTACTTACAGAGTTTTCAAAGAGAGAATCACCGGCTGTGTTATTAATTTTGCTAGTCTGAATTAGTAGTTTGTTAGAGGAACGAAGCGGTCTAGGATTGTTATAGGGGGTGATAATATTTTTAAGTGCAGGAGTATTGTCCGGATTATAGTGGATTTTATACGCCATAATCAGTTGGTTATACTGGATTAGGCTGGGTAGTTCAAGCCAACCAAGCTGATTTAGATTGATGCAATGATGTGTCCTAAAAGGTAGCCCAGTGGCAAACCTGGCAATGTGGTTGTAGCAAATTGAGAGTTTGTTAAAGACAGTCTTGTTCAAATTCGAGAGTAGAGGGGATGCATACAGAAGGGTTGAAAGAAGGTGAGAGCGAGCTATGGCAATTTTAGCTGGAGGGGTTAGGAAGGCTTTTATTCTGTAAAGTGACCCTAGTTTTTTATTGATGGTTTTGATAGTTTGGTTAACATGTAGGTCAAATTTTAGATTATTGTCTATGATGACACCTAATAGTTTTGTAGATGGGTCAGGGGAGATTATTGTGCCATCATTTGATTTTATGGTAAAGGTGAAAGCGGTAGACCTACGTGTTGGTGAAAATAACAGCATTTTAGTTTTTTTGGGATTTTGGATCAGATGATGTTCAGAAAGCCAGTTTTCTATTGTATTAAAGGTGGTCTGGGTAGCTGACCATAACTCTACTGGAGATGTGGCTGAGCAAATCAGAGTAGAGTCATCAGCATATTGGATACAGCTGACTTTTGGGATGACAGTATAAAGGTCGTTAATGAAGATGGAAAACAGCAAGGGCCCTAGTATAGAGCCTTGTGGTACTCTGAGGGTGTTAGGTAGAAGGTTAGTGAGTTTGTTCTGCCAGAGGACAGCCTGCTGTTAACCATTCATGTAGGACTGAAACCAATGGAGGGCTCCAGTATCTAGACAGAATGTTTGCAGGGTGTGGATTAAAAGTTGGTGATCAACCATATCGAATGCCTTGGAAAGATCCAAAAAGAGGGCTGAGGATATATAATTATTGTTGTGATTATGGTTTATGGTGTTAGTAAAGGCTAGGAGGGCTGAAGTAGTGCTGTGATGAGGACGGAAGCCATGCTGAGTGTCTGCCATAAGGCGATTTTGGATTAGGTGGTGCATGAGTTGTCTATGAATACATTTTTCCATAATCTTTGCAAGTGGAGAGAGTATAGCTATTGGCCTATAACTGGAGAATTTAGTAGAGCTGCCTCCTTTGTGAAGTGGGATTACATAGGATATTTTCTAGATGGTGGGAATTTTAGCTTCTACTATGGTTCGATTGATTAGTATTGAGACGGGGTAAGCAATAGCATCAGCTGATTTTTGTAGGTACTCGGCAGGGAGTTGATCAGCAGAAAGTGTAGTGGGTTTTAATTTTTTGATCAAGGTACGGATAAGTGAAGTGGCGACTGGTTGGAAGCTGAACGCAAGTAGGTTTCTAGGGGTGCTACTTTCAGGAACAGGGGAGCTAGGAGGTAGTTGGTACATATTGCTGGCCAACGCCTCACAGGTATTGGGGAAATATACGTGCTCACCAACATGTGCTGACATGGCATCCAGGAACTGGTGGAGTACCCTGGATGCTGGTGCCTGTGAAATCCCCATCATATCCCCAGTTGATCTTTGTACAGTACCTGTAGCTAGTATTTGTAGGCCTACACATACCTTGGTATCCACTGGGATGTGTTCCCCTCTGTTAGTTCTGTGTGCAAGGATGGCCGGCACAGCTCAACAATTTGCTGTAGGAGGTCCCTGTCCACCTTATAGTGCTCCACTATCTCCAGCTCATGTAGCCCTTGGTAGGTCACCCTGGGTCTGTACACTCTTCTCTGTCTCCTCACTGTGGGTTGCTCAACACCATTAACATTGTCACCACACTCTGCCTCTTCTACAAGTTGTTGTATGATAGCTATTGCAGCCCCTATCATTTTGCTGTTGTGAGTGTTAAAAGTTCCCCGCTTGTTTACACCAGTGGTTTAGAAGGTGGGAAAAACCAGAGGGGAAGGTGTTTGCATAGTGTATAGTAGTGTTCTGGGCGGGGCTGGTCTGCTGCCTGTGTAATTGACTGATTCTGATATATTTTACCTGCCAGCTAAGCTAGTTCTCCTTGATTACCTTCCTACTGCTGTTTTCCCTTCCCATTGCCTTCCATTTTAAGCCCAGGGGCACACCGTGCAAACACAGTGCTCAAATGCACACAGTGCTGCTATTTCCTGGTTAAACTTCTTTTTTCTTCCTGTAAAACGTGGTGCGTGGCACGCACACCTGCTTAGGCTTTGTAAAGAGTGCTAGGCAGGTTTAGACCCACCCCCTAGCTTAGCTGTGCTAAGCTAGGAGCAAACCCAAGCCACAGGGCTCCAATACACTTACAGTATGCCTGACACCCCCCCCCCATGATGTCACCTAACTTCTTGGCTTGCACCAAGCTATTTCTACTCTTACACTGTTGGGACCTGGCTCACATGCTGGGGAAAACTAGGATTCACTATCCTTCCCCTCATTTGCATAGGATTGACTGATAATGCATAGTTACATATCTCACACTGAGCCTCCTCCCTTAGCAACCACTACTCACTGGCCATGTTGTTTTCTGCCTGCCATTGACTTTTGTTATTTTTCCCCCCAATCCCGTTTGCGTGCAGCTGCCATACGCTTAAACAGCCGAGATCAGCTAAAAAAATTAAAGTTGATTTTTGTATTTTTTTTCATGTTTGCAATGCCAATGGCCTTATACTTGGCCATTGGCATGTTTACTACATGATATGCAGCCTTTATTTGGAGCTGTCACAGCTCCGTTTTGGATTTTGCAGAAATGTACTCGGTTACTAACCGAGTACATTTCTGCAGATAGCACTAGTCCTGCATGGACAGTTGCAGCTTCCTGGATTTCAAAATCACCTCATTTGCATAGATTTCTCCTGCAAATGGGGTGATTTGCATACAAGGGCTTCATCCGTGCAGGATTAGTGCAGGAGTGCTAATGCACGCCTCTGCAGGCTGTTCCTGTTTTGCACGGAAGACATATTGCCTGCTTGAGCTCCTGCACCGATTTTGCTCGCCGTGCAAGCTACCGAGAATCTGGGGGACAGTTTCAATGGTAGTGCATTTGCTTTTTGACCAAAATAGGTCTAATGCTAATAACACTATTCAGACCAGGAAACATTTCAGCTTTTAGTGTTAAGATCCAGTTATATTCACTGATTTCTAAAATATTATTCATATCACCTCCTCTAATACTCTTATGTATAATGTCAATGCTCTAAATTTAAATTCATAAGTTGAATCTGTGTCTAGGACATGTTTTGCTAATGTATTTGTTCTAACTTCCCTGTGTATCTCAGATTTATACTCAATAATTTGATCTTTAAGCTTTCGGCTGCATTTTTCCACATAAAAACAAGAGTATTTACAGCATGTTCCTAGATAAATAACATAGACAGTATTACAGGTAGCATGACAGTGAAAATTATATAGTTTGCTTGTTACTGGATGTACATAAGTAGTGCTATCACTGATGTCTTTACAGCAACTGCAGTTATAACAGGAAAATGCCCCAGTTCTGTCAGTAACCTTATTAGCATTGTCTACCTTAAAATCTTTATAACACAATCTCCTTTTCAGATTCTTACAGTTTCTTTAAGGAAAACTTTGTCTCATATAGTAAATATTTAAACTCTGGCATATAAGTTAAAATATTCCAATGTTTTCTTACTATTTTTTGTACTTCATTGGTCCTTATGTTATAAGTGGTCACATATCTAATTTAACTTTCATTCAATGACTGCCAGTGTCTGAATTAGATAGCCCAGATTCACTGAAAAAAGAGGGAGCTGTTTTCCCCTTGTCATTCAATACTGCACTCATAGTTTCTACTGTTAATGTTTCACTATATCCCCTTTCCTGGAATTCTATGGCCATCTTCTTCATTTGTTCCAAGCATTTGGTTTTGTCAGTATTTAATCTGCTAACCCTGGTGAATTGACCCTTAACTATACCTTTAAATACATGTGTGGCATGCATACTCTTCCTATGAGTGGATCTTTTGGCATGAACCTGCTTCTTATGAACACCTGCATTTATCAGCCCCGCATTTTTGTCTGTTTTTACATCTAAATAAGTAATTTGGGCAGTGGAGCAATTCATTTTAAATTTTAGAAAATCAGTGGTACTATCCAAATGCTCCAATATTTTCTCAAAGTTTACCTGTTCCCTTTCCAAATTAAAAAGGGTCTCTGTCAGATGAACAAAAAATTAAAATCTGAAGCGCTGAAAACATCGAAAATGCAGTATATCGATGTGTGTTTTGTGAGATTGCAAAACAGTGAAGATCGGGAAATTTGCCCTTTCCTCACTGTAGCGCAATCTCGGAGTTGGTATATATAATTAGCGGGGGGTGTGGGGGGCACAGCCCCCCATAGTAAAGGTTTTGATATTATGGATTTTCGGTGCTTCCAGAGCTCGAGATTTTAATCTTTCGTTTTTATGACGTAGACCCATTAAAAAGCAGCAATCAACAAACCGCTTATATAACAAAACATTTGCATTTAATGGATTTTTATCACTCTAAATAAATTCACTCTCCCACTGATTCAGAAGTAAATTTGTATAGGTGTTAGCCATGGCATATTCACAATCTCATTTTCAGACTTTGTAATCTCATTAGTTAACTGTACTTTGATGTCATAAAAGAACTCATTCATGAGCACCATATATTCGGCGCTCAAGTTTAAATTCAGTTACTGCCATTTTCTCAGGAGTTCCGGATAGGTGTTCACATATGCTAGCATTTTAACTATGCATAAACCCCCAGGTACACCCTTAAGTTCCAAATAAGCTAAAAAGTTCAGACATTGCCATTGGAGCTTCTTAAAGGTTTGTACCTTCCTTTCAGTGTAGTAATGAGATTACCAAAGTTGTTAGTCTTCTGGGCAATGGCTTCCATATTCTCTGCATCAGGGTCAGTTAAGTGCAGCAGCAGTGGATTGTACAATTTTGATAGTAGACCTCATAAAGAGCAGTTGGAGGTGAATAGCAAGGATCCTTTCCCCACCTCCATTGTAGGCAGTCTCATATCCAAATACAACAAAACGTGCCCACTGTATATCCAATAAACAATAGTTAAAGCAAAGATAAATAAAAATATAAATAAATAAATAAATAAATAAAAGGAATACTGCAGTAAACTAAATTGGAATATAACCAGCATCAATAACAACAAAAGAATTCCAATATAGATATGCTCAACTATTTATTAATACAAACACACAGACGCAAAGCTTTCTGGTTCTACCCTTCCTCAGTGCTAACATGTAATTAGAACTTTTCAACTACAGCTACAAAACTGGTGTTGTACCATAAGAATGGAGGACTGCAATGGTTATCCCACTTCACACAGGTGGACCATCAACAAACCCTGAAAACTACAGATCTATTAGCCTGACTAGTCTAATATGTAAAGCCATGGAACAAATGATTATGGAAATGATGAACAAAGATATAAGCTAGATTCTAAGTGGTGGCAGATCACTGCATCTAAGTCATCAAGGCCTGGAACTTCACCTTTCAGAGTTCTTCTTGAGCTATGATAAGAGATCTCAAGGCCTTTAGCTGGATGACTTGAAAAGTTAGGAGATTACACTTGTCAATGAAGACGATCACTTTCTTGCGCCATGCATTCTCTGTTGCCTATCTACATAAAGAGACTAATAACATTCTTGAAAAATCATTTTAATACTCATGCCTTCATTAACAATCATTCTTAGTTTTTTTGGAATAACTGAAATTGGTTGCTGTATGCCTTCTCTGCTGTTCCCTTTAGGCAAGAAACAGTCAAGACTTATTGCCCAGTGCCAACAATCTTAGTATGTCTCTATAAAGTAATCATTGTGTTCTCTCACTAAGAAACAGACTCAATTTTTTGTTCAGGCTTTTATATTCCATTTAGGCTTGCAGCATGTCTGAATCTAGTCTTTTTGCAGTCATTGGTTCATAGGTTCATAGGTTCATAGGTTGAAGAGAGAGATCTCACTTGTTCTTTAAAGGCTGCTGATCTGGTATCCAGCTACTTATAAAATTGTGCTTTTGTCCATATATAGTCTCTGAAAAATCAGCTTGAATGACTCCTAGGGAAACTGCCTTTTGGAATACTACTGATAAAGTACTGTGCCATACCTCCTCCCTTATTTCCATGCAAAACTTTCATTTAGACAATATCAATTATCAAGACTGCAGGGGTCAGGCATATCCATTTGCATACAGGCAGGTATATTCTCACTCTGTGGGACTGCAGCTGTGAAAAAAATTGTCACACTTTGTGCCAGTGACTGTGATAGTAGCCAGCAATCGGGTCTTCCAGTTGATATTTAATTGAGGGATATGAAAGCAAATACATGTTTGAGCTTGTGTTACACCCTCCATGTATCTACTAAAAATACTTTCCATGGCTTGATTTATTGCCCTCTGAGACATAGTATGTCACGCTAATGATGGAGTAGTCCTAAGCCTCATCAAATTTATTACTGTATTAAAATTTCCTGCTAGGCAAGGAAGTGTACCATGCAGATAACCCATCTTTAGAATACCAAAGGTATTGATAAAGAAAGCAGGGCACCTTGTTATGGTCATACACACATACTATAATAATTGACCCTTTTTTATGTTAAATCTGGCACATAAAAACACATCCTCATTATCAGTTTAACTGTCAGCAAATTCCCAACTCAGAATACCCTTTACAAATATCATTTCTGCTTTAGTTCTATTTAAGATTCAGATAGAAATACCCTGCAAAACTTTGAATGTCCTAAATAATCATTTTGCAACTTTACACTCTTGTAGTTTCATTATCTCTACCTTAATGTTGCTTAACCAGCTTTTAATTTTGTTTAATAAAGTGGTGTGTAACTGCAAGTGAACCGTTTCCTACCTTGACTACTACATCTCAGTTGCAACTTTTGGTTTTATAAAGGGCACTACTGTGAAGCTGCAAGTGATTTATTTCCTGACGTGGATTATTCCATTTTTATCTTCAGCTGTGGTCTAACATTTTTTTCGCTTGAGGTGTATACCAGGCGTTTATCCAGCTTTTGTTTTCTTTCACGTGTTACTTGAAGATGACATCCGATAATCATCTGTCTTTAACATCCTGCAAGCCAAGTTACCTGGTAATTGCCAAACCTGTGAAACTTTGTTGAAAGCTCTTGCAAGTTAGATTTTGGTACTACACCACATTTTTCCCCACCTAACATTATTTGCAAAGTCCTGTAAAACAAGGGATATAAGTAGCTAAACATCCTTTTTCATTGTACTCAGATTTTCAGCCTTTTATCTTTTATCAACTTAGGACCTGTTTTATATCCTTTTTTTGGGTCTGTTCATACATTTCTTCAATTACTGTCGAAGTGGCATTTGCAGGTTTGATCCATTGCTGTTTTGTCACTTCCTGATTCTGCAGTTGTCCACTGCCCCATAATTTTGCTTCCATATGATCGTCATTCTCTGATTTGGCTAGAGAGTCATAGTAATTGTGATGCATGACTTAAAAAGCTATCTGGCTGAAAGTTTGCTGGTTCAAGGAGCATTTTCTGATGTTTGCATTTCCTTTTTGAAATTTGTTGGGTTTTCAATTATAGTGTAGATAATTTTGCAAGAATCACTTAGAATTTCCTTGAATCTGTGCCCTCTTTGGTTTAGCTGTATAGCTGTTCCTTCCTCATGCTGGTGGTCAGTAGCTGTTCCTGGAAAATCTGTGTGCTTCCCCCGGCATTGAAAATATTTGAAACTTACTGTTCATTTTGACTTGGCATGTGGTAGTTTAAATATATGGATATCTACTTCTTGTGATGTAGAGCTCTAGCGTTATATTTTTAGTTAGTTAGTTAATTACTTTTATCTACCAGGAAAGTTTGACTGGGTTATATTGTTTGTTTTCACTGGAAGCCAAAGAAGAACTCCACGAAATATTTTTTATACACTGTCCGTTCTTTAGAGTATGCCAAATGTTTGGACAAACTCTAAAGAAAGGAAAGTGTACAAAAGTAATAACATTCATCAATACAGAATAAACATGACCTATCAGGGCTTCTGGAATTGCTATTTAACTATAGCCTCCAAAGAGGTTTCATGCCTCATGAATGGCGAGCAGCAACAGTCGTCCCTCTGTACAAAGGTGGATCATCTACAGACCTTGGAAACTACAGACCCATAAGTCTCACTGGTCTTAAATGTAAAGGCATGGAAAGAATTAGCATGGAAATGATCAATAGCAATATAGTAAACCTCCAGACACTGGACACAACCCAACTTGGATTCATCAAGGGCAGGTCATGCCTACTCATCCTGGTGGACTTCTTTGAGAAGATCACCAAAGTAATGGATGAGGGCAAAATGGTTCACACTGCCTACCTTGATCTGGCCAAGGCATTTGACACAGTATCCCACTTGGTCATTGTTGACAACCTCAAGAGGTTAGGTACAAACCCGTATGTCACCTGGCTCACAGACAGGACACAGGAAGTTAGAATCAGGGAGTCCACCTCTACAAAGAGGCCAGTCACAAGTGGAGTCCCTCAGAGATCAGTCCTTGGACCACTCCTTTTTGGCATTTACGTCTCTGAAGTCAAGGACTATTTCAGTGGTCTCTGGCTGACTAAATTTGCAGATGATTACAAATTAGGAGCTGTCATTACAGCCCACAATGACACAAATGTTCTCCAGGAAGGGCTGATACAGACAAACAACTGGGGTCAGTACCATGGACTAGAACTAAATGCCAAGAACTACATAATAGCATCTTTCATGAAGTAATTCACCCCTGGTAACTGTCATATTGATAACACACCCCTTAGGGCTGACCCAGTAGTTAGGGACTTAGGAACATACAAAGATAGTAATCTGTCTGTTGACCATCATGTGTCTACAGTTGTGAAGAAATTGTTCTATGCTGTGCAACTTCTAAACAAAGATATGCCATCTAAATTCAAGGAAGTCATTTTCCACTCTATTCAGCATTCATCAGACCTATCATTAAGTACAATGCCACCTTTGGTATGTACCTAACCAGGCATACCCAACAACTGGAATGTCCACAGAGGTTCCTCACTAAAAGAATATAGGGCTTAAGTAAAATGTCCTATGAAGACGGCCTCAAGGCTTTATCCCTGTATTCTGCCTCCTACAGGCTTTTGAGGGGAGATCTATGCCTGACATACAGGGCATTGTCAGACCCCACTCTGATGGACCTCCTGCATATCCACAAAACAAACAGCATCAGAATTACCAATTCTAAAAAATAAACCTTGCCTGTGATATAAATAGGACCTACTGGAGAGACAGGTATTTATTGCAGAGATTACCCTGTCTCTGGAACAGACTCTCTATCAATGTGAAGCAGAGCTCCTCCCTAACCCAATTCAAGTGCAACCTGGACAATTGGATGGGGAACAGGAAATTCTCCCAAGCCCCTGCTTACAATATCAAGGGTATCAGAACTTGTCAAAGATTTGGGATGCATGGCTAGGCTTAAAAAGGCCCTTGTGGCCCTTAGCCTAATAAACACATATGAACCTATGAACCTATGAGCAGGAGCTACTAATACAATGATATAAGGTAAAATAAGTTCCAAGATGTGACATTGGTTTATACTGCAGAACACTGGAGCAGGAAATTATCAATATAAATGTAGCACTATTACTAAGCACTACAAAATATCAAAAATTAGAGAACTAAAGTGATATAATAAGTATATATGTTCACAATAATATATGAGATGATATAAGAGCAATAATGCAAACATTTCTAATCAGAGGAGTGCAATAAATTCACTTCAGCCATAAAAAAAATCTGGTGTAATAAATTCATTTCAGTAAGACATAAAAAAAACATATGGAA
This sequence comes from Protopterus annectens, assembly GCF_019279795.1. Lineage (NCBI taxonomy): Eukaryota > Metazoa > Chordata > Ceratodontiformes > Protopteridae > Protopterus > Protopterus annectens. The sequence continues at coordinate 279,386,633 of NC_056729.1, read as the reverse complement.
ACAAATCTTGAGGATTTGGATATTTCTTATCCTGGAGATTCGAAACAGTTGCCAATTCTAGTGTGATTTATATGCAGTTTAAAGTAGGTTTTAAAGGCAAGAAGGTTGTTTGTCTGATGATGAAGTAAATGCTGTTTCATAGCTTAGCTATACTTACGAAGTATTAGGAATCTCCATTTCAGTTTTTTGATATTTAGGATTCTATTAGCAATCCTTTGATGAAAGGTTCCTTTTGTGTTTGTAACATTTTGTTATATTACCTATATCTGAGGTGTTTGAAGGATTGTGTATAAGATATCTGGTGTGGTTGGACTAGCTATGTCTGGCTCTACAGAGGAATGTAGTGATGGGTTTGGTTTGACGGGTTGAATGCAAATGTGCATATTTTATCACAGTATGGTCTTGCTTATTTATTAGTGTAGTTTAATGATTTATGAAAATTATAGATGCCAACAGCAGGCTCGGAAATAAGAGAAGGTTTGTAAAATTGCAGAGGCATAGAGCAGGCTTGGAAATAAAAAGGATGTTACAGTTACTTTCCTGTTGTCAATAAGATATGGTCTAGCTTTTAAAAGTAGTCCTCGTTTATACTGGATTCTTTGGACAACATTAAATTTAAGTTTGACATCTATGATGACATTTGGTAACTTGGTGAGAGTGATTTATTCTATTCTGGCATGGCTAGCTGAGACTATATTTTGCACAGCACTAGCTCGTGGGAAATTATTGGAGGTAAACATGATTTTTTATGGGATTTAGGTGTAGAAGGGATAACCAGGTCTCAATAGAGGGAGAGGGAGTCTTAGGTGACCATTTATACTTGGAATAGTTTTGGGGGTTAAACAATCAAGTGCTGAGTTTGCAGCATATTGTTTGATTGTCACATGTCATTTATGAATATATTAAATAACAGGCATCCTAGTAGTGAGCCCTGTGGCACTCCTGTTTGTACTGTTAGGTGAGCAGAGTAAAAGGTGTGCCATTTAACAGACTGGATTATTGAGGCAACTAGAAAACAATTTCTTGCTAGTGCTGCTTAGTCCTAACATTATGAGTCTGTTGATGATTCCAGCATCACCTAGTGGGACTATTTTTAAGCAGACCCAATTGCAGTGCTTCGGGGTCTCAATTAAAGTGCCCTTGATGAAGTTGGTAACATTTCTTACAGAGGTTAACTGATGTTTTTAGTGATGTTTTGAAAAGTCTCTGATTATGTAGATTGGATGGTGGTCACTAAGTGTATCATAGAAATATACTAGCCTGTTTTATTCTTCTGGGAGTAAGTGAGTAGCATGTAATCTAGAGTTCTTGCTTTGCTACAGGTTTTATCAAATATTGTTGGAGATTTAATCTGTTGGGTTAGATTACATTGACTGATATTTAAATAGGAAGTGCTAGTACCCTGATCAGATCAAGCTATGTTGGGGTCAGTGAGAAGAAATGTTTCCTGCTTAGTACTGCCAGTTATCTAGTTGAGAATGTTTTCAGTTGTTTTAATTTTGATCCATTTTGGAGGTATGCATGCTTTTCTGTATGCTTCTGTTACACATCTTGTCTTGAGTGAATTTAATTTAAGATGGGTTGTTATTAGTTCTTCAGGGTCCCATTTTATTATTTAAAGGGATTTATTAATATTTTTAGGGTGCTAAGGAGCACCCCTGCACCTCCTTACTAAACCAACTTTACCTAAATGAGCCCCTGCTTCTAATCCTAACCCTGAACCTTACCTTTCAAAATTGCTTTCTTTAACACTACTAGTAATCTAGATAGCTTGGACACATACACAGACAAATGCACACCAACATACACATATTGCACTAAACCTATAATATCACATAACCCAAATCCTAGCCCATTTATATCATGGAGACTTGCACAGAAACTCAAACCCCATAATACAGACAGCTTCATAATATTACATCCCCAAACTCTCACTGACCTTTCCTGCCTACAACAGATATTCTATTAATGCAAAATGTCAAACTTTATTTGAACAGAACACTCAATCAGATTTCAATGTCATTCACTCTGTCCTTGAGCAGCTAGTTTCATGCCGTGAATGACATCCATCCATATATCTATATCTATATCTATATTTATATCTATGTCTATCTATATACATACACACAAATCTATATATATATATATATATATATATATATATATATATATACACACACACACACACATATATATATGTATATATATATATATATATATATATATATATAACACATGCATATATCTATATATATATATATATATATATATATATATATATATATATATATATACATATATATATATATATGTGTATATGGACCTACTTCGGTAGATGGAGCTTTTACAAGTTTGAACCACATATGGTCGAGACCATATGTTCGAACTTGTAAAAGTTCTAACACTTAAATAAAAACACATAAAACAAAAAAACACAAAACTAAACATCTATAGCAGGGGGGCTACACCCCCCTGCATCCCCACACCTCCCTTACTTAAATATACCAACTCTGAGATCACACTACATTGTGGAAATGGGAAATCTTCCCTTTCCACTCTGTACAGAGATCTCCATTCAGTCCAATCAAACTTTCACAATTTCGAATATATGGTCTCAGCCATATGTGGTTCGAACTTGTAAACGTTCGATCAACTGAAGGGGACCTATACACACACACACACACACACACACATATATATATATATATATATATATATATATATATATATATATATATATATATATATCGGTTGTGGAGGACACTAAAGCGAGTGTGTAGTTGTGTAGTTCAATCAACACCTGTTTAGTTGAGCAAACAGATGGTCAACAGATTTGTAAGAGTAGTAGGACAAAATTTCTTTTCCCTAGGGTTTATCTAATCTCAGAGTTAGTATGTATAATTAAAAATAAGCAGGGGCTATGGGAGGGCATAGCCCCCCACCAACAACGTTTGTGCTTGGTTTCATCTTATCCATGGTAATTCCTGAATCATGCACTAAATGCATTGAGTTTTGTAGCTTTGATGTTCTTACATCGGAGTAGCTAGTCATTCGATTCAGTGCCCAGCATCCTTATCTATATATCTATAGCTATAGCTGGGCCGCTGCAGTGGTGCAGCGGTTAGCATTGCCACCTCACTGCAAGAGGTTCTCTGGTTCGATCCTCAACTGGGGTGCCTTCTGTGCGGAGTCTGCATGTCTTCCTTGTGGTTGTGTGGGTTTCCTTCAGGTGCTCCAGTTTCCTTCCACATCCCAAAGACATATTGTAGGTGGATTGGATACTCTAAAGTGGCCCTAGGCATGAACGTGTTCATATGTGTGCCTTCCATGGAAGGTTGGGTGTCAGACTGGCAACTCAACACTGTAAAACTCCATGCCAATCATGAGCGGACAGGTGATCCGCTGTGGTGACCCCTAACTGGGAAAAGCTGAAAGGAGAAGGTCTAAAACTATATATATATATATATATATATTTTTTTTTGAAAGCAAAAATGAAAAACACAGATATGGCCACCAACAGTTGGTATTGAAGTATCACAATACAAATGAAAAAGCAGAGTACCAGAACCACCACAATGTTGCTCATAAGCCAAAACACTTTAATATATCAGTTTAAAATATAAAATAAAGTAGTTAAAACTTCTATATAAACTTGATAAGCACTTTTGAGTAAACTCTTCCTCAGATCTCACATCATACACTAATCAGGAACATTTAAACAAGCTGCTATCCAATCACTAACAATATGCAAATTAAGAAAAATAGCTATAAGCGTCATTAAATGAAGGCTGCCTGTCTGGACCAATAAAACTAATTTGCTCTAAAAACAATTAAAAAGCTATTGGTGGTAAAAATCATCTTGGTCTAATCAATGGCTGTATGCAAATGAAGTATAACAGGGGGATTAGCTACCAATAAGAAAAGATCTTATAGTGCTTCAACATTATTGGATGGCTGTTGCTGTAAGTTTCAATAAAAATGGTTAATGCTTCCTAACTCATTTGCATCCCAATAAATATTAGCCATCTATAATGTTCCAATCATATCTTAATGCATTGAGAATGAATATTTTGCATCATATTTTTATCCTTTAGCTATGGTTGTAATGCGACTTGACTCCAGCTGATTTATACTGCTGCAAATCTTCCACCCAATTTGTCTGCTGTGCGACTCTGAGGAATACATCTCAACTGTCCTGATTTTTAGCTCTCATTTTTTGCCTGTTCCTCATAAAATATGTGGTCTCTGGCAAATCATTAAGGAATGGAGTCACTATATAATGACATATATTTGAGTTTCAGACTTTATTTTCTTCAGAAAATGCATGCTAATGCAAACCCTGCTATTCTTGCAACATTATGTGTTTATAAAGGCAATATTTTAAATCTGCCTCTGATTTTGGGTCTTTGACCCCCCCTCCATTATCCAGATTTCTTGTGCTTAATTTTTGAGGTATGCTCTGAGCAAGTCACTTGATCAGACAAGCTGCCAATGAAAAGGGACATTTGCATTAGGGGGCTTACCAGATTTAAAAATAAATAAATAAATAAATAAATAAATAACAAGCTTTTGAGAATTTTTGTAGACCAATAAACTGACAAGGATTGCTGATAATGTAATGACTTTATGCAAGGGGAGATTAACTTCAACTCTCGATTATGGGGTGTGACATACTATCTCCCTTTAAAAAGGAGTTAGACAACTGGATGGGTATTCACAAATTCACTCCTGGAATGACTGTCTTATCTGTCCTTGAAAAAGAGTAGCAAGCTCTGAGGGTATAAACTGGCAAAGCATAAATGGTCACATGGCTTGTTCCCTTGAATTTTCTGTGATTCTGTGATTCAGGATCAGTTTCTTGATTTGTAATGTCACTCACATGTGACTCTTTCATCTTAAAAGTAATCAAATTGCTTGGTATCATATCTCATTAATTATCCAGAGGCCCTGGCTCCACCACCATGTACAGAAATCATTAATGCATTTGATGGAAGTTGTTCCATTACCTAAATGTGTTCTCCTTCTGGCTGCAATACTGCATTTATAATTCCACGGCAAGGCTTTCCTATGTATATTGGTAGCAATAACTTAATGTACCTAATGACAGCTTGTTAAAGTGAACAGAATGGGGTTTGAGTCATATCCCCAAGTGTAAACTTGTCACTACAGTTTGCCCATTATGGTTTAAATGCTGCATGCTGACATCCCTAGTAACTCTTTAAGATGTCATGATTCAGAAGCCAATTTGCAGGATATGATGATGGGACACCATAAAGATGTGAACTTTTAGAGTCACCTGGAAAAGTACTGAGACATTTTGGAATATTAAAAAATGTGTTTTCAGACTACTGCCTAAATATCTGTTCCAAAACTACAACGATTGTGGCTATCATTTATAGTTTCTACGTGCTAAACTTTTCTCAAAACTTGATTACAATTCTCTGTCTGTCTTAAATTACAGCCTCAGTAGCTGAGCTTCTCAGTAATACCCATGTAGCATGAGCTAACTAGCTAATGATACAAAGTGAATTAGATCATCACAATTTATTGGAAGAATTATATGTATTCATGTCAAGGCTAGACAATGTTCTTATATCTGGGTTGCTAAAAAGAATTTTGCAAAGAGAATTGTACCTGAATTGGACAGAAATGGCACAAGCCTGGGTATAAGTAAAGATGCTACTCTTGTCTCTTCTACTACCTACTACTTGCAATTATTCCAGCATGTCTTAGGGGTTAATTTTATTTATTTATTTTTTTAGGGGGGGATTCTGCTGAGTTTATATATAGGTTCATAGGTTCATAGGTAGGTACTAGGCTATCGACCCAAGGGCCTAAGTAAGCCTAGTCTACAAGGTTCCCTGGCTTACGCCACTCGCGAAAGTTCATTTCCTGTGCCCCTGTCCAGCAGAGCTACAGAAGTGATTCTCGGGGTGTATTTCCTATTTCGCATCCACTCATCAAGATTTTTCTTGAAGAGTGCTAATGAGGAACTTTGCTTCACATAGATGGGTAGCTTGTTCCAGAGTATAGGAAGTCTCTGGGACAGGAATCTATCCCTCCAGCATGTCCTGTTTATTATGGTGACAAGGTTTAGGTCCCTGGAGCATGTAGGTCAGAGGGATTGGGATTTCTTAAGGTGTAGCATGTCAAATAGCTCTGCGTTTAACATAGCTTTATATGTTGGGAAGAGATCTCCTCGGCGAAGGTGATATGCTACAGAGCAAAGCTGGAGTTTTTTGTGACGGTCAATATAGGGCATCTGTTTGAGGCCAGTAATCCTCTTTGTGAGGTACTTCTGTGGCCTTTCCAGCTGCTGCAGATGTCTTGTGAGGCACATTCCAAAAGGGGCGTTGTACTCTATAATGGGTCTAATGAGTGCCGAGTAGAGGGGAACAATGGCCTCTTTTTTCCTGGATGAGAACCCTTTTATGATGAGGTGTGCCACATAGAAGGATTTCCTGACTATTGTGGCGATGTGATTATCAAAGGAGAGACTACTGTCCACCTGGGTCCCAAGGTCTCTTATCACACATTCGGCATTAAGTAGACTGCCATTTATGTGGTAGTTCATGGGTACAGAGTTTTTACAAAAGGGGATAACAATGCACTTTTTGGCATTGAGCTTGAGACCGTGCCGCTGACACCAGGCATCTGTCTCAGTGAGGCCCTTCTGTAGGATGTCCACATCATTTGGGGACTCAACTATGGCTCCTAGTTTGCAGTCATCTGCAAACTTCATTAGCCAGAGGCCTTCTGTGTTAGCCTGTACTTCAGAGAAGTAGATACCAAACAGGAGAGGTCCCAGGACTGAACCTTGTGGTACTCCACTTGTCACTGATTTGAAGTCAGATTTGGAGTCTGCAACTTTTATAGTGTGGGTTTTGATAGTGAGCCAGTTGGCAACTCATCTTGTGATGTAGGGATTTATACCTAGTTTAGTGAGTTTAGCTATATTTCCAGAATGGGGGATGGTGTTGAAAGCCTTGGCGAGGTCAGGATAGGCTGTGTGAACCACCTTACCCTCATCTACAGCTTTGGTGACTGCCTCAAAAAAGTCAATCAGGTTCAGAAGGCATGATCTGCCTTTCACAAACCCGAACTGGGTGGGGTCTAGAGTTTGGAGGTTACCAATGTCTTTGTTTATGAGTTCCATGATGATACGTTCCATGGCCTTGCAGACCAGGCTTGTCAGGCTAATAGGGTGATAGTTCAAAGGATCAGTCGTGGCTCCCCCTTTGTGAAGTGGGATAACTGTTGGTGTGCACCATTCAGTGGGCAGAAAGCCTGATGTGAGACTATGATTGAACATGGTTCTTAGGTGGGGAGCCAGTTCGTTCTGAAGTTCATGTAAAACACAGCCTGGGATTTTGTCCAGTCCCATGGATGCTGTGTTTTTGGTTTTAGAGAGTGCAGCTTTTACCTGCATGGATGTGATTACAGGGACTCTGCATTCTTCCTGTATAGATGTGGGCCCTTTAGGGGGTGAGAGGGTGGTAAAGTTAGCACTGAACCTATCTGCCAGGATGTTGACAATATCAGTTGGTTCTGTAATTTTCATGCCGTTGTGCTGCAACTCAGAGCAGATCTGGGTGTTGCCATTGAGATTCTTGACATAGCTATAGAATGCTTTGTGGGTGACCTTAGAATCAGTGGTGATTTTGTTTTCATAGATAGCTTTGGAGGATCTTGTAAAGGATCTCAGCTTCTTACTGAGGCTGACCAGGCAGCTCCTCCACTCATGGGATTTTAATCTCTTTTTCAACAGTTTCTTTCTTCTGTTGTACAGTTTGTTTATGGCAGGGTCCACTAGATTGGCTTCCTTTTTTTGGAGGATAGCATCTTGGTTCTGTTTGGGATAGCACAATCCATAAAGTCGTATAAGTGCTTATAGAGTGCATTTGTGTAGGGTTCAGCAGTCATAACCATATTGCCCATCTGCATGGGTGTCATGAAGTTCGCCACTTCTGTCTTAAGAAGCATGAAGTTGGCTTTGGAGAAATTTTTTATCATGGTTTCCTTAATGGTGGGTGGGGGTGGGATGCGGATATCTAGGGTGATTAGCTTATGGTCGGATCTAACCAACAAGGAGTTGTTTTCAGGTGTGGAACACCGGTCACTCATGCTGGTAATGATGAGGTCTAGGATATTGTTGCCGCTGGTGGGGGTGTGGATAAGTTGATCCAGGGCATTGGAATTTATGAATTCCAGAAAGCGTTGAGTGAAGGAGTTGGTAAATGAGCAGTTTTCCCAGTTAATGGTGGGGTAGTTGAAATCGCCCATTATTAGGAACCCTAATATTTTCCAGTATATCAAGAAAAGAGGAGTGAGAATCTTGGGGCATGGTGGGGGATCTGTAGCAAGCTACAATTTGGATTGCAGTTTTGCCCAGAGTTAGTTGCACTTGGATAACCTTGGATGCATTATGCTGCGCAACTAGCCTGTAGGTGTGGATATCCTTAATGAATATGTGCACACCTCCGCCTTTGGTGTTCTGGTCCAGGTTAGATGGCCGAAAGTGTGGTATGAGTTATAACCTGGTAATGAGGGGTGCTCTCTAGAGCCTTGAACCAGATCTCAGTCACTGCACAAATATCGATGTTCTCCATTTTAAGGAGTGCCTCAAGTGAGTGCATTTTGAGATTTAGACTTCTAGCATTGAGTAGCATTACCCTCAGTTTTTACTTGCCTGTTCCTTTTATGGTGGTGAATTTGTCATTTGAACCTTGCCTAAAAAAAGGCACTATAAAGACGGCAAGAGCCATAGCCAGTATCCAGAATCCCAGGGGCAACAGGTGCAGGCCATCTCTGGCAAAGCATTGTGGTCTGTTGACCATGTCATCGCAGGCAGAGAGATACTGGATCCCCTTAGAATGACACCAGAAGCTTAGCCAATTGTTGAAATCAATCATTTTGTCCTTGTACTTTGTTGAAGGTTGAACGTTGAGCTAGCACCTCGACGTTCGTAAAAATCTACTTTCAATCATTAGCAGACCGGAGTTCTGCTGTGGCGACCCCTAACCGGGAAAAGGCGAAAGACAAACAACAACAACAACAACTGCGGTATCATTCTGGGTGATGGCAGGATGCTACTCAGGGCTAGGGTCATACCTGCCTAGGCTACAATATCGTAGACCACTTCCATGTCTTTTTTCATGTAGTCCAGGGAGGTATGTCTCAGGTCGTTCACACCAATATGGACAATGACAGAGTCATATTTGTACTTGTTGTGGAGTGACCTGAGTGCATGGGTTATGTGGCGGATCCTGGCACCCGACAGGCAGCTGACAGTAACCTTCTCCTTGTTTAGCCTGGTGAGTGGGACATCAGTGTGCCTGACTATAGCGTCACCTATGACTAGTGTGTTGGGTACATTGGTTTGCCTTATGGGCTGTGGTTTATTGGCACACTGAGTCTGTGGGCTATGTGTCATTTGGGTTGTGTTGGGGGTGGAGGTTGCTTGCATTTCTGATTTGGAGGTCTCTGTTGCTTAAGCAGATTATTATTGAGAGTCTCTGCAAATGTTTTTGTGTTTCTATGTGTGGATTTTGATGGTGTAGGTTTAGTGGGACTATGTGATGAGTGTGGTGTGGTGCAAGTGTTTACCTTCTCCTCTTGACTGTCAAGTGCAGTCTTGGTTGGAGAGAGCTTAACCTCCAGTTTGGCTAGATAAGTGCATCTCTCACAGTTTGTGGTGTTGGGTGGTAGGAGGAGAGTGTTGTCTGTGTACATCAGGCAATTGCTACATTGCGAAAAACAAAAAGACAGCTTGGAAACACCAAAGCAAATTCTCTCTCAGTTTAATTCTCTCAGTTTAATGAAGCGCTTTTTGTCTTGCACATATGGCAAGACTTCATCAGAAACTGAACAAACTGCAACACAAACAATATATACACACCCTTTTTGTCACATGACTCTTCTAATTAAAATCTTGTGTCTTAAAGGCACATCCACATTATTGCTACTTTAAACATTTTTTAAAAACAAATATGACTGAAAATATTTTAGAACATCTCAACCCTACCCTTCCTTCAGAATTTTTACCTGTAATAGTGATGGAAATATATATACAAACATACATATACTAACAATACTATTTCTCAAATTATTGTGTTGACTCTCAAAATATGATATTACTTAATTAACTAAGAAGTCAGAAACTTACATATCCGAGTCAAATGAAGTCAGATATCACAAATATGAACACATTTTATAAAAATGCATACACGCATTAACGTTTAAGATTTCTCAACTTCAATATACTGTTTAAAGATATTGTCTCATTCAAACCTGGGTAAAACATTGCCCCAGTGCGTATTTGCCAACTTAACTCAAGTTGCTCAAGTAACAGTGTAAGCGGGCCCCCCCGACTATAATCAACAACTGAATCAATTGCTTTAAACAACAATGAATGTTGTGGATAGGAAATAATATGTCTAGCCAGTGCATTATCTCTGTTAAGGGTCTTTATTTTATATAGATGTTCATATACTCGTTCTTTTAACCTTCTATCCGTTTTACCTATGTAAAACACTGCACAGCATTGACACTGGGCTAAATAAACCACACACTTGGACTGACAAGTATACTTCAGTTTGATTTTAAAACTGATGTTTTTAACTTCAATGTCTTGTCCTGTACTCATATATTTACAGTAATTACACATTTGGCATTTGCACATGCCACACTTCCACTGTGGGGTGTTTTTTTTATGTTGTAGTAATTCCTTTAAATTAGTCCCCCTCTTATAAATAATCCGGGGTTTGCTTTTGACCTTGTAGGAAAGGTGGGGATCCCTCCTATTAAATGAGACAATATCTTTAAACAGTATATTGAAGTTGAGAAATCTAAAACGTTAATGCGTGTATGCATTTTTATAAAATGTGTTCATATTTGTGATATCTGACTTTATTTGACTCGGATATGTAAGTTTCTGACTTCTTAGTTAATTAAGTAATATATTTTGAGAGTCAACACAATAATTTGAGATATAGTATTGTTAGTATATGTATATTTGTATATATATTTACATCACTATTACAGGTAAAAATTCTGAAGGAAGGGTAGGGTTGAGATGTTCTAAAATATTTTCAGTCATATTTGTTTTTAAAAAATGTTTTAAGTAGCAATAATGTAGATGTGCATTTAAGACACAAGATTTTAATTAGAAGAGTCACGTGACAAAAAGGGTGTGTATATATTGTTTGTGTTGCAATTTGTTCAGTTTCTGATGAAGTCTTGCCATATGTGCAAGACGAAAAGTGTTTCATTAAACTGAGAGAATTAAATTGAGGGAGAATTTGCTTTGGTGTTTCCAAGCTGTCTTTTTGTTTTTCGCTAGTTTGTCTTACTTTGGTTCCTGTCTGTTGGAATTGCTACATTGCCTCAAGATGCCCAGAGTCATCAGATAGACAGGAGAGAACACTGGGAGCTGACCCTTGGACATGCCTGAATAAAAAAAAATATTTCCTCTAGACAAGTGAGGATAAGAGCTGTTTTTCTCTAAGCAAGTGAGGAAAGTAAGTGCAAAAGCTGTTTTCTTCTAGGTAAAGAGGAAGGTTGTGTGCTGTAGTAATTTGTAGCTTATTTAGTGCTAACAACAAGTTCTGAGCAAGTGCTGAGCACAAATAAGCAAATTCAAGTGCTAAAATTATGAATCTGTACCTGGATCTTGTTGTAGATAAGCTACCTAGTGCTTACCACTCCCACTGATAAGCTAGAATGCTTCCTTCCAACACAGAAAGGCTTAGGGGCTCAGAAGCTTACAAACATTCCTGGATGCAGCAAATCTGTATTTGGACAAGACTAGTTACAGGAAAGATGGGAAACAAGCGCAAGCATGGGCTTTTAAACCAGAAAGTTAAAAGATGGAAAAACTGCCAAATGGCCAATAAACTACAATTTCTCGGCCAGAAACCACTCTTGTAGTAGAAAGGCTACCTAGTGCTTACCACTCCCACTGACAAGCTAGAAGGCTTCCCTCCAACACAAAAAGACTTTGGGGGCTCAGAAGCTTACAAACAGTCCTGGATACAGCAAATCTGTATCTGTACTAGACTAGTTACAGGAAAGACAGGAAACAAGCTTAGAATTTTTTTTTTTGGAAAGTGGAAAGGGAGAAAGGAGAAGCAGAAGATAATTCAAAATTAAGGGCCTAAGTGGCTTGCCCTTCACAAATATTCTCTCTGTATTAGATAGAATGAGCTAGTGACACTAGACTGGAATAGAGATGGGATAGAGCTGAACAGATGGGACTGGTAGGAGTGCTTGAAGTCAAAATATGATCTCACTGTACTCAATTGAGTGAGCAGGAGGAGTGTACAAACACAAATTTAAAGGAGGGGCGGTCAATTCCAAAACCACCAAGATTAATACCAGGAGAAGAACTGGTATGGTGGGCAGAAAACTAACTGTAGAGACAAAGAGAGACCCCAGTATTCTATGAAACAATTAAATAGAAAAATAAATAACTACAGAGACACAGACCAATGAAACAATTAAATACACAGAAAAATAAAATAAAAGGCAATACAATCTTTAACACTGCAAGTTTGTACTTAACTTAGCTAGTAATGCAGTTGATTGTAGGTATGTAGTAGAAGCCAAACAACTCAGAAATTGAGCAGTAATAAATTCAAAGATATGTGACTTACTCTTATAAATACACAGAAACTCTCTAGGCTAAGAGTTTAACACTAAATATCAATAAAGTGAAACACAATAGCCCCCACTAACTGCAGAGACAGAGAGAGACCACAGTATTCTATGAAACAATTAAATAGAAAAATAAATAACTACAGAGAGACACAGACCAATGAAACAATTAAATACACCGGAAAATAAAATAAAATGCAGTACAATCTTTAACACTGCAAGTTTGTACTTAACTCAGCTAGTAATGCAGATGATTGTAGGTATGTAGCAGAAGCCAAACAACTCAGAAATTGAGCAGAAAACAATCTATTTTTTTATTTTCATTTATTTTTTCTTAATCCTTGTGTGTCTGATTTGCTAATATTTTCCCTAAGGTTTTCATTTGTGTTTTTTGTTCAATGGGACGTTACTCATATTTTCATGCTGGGTAGTATGCATTTGATATGCTGTTGCCTCTTTTGCATATTTTTTTTTTGATTTTTTTTAATTCTTATTCCCTAAATCACAGTAATGTTAAGTGCTGTTGTTCCTGGCATGTTGTATAATTAGAGTCCCTGGGAGGGTGGCCTAATGCTTAAGGTGTTTGCCTTACAAACACAAGGTGCAGGGTTTGAGTCTCACAAGGGATAATTGGCTAGGCTTAAAATGGCTCACAAGGGCAGTTAGCTTAGTACTAATCTATGAACCTATATGTCTCTATAAACTTCTTCAAGCTATTTGTTATAATTATATTGTTTATTATATTATCCTTTTTTCCATGAGCATTTTAATATTTTCCCTAAAGCATATTAGCAAAAAAGCTGCTTTAGGGATTCTTACAGTTTAAATAATCATATAAGCTGCCTGATCTCAAGACTCTCCTACACTTTGAACACATCCATATTTCTGTAGTAACAAGAGATATTTCAGACATCCTACAATGTATTGTTTATTTCTGCACTTCAAACTGATAACAACTTGTAGCTTGGAGTGAGGTATAGCAGTATGAATTATGTTGCATTCATACAACACTTTATAGTAAGTCAGTGGTACCTTTATAAAAAAAAGGTGACATATAATTTTGTGTTGTAAGTACCCAGTGTTAATGACATTATTGTTTATGCATATTAAGTAAGAACTGACATTATTTTAACTGGTGCAAGATATGCCTAATGTTGCTAATGCTATTTATAATATTAGATTCTCATTGGTTTCCTTAAAGGTATATGGCGATAATACATCCACTGAAACCCCGACTGTCTGCAACTGCCACAAAACTTGTAATTGGAAGCATCTGGATACTTGCATTTTTGCTAGCTTTTCCACAGTGCCTTTATTCTGCAATTAAAGTGATGCCTGGCAGAAGTCTTTGCTACGTAGCATGGCCTGGAGGTGCAAAGCACAGTTTTAAGTAAGTAATGTTGAATCTATCTATTTATTTATTTATAGAACAGATAGAGATGGAATTTAAGTGTTAGAAAGTCAAACTGAGCAACCATAAGTATCATTTGTTTCTGTTTTAGCAAATATTTACAATACCGCTCTCGAATGCTAGACCATAACGCCACATGCTCAAGTAATAATCATACAAAAGTGTTACGATTCTTCATATAATCATTGCAAGCTACATACTTATACTGACAGAATAAAAATTATATAGCTAATTAAGGTTTCAAATTATAGATTCTTCATTTAAGGATGGCTTATTTTAGTTCATCAGCCAATCTGCCCATTTAGTGAATAAGCTGAAATCCTATTTGGACAGGTTATTTTTCCACCTTTCATATGAATTATCTTATATGAGCTCCAGACATTCTGGAAATGTCTAGCTCCTTTTGACTTACTAGATCTTTTGGAACTTATTCGGTCATCCAGCAGCCTTTTTGTGAAATTATACTTTCAGTTGGGCCATCTACCTTTTCTCTTCAAGACTGCACAATCTCTGTCAAAAGGGCATATTCCACTACTCCAGGGACTTTTGATCTTGTACATCTGTCAGCCATCTGTGTTGTCAACCAAAATGTGCTGATAATACAGAGATTGATTTAAGCTGAAGTTGACCATAGTTAGGAAGCCCAGATTCAAAGAATTCTGACATCTCTTTGTGGGGTTATACATACACAAGTAGCATAGGGTGTGAGAGATGCAGGGAGGCTTGTTCCCCACATAAAGCACAATTTTGGATGATGTTCAATAAGGTTTTATTATTCAAACATTTGGTTCAATGAAATGCCATAGACCCACATATATATATATATAATGTGTGTATGTATGTATATATATATATATATATATATATATATATATATATATATATATATATATATAGTGGGTCTACTTTGATTCACTGAATACTCATTTCACTGAATTTCAAAACACTCACACCAAATTGCTGAAAGCTCAAATCACTGAAAACTCATTTCACTGAATGTAAGTACTGTTGGGCAAATAAAACAATAAAACATATATGCCCTTTTCCCCACTGTAGTGCGATCCTGGAGTTAGTATATATAGTTAGAGGGATGTGGGGGGCACAGCCCCCCACCTATTTAGCTTTTATATTTATGAATCTCATTTCAATGAAAGCTAACAATATAAACCAAAAGTAGGTCAAGAGTTACACCCCCCCCCACACCCCCCTAATTATATATACTAACTCCAGGATTGCACTACAGTGAGAAAAGGGCATATACGTTTTATTTGCCTAACAGTACTTACATTCAGTGAAATGTGATTCAGTGAAATTAGTTTTCAGTGAATCAAAGCAGACCCATATACATATACAGCCTAGTCCCAAGCACAGCCACCTTCGGGGGAGTAGTGGTGACTGCCATCGGGTGGGGACATCAGTGCCACTACTACCATCTGGGGGGCTAATGAGCCTTGGATTCCCAACCACCCTCCCCATCAAGGTGTTTACCCCCATGTGTCATATGCTGCCCCTGTCTGCTGTCTTGTCTGTCTGCAAATACAACTTCTCCTACCAAACCTCCCTCACCACACTTACCTATAATTCTTCCTTAACATCCCACTCCCACAAAAAAAAAGATCACGTCCAATACATAGCTTTGCATTTTTCCCAGAGACATATAACCATCACACAATCTAACCCTACCAATCATCCAAATTGTATGATGCCCACACACCTCCCTCTAAAATGTGAGGCTCCAAATTCTAAATTGCCCACATTGAAAGCAGCTGTTGCTGCCAAAGAAATGCAGAGCTATGGTCTTTTCCTACACCCGTCCTGCACATCCCTACCTGTTTCTCCTCTTGTTTGTCCTCCTGCTTGCCCCAATTTCACCAATTTCCTATCTCTTTTTTTTTCTTTTCTTTATTTGAAATTAGTGCGAATTTAAGCAGCCATAAGCAAAGCTAAGCTCACATAAGCGTCACTTAGCTCTGCACAAACCCACTCAAACCCGCTTACAGCTGCTTTAAAGTGCCTAAATATTAGTCTCCAACAGCACCTGTTCTGCCCAGCAACAAAAATAATCAGCTCTTGCTGATCTCAAACCCAGGACCCTGCAGACTATAGCCAAAGTGATTCACCACAAAACCATTTGAGATGTAAATAAATTTGATATTTTCTCAAACATATTCAGCACAGTCATTCAACAGTAGGGGAAATGTATTTATATATGTAGATGTGTGTGTGTGTGTGTGTATATATATATATATATATATATATATATATATATATATAAATATATATATATATATATATATATATATATATATATATATATATATAAAAATGTGTATTGCATTTGCACACTGGATCTACACTCTGAACCTCTCACTGCAAAACATATGATCAAAAGCACTGTTAATGGGGGTGAAGGGCCTCAAAATAAGTACCTCTTGTAATTATTGACATCATCCCCTCTGAAGAGATCTGCCTTGCAACACAATAACTAACACTTGCAAGTCTCAAACCCAGGACCCTGTACAACATGAATACAACAAGTTAACAGTAAGCCATCTCAGATGTACAATGTTAGGATGATATCACTAACATATCATGCAGAACAGTCTGTCTACCATAGGGGATGTACAATGCGGAAGCAATAAACATTCCAATGATACATACACACACACACACATATATACACAGATATATATATATATATATATATATATATATATATATATATATATAAAAATATATATATATATATATATGTATATAGATATATATATATATATATATATATATATATATATATATATATATATATATATATATATATATATATATATATATATATATATATATACATATGTATATATAAGAAGAGTATATTTAGAGGGAGCACAACATATCGAACAGCCAGTATTACTACAGTTGCCACCTTTTAAAATGGCCATTGTTTGATTCTTCCATACAAAAGACAATTATTGCATGAAACATATACCCACAGACAATGCAAAGGACATGACACCACACACAAGTTTGCATACATAGAAATGTTTATTTGTGTACTATTTCAGTTGTATATACCATTTCGTATAGCAGTTAGGTGTCTGAAATACATAATAACTGAGTAATGCAACTCTCAAACAAAATATTTGATACAGTAATCTGAAAACACAACATATGTTGCTATCCAGGCTAAGGCCTTCAAGTAATATAACAGTAAAAAACACTTGCCTTGAATATAAGAACCAATCAACACTTATTAATTACAGATGTAGTTCAGCAGCCTCCAATTACACTCTGTACTCAACCCCCAGGGGGAAAAGAATTAAGATGTCACAATGAAAATGTATCTGTTCCATAATGCTTAACTTAAAACATGACTATCACACTGACAAACAAAACTGTCTGTAAGACAGTAAGCTCTAGCCCACCACTGTTCCCATGGTGAAATGTATGAAAATGTACAGCCATATGCCTTAATGTGTCTTAATACTGATATCCCTCACATGTTGTAACAGCCTAAGTTAAAAACAATTCATACCTCTCCCTCAAAAAAATGTCTTAAAAGGGCATATAACAGTGTTTGACATACACTGACCTCTGGACTGTACAAGGTCACACACATTTTTTTCCAGCTGTAGCCCTCATATATATGGACCCTACCCCACAATTTGTGTGGGAGTCCACAACATCACTGGAATGATAGCAGGAATGCCAGCACTGAATAATGATACGCCACTACTTAACAACCTCTTACTGCATGACATCTGGACAAAGCCTGGTATATGGGTGGAGGGGAGAGGCTGGAACACAGGGCCATATTTGCAATATTGTTATTTTACACTGTGAAAGTTTCTGGTGTTACAGGATTGCTTGCAACATACCCTTACTCAGGAATATGAAGTCAGAAACACAAACGGATGTTGTCATGTACTGATAGCACTCAACAGAGATAATGCCACTGATATGTCAGAGACAAGACCTGTGTGATGAACAGACAAAATATAACAGCCAATTCCCTGGGCATCATGTGGATAGGCCCGCAGCTGAGAACTATGCAGACAGACTGCATTCCATGCAAAACTAGCATGTACACACAAACTGTGTAAAACTAGCGGTATTCAATGCATATAACTGCAATACTCACACTGTCCATAGGTCTGGAACCTTATACAAATATGTAGTTGACCTGTGTCTGCAAGCCCTGTTGTAAGAGGTATTACTACCTGCTGTCTGTAACACTGCTGCCCACACACAGGAAGGATGTCAGCAAGGAGAAGGTTACTGTTAGCTGCCTGTCGGGATCCAGAATCCGTCACATAACCCAAGCACTCAGGTCAATCCAGAACAAGTACAAATATGACTCTGTCATTGTTCATATTGGTGTGAATGACTTGAGCTATACCTTCTTGGACTACATGAAAAGAGACATGGAAGAGCTCTCTGATCATGTAGCCCAGGCTGGTATGACCCTGACCCTGAAT
Source organism: Protopterus annectens (assembly GCF_019279795.1). Classification (NCBI taxonomy): domain Eukaryota; kingdom Metazoa; phylum Chordata; order Ceratodontiformes; family Protopteridae; genus Protopterus; species Protopterus annectens. The sequence continues at coordinate 279,368,093 of NC_056729.1, read as the reverse complement.
AGCATCCTGCCCTCACCAAGAATGATACCTCAGTATAAAGAAAAAAATATCAATTTCAACAATTGGCTAAGCTTCTGATGTCATTCAAAGGGGATCCAGTGTCTGTCAGCCTGGGATGACATGCTTGCACCTGTCACCCCTTGGCTTTCGAATACTGGCCAAGGCTCTTGCTGCCCCATAGTGCCTTTTTTAGGCAAGGCTGAAAATTCAAACCCACCTCTGTAAACAGCACAAGTAAAAACTGAGGGTTATGCTACTCAACGCCAGGAGTTTAAATCTCAAAATGCATGCGCTCGAAGCACTCCTAAGTATGGAGAACATCAACATCTGTGCAGTAACTGAAACCTGGTTCAAGGCTCGAGAGAGCACTCCAGCACTACTGGGCTACAACTCATACCACACATTTTGGCCACAGTACATGGACCGAAACACAAAAGGACGGGGTGTATCCATATTCATCAAGGATACCCACACCTCCAGGTTAGTGGTGCAGCATGATACCTCTGAGATCATCCATGTGCAACTAACATCGGGCAAATCTGCAGTACAAATTGTGGCCTGCTACAGATCACCCTGCATGACCCAGGACCACCACTCCACCTTTCTGGAGACACTGGAAAACATGAAGGTCCTACCGAACACCCTGATCTTGGGAGATTTCAATTACCCTACCATTAACTAGGAAAACTACTTCAGTACAAACTCCCAGGCTCAGTGCTTCCTGGAATTTATCAACTCAAATGTTCTGGATCAGCTGGTAAACTCCTCTACCAGAGGCCACAACATATTGGACCTGGTCATCACCAACATGGGCGACAGGTGCTCCGTACTGGAGGTCAACCCGTCACTGGTTAGATCAGACCATAAACTAATCACCCTGGATGTCCACACCCCACCACCACCCCCAACCAAGGAAACCACAGTGAAAAACTTTTCTAAAGCAAACTTCACCTTACTTAAGGCAGAGGTGGTAAGTTTCACAGCCCCCACGCTAAAGGATAACACTGCCCAAGATGCAGAATCATTTACAATTGCACTCTATGAGCACTTACAAGGATGCATGGATCGTGCCATCCCTAGCAAAACCAAGACTCGCTCCCCTAAGAGAAGGAAACCAGTCTGGTGGACCCCTGCCATATACAACAAAAGAAGGAAACTACTTCAGAAAAAAAGCAAGTCCCAAGAAGGAAAGACATCCCTGATCAGTATCAGTAAGAAACTAAGGTCCCTCATAAAATCATCCAAGGCTAACTTCGAAAGACAAATAGCCAAGCATTCAAAAGATAACCACAAAGCCTTCTTTAGCTATGTCAAGAATCTAAGTGGCAACTTGCAGATATGCTCTGAGTATACTGAACCTACTGATATTGCCAACATACTGGCAGATAGATTCTGTGCAAACTTCAGCTCCCTCTCATCTTCAAAAGGGCCCACAATACCAGAAAAGTGTAGTGTCCTGAAAATCACAGAAGCACATGTGAAAACAGCCCTTTCAAAAGCCAAAAACACAGCATCAAAGGGGCCAGATGGTGTACCAGGCTGCGTCTTGCACGAACTACAGAACGAACTAAGCCCCCACCTAAACACGCTGTTCAACCTCAGCCTCTCCACAGGCTACATGCCCATAGAATGGCACACAGCAATGGTTATTCCGCTCCACAAAGGAGGAGCCACAACTGACCCTGGTGACTATCACCCCATAAGCCTGACTAGCCTGGTCTGCAAGTCTATGGAGCGCATCATCATGGAATTCATTAACAAAGACATTGGGAACCTCCAAACACTTGACCCGACCCAGTTCGGCTTTGTTAAGGGCAGATCATGCCTACTAAACCTGGTTGACTTCTTCGAGACAGTTACCAAGGCCATAGACGAGGGAAAAGTGGTTCACACAGCCTACCTTGATCTCGCCAAGGCGTTCGACACCATTCCTCACTCAGGTATTATAGAAAAACTCAGCAGCCTGAACATAAACCCCTATGTCACAAGATGGGTTGCCAACTGGCTTACAGACAGAACTCACACTGTAAGAATAGCGGACTCCAGGTCTGACTCTAAACCAGTCATAAGTGGTGTCCCGCAAGGCTCAGTTCTGGGACCCCTACTGTTCGGCATATATTTCTCAGAAGTACAGGCAAACACAGGAAGACTATGGCTAACCAAGTTAGTCGATGACTGTAAACTGGGAGCCATAATTGACTCGCCGGCTGACATGGACATCCTCCAAAAAGGCCTTACTGAGACAGACACCTCGTGTCAAAGTCATGGCCTCAAGCTAAATGACAAAAAGTGCATAGTCATCCCATTTGGGAAAAACAAAACATCCACAAATTACCACATAGGCGGCAGCCCCCTTAATACAGAAGAGGTAATAAGAGATCTGGGGACCCAGGTAGATAGTAATCTCTCCTTTGACAATCATATTGCCAAAGTAGTTAGGAAATCCTTCTTTGTGGCCCATCTAATTACTAAGGGGTTCACATCTAGAAATAAAGAGGTTATAGTGCCCCTCTACTCGTCACTCATCAGACCCATCATAGAGTACAATGCCCCATTTGGGATGTACCTCACAAGACACTTTCAACAGCTTGAAAGACCACAAAAGCACCTCACCAAGAGGATTACTGGCCTCAAACATATGTCCTATGCAGCCCAACTGAAAAAACTCCGGCTGTACTCAGTGGCATATCGCCTACTCAGAGGTGATCTCTGCCTGACTTACAAAGCCATGTCCAACTCAGAATTGATGGACATGCTCCACCTAAAGAAATCCAAGTCACTGTGAGCCACGGGCTCTAGTGAGCTAAACCTCACCACAACAATAAATAGAACATGCTGGAGGGATAGACTCCTGTCACAGAGACTCACCATGCTTTGGAACAAAATTCCTAACTACATTATGCAGAGCCCCTCACTAACACTCTTCAAGAGAAGCCTTGACGAATGGATGGGTAACAGAAAGTACACCCTTGGGATCACTTCATTGGCTCTGCTTCACAGAGGATCATTTAATTAATCAATGGGGCGGTGAAAGCCGACACACTCTGGCTAGGCTTATAAATGCCCTCGGGCAGATAGCCTAGTACCTACCTATGAACCTATACAGGAAAGGTAAAGAGACAATGCCCACATGATGTAGTCATTTATAGTAGTGGGTTGCCATGACATTGGTAATTTGAAGTACTACACAGCTGGCTGCATGCAGTTAGCAAGTGGTGAACACCGATTGGTGCAGAGGCCATCACCTACAAAATACATGCTGCATTGTATTCAAACCAGCTCAATCCCTGTAGTGGAGAGAGAGAGAGAGAAAGATAAAAAATAAAAACACAAAATACTACAAACCAAACCAAAATTAAACAAGCGATACAAACAAGTGCACATAGAAGAGAGGACAATACTAAAACATGTATGTGAAACATGTATGCATGCATGTAATCAAACATAGTATTTGGTCTCTAATAATGGGATAGATGATGTGGAAAGACTCATATGTGCCATCAAGACTTGTTGCTGTAATGATGTCCTGGTGGACAACTGCTATGGACATAGCATCTGGCCCTGTGGGCAGTGGGCCATACCTGTCAACTGTGCAGATCAGCACTGAATGACAAGATGTAAGCCATCATAGTGTGTGTTTTGTACCTCATGACATGTATATTAGTATGACAAATAGCTGAAGGTGGAAGTAATGAGGTCATGATAGACAGATAAGTTTCAGACCCCACCACATTCAGGACAGTCATGTTAATGTGAAATGTATCATGCACAAACTTCACAGGTTTGTAATAGGCTTACCCACAATCTGTCCCTATATATACCCCCCTAATGTTAGGCTGTGTCCACATGTGACACTCTGTTTTGTAGCAAGGCAGAAAAGTGCAGCTGTGGAGGTAGGAGATTTAGAGAGTGTGGACCTGATGTCTGAATATACTCCTTATATATATATATATATATATATATATATATATATATATATATATATATATATATATATATATATATATATATATATATACACACATGTATGTTTACAGATATAGAGACACATATATATATATATATATATATATATATATATATATATATATATATATAAGTGTATGTCTACATGTATACAAACAGACACACACACACACACACACAGTATATATATATATATATATATATATATATATATATATATATATATATATATATATATATATGGGTCTACTACCGGAGATCGAAATTACACTATTTTGAAATCCAGTAGTAGATGCCCACTAACACAAAAGTGCACTTCACCAAAAGGGTTATGGCCATGGTATTTGCCATGCACACATTTAACACACCTACCCATAATTCATGCTGTATATGTTCACTTATTGTTGCTGTTAACTGCACTGCATCAAAGTGGTCACTACAGTGGCATATCTGAAGGGTATGTAAGAGTCCTGCAGTATACCTAACAATCTGTCAGTGCAAGATGTGTGGACAGAGATGAACATAATGGTGGGACAAATGGCCTGCAGTAGGAACATGTCTAAAACATTACATTGGCTACAACAGTATATATACTACTTTTACAATGACAACTGTTACAGATTTCAACAACGGCATATCACAATACCACATTCCCCAACCCTTACAACCTGTAATGTGATCCTAACATGAGCAATGAATGTGTAATATGGAATCCTATCTCAGGACAGCAAATATGAGGAATACATACCTTAACAAATGCTGGAAGCATATGTGTGCACACACTTCAAATAACATATTGTGGAAGAAGCTTTTGAGGTACTGGCAGCATTCACTCTTTATGAGTATGCACCTTCCATCAAGTTCAGGTCCTCTTTGTCACACCGGGAAGTGGTCTACTGTCCAAGATGTATGTCCATGACATTTGCCCATTAACCAGCAATAGAGCCAGCTATGACTTGCACACATCTTACAAACCATGGGATGGATCCCATATCCAACAGGTAGCACTCAGGAGTGGGAGATGTAGCCTTACCTCACCATTGCATATACCATGGCAAACAATGTTGACAGTCATGTATGTGAAGAGGAAGTATGGGACAACATTAATGTAGAAAATAAACAGATGGCCATCCAAGACAGATGATGATGCATGTTGCAAACTGGTCATGAGGGCTGCCTAGAAACATGCCACAACACTAAGGGAGTTGCAGGAATGTCTAGCAAGTACTGGCTGTGCAGTACCTGTGTCGACAGTCTCCTGGTCTCTGCATCAGTGTAGCCTATGAGTTAGGGTAATCAGATGGAAAAGTTGTTCCACGGGAAACATCATCCAGGGCTATCTACTGGTAGCATATGCATAGCATCAAAAGTCCCCCAAAGGCATGTGTTGCAATGTGTAATGGTTTAACAAGACCAAGTTTGAAACCTACAGACAGTATTAATAAAGATGCATGTGCTGCACAAGCAACACCTCACTCCACCTCAGGCCCGCCATCCTGATCTGTACCTTGCTGGTGCCAGTATACATCTGTATGTTTGCCATTCATTAGCAGGGACTAGGCCAGTACACATGGTGTTCTGAATTTGGGACACTGCAAAATGACATTCATGTTTGGCCCATAGTTGCCAAGCATCTGTAAAAAGGCTGAGGATGTGGAGGGCTGTCATCCTGAAACACAGCAGTGAACTGAAGCAGGCATCCAAAGCTCACTAAGAATGGCTGTATCTGCACATAGTCAAGATCATGAATTGTGGCAGACATAACCCTGACTCCACAGCAACAGTGAAGTCACTGTATGACCTCCAAGGTTTGTGCACATGAGTTGACCTTGCATTCTGGCAGAGTTGGGGAACATTTGTAGGGTGGAGTGACCAAATACTGGCAAGTGCAGATGGGCCAAGCTAGTATTCCTCTTCCAGGAATAGTGACTGCTGTAATACACTTAGTTGATGCAACAAACCATCATGTTAAGAGTGTGCACACTTATGTACCCACATATTGTATGCATCTCAATCAGCATATGCACATTTAACACATTTGTTTGATACTGCATTTGATTGCATAGGTCATATGTCCCCAATCAGGTTTGTGTAATGTTAACATATGCAGTATTGCAGCTCCATGGCATATCAGGGAAAAGGGTGTCATGTCAATAAGAGTGTGAACACTTCTCACAGACACAGTAAGCTTTAAACATTGTCAATGTAATTTTATTCTATTGCTCATACATGCACCGCTGATGATGAGATCTGCAAATCAGACATCAGGCATTTACTATTGACATCTGTCCTCATATCATCCCAGGTTTGTGTTGGACAAACATATAGGGGCTGTGAGCAGCAGAGCAACATAACTGACACACATATACACATTCAGCAATGGTGTGTACACCTGTGAGGTATGGTGCACAGTACATGCCAGGTTGCTGAAGAGGTGCACAGCTAAACTATGTACATGGGTGCAGTGTGTTCCAGGGGAAGGGGCATCACCTACTAACACAATGCATGCATCACAGAGGTGTATAATGTTGGTAACAGGGATTGACTATAGCTGCAGTGCATGCTGTTGAGTGCCATATGTCATGTCTGTTGACAGTTGGGTAATGAGTGGTCTGTGTGTAATATCTTTGTGCAACCTCACCTGTAAGTGTGTGTGTGTGTGTGTGTGTGTGTGTGTGTGTGTGTGTGTGTGTGTGTGTGTGTGTGTGTGTGTGTGTGTGTGTGCACAAGTGTGCGTACAGTTAAGCAATGACATACAGGTCTTAAAGTGCATTTCTTGTTTTCCCCTCACAGGCGGTGAGATGGGTCACCATCCCTCCTGCAGGCAAACTGATGTTAGCATCCATACAGACTCTGGCAATGATGATAGGTATGGTGAGGCACAGGCAGGGTTGTCAGGGGCTGAAGCTGTGCCTTCGGTTGACATCCCACTGTTTTCCACCCCATCCCTGCACACAGTCACATTGCCTATACATACCCCATCACAAGTGGGCATAGATGAGGGGCAGTTGGTGGGTGGTGGCATGGGACAGGATAGAGTGGTGACTATGGCAAGTGTGTCTGGACACAGCAGCCATAGCCAGATGACCGACGAGGCACCACACAGGCAGATGTACAGGGGTGCTCATAGGAAGGCTGCTGGTCATCATGTCCCTGGAAGAAGTGCCACAGTAGGTGTCACCAGATGCATGTTTCAGGTCATCATGGAGGCAGAGGCGCATATGAAATGTTATACCAGACAGGTATCTGAGGCTCCAGAGGGCTACTCATTCTGCTGTTATTGAGAACATCCGTGATCTTGCAGGTGCCCACTGTTATTTTGCAGAGGTCCTGGATAAATGGTTGGGTGAGATTGTGTGAATCCTCAACTGTGTAATGTCTATGCTTGAGCATATGGTGGGAGTAGTGTGACAGCCACGTGGATGTAGGTCAGAAACATCAACAAGTGGAGGTCGACTTGGACATGCAACAAGTCAGAGCCACTCCCATAGTGGCAGTACCAGCACCAACACTGCAGGGGGGGCACTGTCCACACCACAACATAGCAGGCCATGTACATGTGGCCCTGGCTGGTCCCAAGAGGGACCCGGATCCAGCGGACATTTGTCATCATTACGGGAGAGTAACATATATGGCCTTGTACCTGGTAGTGCCCGTGGAACCCCTGACAGGGACAGTTCTCATATCCATGGCCAGAGACAGTGAGCTGCACACCCTGCATGTACAGTCTGCAGCAGTCCAACAAACCCCTGTATAGGGCAGCCACATAGCTGAACTATGTGCATGCATACACACACACACACACAAACACACACATCACCAACACAGCTAGGGCAACCCCATACCTACACACATCACATTTGCGAAGCCCAATTAATAATGAAATCCTCTAACATGCACACATGATGTCAACCAAATGGCTCAGCCTATGTCTCTGGCAAACCCACAACATACCCTGTACATATGATGATACCTATGCCACATCCCTGTCATCCATAATATCAATGCAGGAACAGGCTACTATGGTTCTGATGAACAGGGGAATGTACTAAGGTGTACCAATGTAATGCTGTGTAACATGTTTTTAGCACTAAAGTTTAATTCTTACATGTCAGGATGTGTAGCTGTCCAGCCATGATGCATTATAGCTGTTATTACCACTGACTGATTGTAGTCTACATAATGTATTCCATTTGTGTTGTAGGTGTCTATGTGTCATCAGGATGTTGGTCTGCTGTTGTTTCCTACAAGTGGTATGGCACTGTGGTGACATCTTGACTGTGCCATATCCTGGGTACAGCTAAACACAAGTCACAGGTCTGTATAACAGTTACTGCATGTGCCACATGGCTGATAGGTCTGAGGGGTGTATACAGGTGAGTGCATCGTGGCTGATGTCAGTAGCCCTTCTACAGTGGACAATTGTAAGTGTACTGGGTGGTACACAGCACATGTTTGTGTATAACAAACACACACAGAGGCTTTGATGTTGATGCAATACACAGTAAATACTGTACACATGGATATATGTACTTTTGCAGGGAACCCATTTTAGCCTATGTAATTCCACCAAAGCAGAATAGGACAACATCACATCGGGAAATAATCAGTCTACTAATTTAATGTCATTGATGATGGTACTGGCAGGGTATATGTCCCCTTCCCCAATGTAGTGCAGTCCTCGACTTGATAAACAGAGGTGTGTTGGTGTGGGTGGCATAGCCCTACCCTTTGGAGGTTATGGGGTGGTGTAGAACCGCAGATAGTCTGATTGACAACTACTTAACCTGTTAACATAAACTGTACAGTATTACAGCCGACTAAGGGGATACACACAACAATAACCACAGTGATGGTGTCTGTGTCCAAAAGATCCACACCCAACTATATATACCAAACCCAGTATTGTTGTACAGCTATACAGTGGGGAAGAGGGCATTTACACATCTACAACTAGTTTTGATGGAATGAATTTTCACAAGATGATACATTTTAAATGTTAGCATTTGCCAGTCAGTTCACAGACAGATGACCTCCTGGGACATGTATAGTCTGCAAACTGAAGTAGATCCCTTCACATACACACACACACACACACTTAATTGGCAACACTGAAAGTAGAACCCCCACCTAAGTACTTATTGCTACTAATCTGTGTGGCCTTAATTGCCCACACTACACAGCTTTTAGGATGAGGTGTGTCCTAGGTTACTTGTTAAGTGAAGGACATCACCAGGCCTTGTACAGTATGGTATGGGGATGTACTGGTTGTTTATGAATAATACATAGTGTGACATACTGTTATATACACATTGACAAACACATAACAGTCATAGACACATCTGAGAGACTTGGGTTTATCAGTGCTAACTACCTTGCCAGTGAGTCCATTCTGCTACAGATAATTTGCACACAACACATGCATCATTGGGCTGGATAGTGTAATCAGTTTCCTGTATTGTTGATGGTGACAGTGGTCCCCATGCAGTGGACCTTGGGACATGTACTGGGGGTACCATGGTGTAACAACAGTATACCCAGCACCCAAGCCCCACACTGGATATTTTACTCACTAAAACCCATGATAATACTTTGACATACCCACAATCACACATTGACCAGGGCTGCAATGCAACCCCTTGTCCATCTCAAGAGTGCTACTACAGGGATATGCATCTATTGCAAATGCCACAGGGATAATATGGTGATGGTTTTTCATGGCTCTCCTACGGTAAGCAACATCACTATCCTTTATATTGTATGGCAAGGTGTATTGTATTAGGAGAATTTGGCCTCAGAATGCTGTAGTCTACAAATATACACACTTGCACACATACACACACTTGCCAGGACTCAGAGGATAACCTATGCCTATCTACCCATTTACAGTGTTGTGCTGGTACTGCAAGCTCCAGGTAGCCCATAGGATGAAGAGTGTAACACGGTACATGTAATGTCCATTACAGCAGCAGCCATTTCTAACTATGGCAATGGGAGGGTGTAGTGGGTGAGAAGGCCTTCAGGGTATTACAACTACAGGTTTACAAACACACAGACACTGTTATTCTCAATAATGCACACTGCCACATTTGTCAGTACTGGGGTCCATTGGTGCAGGTGTTCCTAGGTGTGTACCAGGATATTGTCCGTGGAGAGATGAGAAGAGTAGGGGATGTGGGTACAGTGGTTTCATGCCACCTGCCATTTGTTAGCAGGCCATCTATCAACTGATGTCATGTGAGTCATCCTCAGGGTGAGTGTTAAATGCAACATCCAATCATCTGGTTGCCTCTTGCAGAGGGCCAGTGAGGTGCTCCAATAGACATGTATGCAATATATGTTACATAACATGGCCAGTGTCTGTCTTGGAGACCTGTACCCAAGCATGTTATGTTGACTGTGGTAGTGTAGTTGAGGTATCCATGGCATGTGGGGCATACAGGGTGGGGTTTCCTAGCTGTGGCATTCATAGCACAGCTGGGCAGACATGTCAGTGTCAGTCAAGCATAGTTTGCCTGTAAGCAGCCAAGATGGATACCTGACATCTGCACATCTGTACAGAGGGCAGACAGACATCAACTAGCCAACTGGTCATGCATTAGGATGAATGTTTTGCCAGATAGATGTCTGACACTGATAGGTATGCCATTACTACATGACAGAAGCCCTCAATGACATGTCCTATGCACACAGTAGTCTACAGTTAATATCCACATGTCAGATCAATATCCAGTAGCAAATATTTAATGACACAAAGCGCACACACCAAGAAGATGATAGTCAGGACTCAGAGTCCATCTTTGCATGCAGGGGTGTTTGATTCCAGTGCTACAATCTGCAATCTACTCTTACTTGGGAAAGCACTGTTAACAGTAGTAACGTAATGATATACTACATGCCAGTGAGACTGCATATAACCTGGGATACTACCCATGTATAAAACACATTCAAATGGAAAAGAGTGCTGTACAAGTCATATATACTCAGGTGTCCCAGACAGTAGACTCACACCCCTTCCTACTATAATGACAGCACATAGAAGCATGTTATGTACATGGAATTAAAAACACTTATTAAAGATGTTATTACCCTGTTATTTTATCACACCGGAATTTGATCACTGGTTACCAGGGATGAGCTATGCTTAGCAGGTTTAAGCATTGCATAAATGTAAATGCTAAGCACATCTGTGCACTGGTAAGTGATGCCTACACATTGTAAGCGTCTTTTCATTTAACCGTATGTTAGCATCACTTACCGTCGGGCAAACCAGCGCAAACCCACTTAAAGCTGCTCAAAACTGCCTTAACCACTCTGTATCCAACAGTACTTGTTCTGCCTAGCAACAAAATAAACAGGCCTGGCAGGTCTTGAACCCAGACCCTGTACACTATAGTCACAGCAGTTAACCACAAAGCCATAAGAGTTATGAAGAAGCTTGTTGTTTTTTCCATTATATCTGTCAGTACGCATACTGAATAGTAGTGAACAACTGATTTGACATCAACAATTGTGTATTACTTGTTAGCGAAAATATTGTTGAATCAGTATGTTGTTATATCTATATAAACACATATCAGATAAATATGGTGGGATACGTTTGGGAAGGCAAATACAACACTCATGTTTACACGTAGCAAGGAGATATATATATATATATATATATATATATATATATATATATATATATATATATATATATATATATATATATATATATATATATATATGTGTGTGTGTGTATAGGAGTGCTACAGAATCATGAAAGCCCAAAATCCTGAAGACCAAAATCCTGAGACCAAAATCCTGAAAGTTCAAAATACTGAAAATTCAAAATACTGAAAATTGAAAACCCTGAAAACACACAGGATACCAAAACTTACTATATTCCAGCACAAGTACATACAGAAAGAAATAAAACACAAACTATATTGCTGTTCTACAAGTATAAGCAGGGGCAAGCCCCCTGCACCCCTCATGTGGGGGGGGTCTGCACCACCCACACCCCCTGCTTCTTAAATATATCAACTCCAAGATTGCACTTAGTGTAATGAAGTGCAATCTCAAAGCTGATATATTTAAGTAGCAGGTGGTTTGGGGGCACAGCCCCCCACATGGGGGGGTGCAGGTGGGCTTGCCCCCCTGCATATAGTTGAAGGGTAATATGTTTCTGTATATACTTGTGCTGGAAAATAGTAACTGTTGGTATTTTGTGTATTTTCAGGATTTTGAGTTTTCAGGATTTTGAACTTTCAGGATTTTGGTCTCAGGATTTTGGTCTTTCAGGATTCTGTAACACTCCCATCTATATATGTATGTATATATATATATATATATACATAGATATGTATATGTATATATATATATATATATATATATATATATATATATATATATATATATACATCTATGTCTATATATATATATATATATATATATATATATACATCTATGTCTATATATATATATATATATATATATATATATATACACATATATACATATAACATATGTCCATAACATGCAGTGAAGTCATACCCCAGCACCAATACCCACAACCTCTTAGTGCAAGGGATATCATGGAAGTATTGCAGTTATAAATGTAGAATGTTACTACAGTAACAGGGGTTGTCTTAACAGAAATGTGTGGAAAGTCACATCTGATACTGACATGTACATCATCAGTTATTGACAGACATCATATGATCATCATAGTGCAGTACCATACAAATCACAGTAATGATCCTGTGGAATACAACAGAGATATGACCAATAAATGTGGACAGTCTGACACACTCTGGTCAGTCCAGAGATATATACAAAATTTCTTAGTGCAAGACATGTGGACCAAGCCTGACCAAGTGGATGTTTATAGCCATGTAATTGTGGCTATCACAAAAATACTGGAATAGATAATCTCAGACAGTTTATGCATTCACACACTCCTGTCAGTCCTGACACATATTAACTGGATGACCAGAAGTCAGAAGCCCACATACTGCCCAATAGTTAGTGACATAAATCTGTACAGCATCCCACTGCTTTGTCAGAAATACACACCGGTTATGGTGGCCCAGCAATAGTACATCTGACAAATATCTGGAAATAACATCACTAGGCAAATACAGTGAGCTGTTAGGCATGTCACAAAGCACTGTGCACACTACAGGCAGACTGCCACAACACTGGTCTATGTTTCTTATGGGGGAATACACATGTACTTGCAAATATAGCAGGCTCTACAGGCATGTAACAGCACGGAGTAGCAGACACCAGTGTGAAAGTGCATACCCACAACCAATCTGAACACAGCCACAGTTACATATGGTAAGCCTAATTAATATTACAGTATATGGACTGTGTCAACAACACCATCCTCATATGTGCCACTTGCACACTAACCCTACATATACTAGGCCAATACACAGTGTATTCCGATGCCTAACTTTGGTATGGGGCATGTGTCGGTCTGGCCCTACAAACATGTACACCGATAGGGTACCATACACTGGAGCAGTATGCAACATCAGATAGAACAGAAACAAGAACAGTGACATCTACCACAGTCTGTACACAGGCCAAGCTACATATTCACAATACACACTCTGTCAACAATCACCATAAGTACACAGACCTCACTACTGTACACACTGCAACAGAATATCCAGGTTTTGTCCTCAAATATAAGGCCTACTAGCAGTCTGATATCTCACTGGCTTGTTATCAGGTATAATGTCAGTAAATAATGATGTACTGAACATATGCACCTCTTACTGCATGACATATGTACAAAGATTGACAGACTTTAAGTTGGAGGCACAAACACAGGGCCAGTATTGACAGGTTGCTGTGATAAACTCATTCATTTACTGGTGTAACAGGGTTTGTGCGACATATGTCTTCTGACCGATATGAAGTCAGTAACTCACATGGATGTCACCATGTACTGACTGCAGTGATCTGTGTATGCTACTGCATTTCTAAAGATAGGAAATGTGTGAGTAGCACAACACACGTAAGACTCCAAACTCTGGCTAATCTGCAGATAGCCCTACAGGTGAGAGTTTCCTCAAACACATAACACTGTCATGCCAGATATTAAATCATGTAGAACAGCCATATCCACACAAACCCTGTTAAACCAGCATTACTTCAAATGTAGAAGAGCAATACTTACATTCTGTCCCCATGTCTGGAACATCCCCCTCCTGTTTGTTGGCCTGTCTCCACAGTGTATGTTGTAAGAGGTTTATCCAACTACCCTCTGTGATGCTGTTTGCCAAACACATGCATGAAGTCCTGCTCACAGTAAAGGAAAAGGGCCAACACCTATTTAGTTATAGGAGTGTGTTTCCTTACAATTGGCTGTAGCAAGTGGGGGATGGCAATTCGTGCACAGGCCATCAGCTGATCATGAGCATCACTTACAAAACTCAAGCTGCTGCCTAAGCAAAGCAGATGTACTTTTCCACATCCACCAGAGAGGAACTGAGAGAGAGAGAGAGAGAGAGAGAGAGACATAGACAAAGTAAGAAAGGAAGAGAGTAGGAGAGTAAGAGCCAAATGTGTTTGTGTATGAGCCATGGGTGGAGAGTGGTATCTGGGCATTATGATGGTTGTCTATATTGTGTACTAATCCATACTGTCACATGGTAATTGCACATGGCTGTACACATTTATGGCTGAGGATTGTCTACAACAATCTCTACGATGTTTGGAAAATGTTGGCCCTATAATGTCGACAATGAGATATAGCTCTTCAATATAATGATGTAGCAAAACCCACACTGCAATGGATCCTGTCATTACACAATCACCCCAACAGGACACTGATAACACACACACAAACGCACACGTACCAGTACTAAGTTTCAACCCCCTACCTGACTATGTATTGCTATTACATTGTTATGCAGTTATTGTACGTGCCACGGAGCTTACATGTTGGAGAATTGTCAAAAGGTATCTTTGAAGGTGAGTGACATCAGCAACAGTGCTAAAGGAGGGTTAAGAGAAGTGTGGTACATGTGACTGGCCACAAAAGCAGGTGTCAAGAAAGACACACCCACACTCTTTCAGGGAATCATACACATTATCACAGTTGGCAGGGTCAGGATTAGAACTCCTACCTAACTTGTTTGCTACACTACAGTATTGCACAGTTATCACATGCACCGCAGAGCTTATCAGACTGATATATGGCCAAAGGGCTATTTCAAGGTCACTGACATCAGCAGGTGTGCTACAGTAAGGTATTGGGAGGTGTATAGAATGTGAATGGCTTCAAAATCATTAATCTACGTGCACACACATACACACACACACACACACACACACACACACACACACACACACACACACACACACACACACACACACACACTTCAGTACTGAGATGCATGGGTTCATTGCTTCACAGGTGTGTAGTAGTTGACTGCACCTGAAGGCTGTATAAAGCTAGGCAAAAGGAATACCTTGGCATCAGGCCACATGACAATGGTCTCCAGTGTGGCTCAGGGGTGTAGTCCCTGGATTGTCCCATACAGGTGGGTATTGTATTCACCATCCACACATTTGGGTTACTATTGTGGGTGGCCAGTGCTGTGCAATGCTTGCCATGTATGTGATCTATATTCCATAACATGGACAGTGTCTGGGTTGTGCACATGTCCCACATGCATGTTCTGTGATGTGTGGAAGTGTACTTGAGGTCTTTGGGTCATGTTGTGTGGACAGATTATCATCTGGTGTGGCATTCCTGACCTCATTTGGTGAGACCTGGCTATGGAACTGAGGTTGTGCCTGCACCTACATTGACAACATGATACAAGTATTCAATGGAGTTAGTGGCATCTGTCCATTCAGTGCATGTGTATAAGGCATGGTATCCCCTTTGTGGGTTACATTTGCAGACTCTACAGTTGTTGCATGCGTCCAGTGGGGAATATAACAAAGGACCACTGTAAGCCTTTATTTGTCTATTGTAGGGATGGAACAGGGTGCCATGTCCTTTTACTTGCTGGATAACACACACTCAGTCAGGAGATGTTACACATCACAGTACATTCTGATGTCAGTGGCAGCGTTGTGGTCAACAGACATGTAGTCCACTGCAATCACGCCATGGTTACTATTTGTGGGCAATATGCAGGGAACTGCCAATACAGTGGTTGTTGCCTAGCCAAGTGTGTTTGTGTATGAAACATGGGTGGAGAGTGTTCTTTGAGTAATACAAGGGTTGCCTATATTGTTCATAGATCCATAATGTCACATGTAGGGCTATAGATTGTCTATGCCAGCCTCTCTGCTGTTTAACATTTTTTGTCTTTGTAAGGTGGACATGGTGACATATAGTAGGTCCTCAATATAATAATGTAGCAAAACCCACCCCACAATGTATTCTGTTATTACACAATCACAGCAACCTCCACACAGGATACTGATGACATACGCTCACACACACACACACACACACACACACACACACACACACACACACACACACACACACACACACACGCACACACACTTGCCAGTACTGAGATTCAAACTCCTACCTAGCTATGTGTTGCAACTACAGTGTACCATGGAGCTTATTGGATGGATGTTGTCCCAAGGTACTTCTAAGGTGAGGAACATCACCAGCCCTTGTTAATACTGGCATTGGGTGATGTAGTGGGTGAGAGATCCCAAAAACAATTTTATATTAAAAAGAATTACATCTGCCAGGGGTGAGGGTCAAACCTCAATCTAACTACCTTTACGGACCATTATGTTCCCATTTACCACATGCACCACTGACCTGACATTGTTTAGGCTTTGCAACAGATGCTTGTAAGGTGGATGATATCAGCAGGATTGCTAAAGTTAGTCTCTGAGATGTGTACTGGCTGTAAAGGGGGCCAAAATCTTTGAGGTACACCCACAAACACTTGCCACAGATAAGATTCAAACCCATAGCTGTGTAGTTACTGCTATTACATTGTTCTGCATTTATGGTATGCACCATGGAGCTTATAAGAATAGCCCTTCTGCAAAGGTGTATTTCAAGGTAAATGACATCAGCAGGCTTGATAAAGTAGGGCAATGCAAGGTGTAGTAACTGTGAATGGCCTAAAAATCATTAATCCCTACACACAACACACACAGAGTTTCACAGTTGCCATGTCTGGGATTAGAACTCCTAACCAATGAGTACATTACGATAACATTACACAGTTATTGCACATGCCACAGAGCTTACAAGGCTGAGCCTTGTCCAAAGAGGTAT
Source organism: Protopterus annectens (assembly GCF_019279795.1). Taxonomy (NCBI): domain Eukaryota; kingdom Metazoa; phylum Chordata; order Ceratodontiformes; family Protopteridae; genus Protopterus; species Protopterus annectens. The sequence goes on along the minus strand of NC_056729.1, from coordinate 279,350,857 downwards.
TTCAAGGTGAATGACATCAGCAGGCTTGCTAAAGTAGGGCAATGGGAGGTGTAGTGACTGTGAATGGCCTTAGAATCTTTACTCTCTACACACACACACACACACACACACACACACACACACACACACACACACACACACACACACACACACACACACACACACACACACACACACACACAAGTTTCACAGTTGCCATGTCTGTTATTAGAGCTCCTACCTAACTAGTATGTTACACTGTCCTTGTCCAAAGGTGTATTTCAAGTTGAATGACATCTGCAGGCTTGCTAAAGTAGGGCAATGGGAGGTGCAGTGTCTGTGAATAGCCTCAAAATCATTTATTCCTACACACACAAACAAACACACAAAGTTTTACAATTGCCATGTCTGGGATTAGTACTCCTACCTAACTAATATTTTACACTATAGCATTACACAGTTATCACATGCACCACAGAGCTTACAGGACTGAATTTTGTCCAAAGAGATATTTCAAGGTGACTGACATCAGCAGGCTTGCTAAAGTAGGGCAATGGGAGTTGTAGTGACTATGAATGGCCTCAAAATCATTGATACACACACACACACACTCACAGGCACATGCACACACATACACGCACACACGCACATGCGCACACGCACACACACACACGCACACGCACACACACACACACACACACACACACACACACACGCGCGCACACGCACACGCGCACACACACACACACACACACACACACACACACACAGTGTGAGATTATAACTCCTACGTAACTAGTATGTGACACTATAGCATTACACAATTATCACATGCACCACAGAGCTTATAGGGCTAGCCCTTGTCCAAAGGTGTATTCCAAGGTGAATGACATCAGCAGGGTTGCTAAAGTAGGGCTATGGGAGGTGTAGGGTCTGTGAATGGCATCAAAATCATTGATTTTTACACACACACACAGTTTCTATGTCTGGGATTAAATTTCCCACCTAGCTAGTATGTCATGCTACAGCATTATGCATTTATTGCATGTGCCACAGAGCTTATAGGGATGATTTTTGTCCAAAGGGGTATTTCAAGGTGACTGACATCAGTAGAATTGCTAAACTAGGAAATGGGGAGTGCAGTGTGTGTGAATGGGCCATAAACCATTCCTCTGAAAACACACACACAACACTCAGACACACACAACTTTACATTTGACAGGACTGGGTATACAACTGCTAGATGAATAATGAGTTGTACTGTCATGTTTCACAGTTATCACAAGCACCACAGATACTATAGTTCTAAGGGCTACCAGAAGCAAATGTCTACAGTGATAGACATCGGCACATCATGTGATATTGGCCAATTGGATGTGTGGTGAATTGGAGAGGCCTCATCATGGGAAGATGTTTGTCACTGTCTGTCTCTCTCCCTCTTCCCACATCTCTGGTTGTGTATGTTTGACCTGTTATAGTGTGCTCTCCTTGGATATATGTGTGTATTCCTATCTGATGTGTGTGGAAAGCATGAATGGTGTACAATGTGGTGTGTGTTCACAGAAATCTGCGACTGACAGATATGTATAGTCCACTGTTGTTGTCCGACTTGGGCTTCATTTCTAAGTGTGGGAGTATGCCCAGTGTGACCTTCTGTATTGAATGTGTAAATCCATTAGAGGTAGGTACTCCAGTACAGGCATTTGTGTTCTACACCTGCAGCTAGCAACCTGTTTCTGCAGGATATCTGTAGATAGGTTGAGAATATGGAGTCACAATGGGCAAAGAATAGTAGGATACTGTAACTAATTGTGTTTGTGCTGCTTGTGCTACATGGTTTTGGTGTTAGCAGAGATATTCAGACATATGTACTGTTTTACACTGTGATGTATTATGTCATCGACTACTGACAGATATACTTATTTGCGCACAGTAAGTTCCTGGGGAATACAAGATGAATGAAGCTGTGTCCAGTTTTGTGGTCTGGAGCCTACATATTCTTGCACACTCATGCTATTCTGAAGGGGGAGCTGCAGACACTTGCTGATGGGTCTGTGTAAATGGTCCAGCACCTTGGTACTGTGGTGGCTGAGGATCCCCTGCTTGTACATCTATCAACGTGACAGAATGGCCACATTCTTCTGTGGACATACCTCTCAGCTGTACAGATTCACACAGCTTACCCAGAGGCAGGGCTCATATATCTGGTCAGTTCCCCTTCACATTGTGGTTTATGAACAGGTTTGTAGCCAACCATGACTGGATTTGCAGGCAGGGATAGTATGGGCACACATCAGAGATTCAGACTTCACACACTCCATGGCGTCCATGCTCCTACACCCCCTCTGTTATTCTATCCTCTTTCTAACATTATGCGAGTGATATCTGAGAAGTATTCCTATAGTTATCTCTTCATCCCAGCGGTATTTAGGGGTTGGTCCACAGTTCATGCAGCAGGACATGGTGGGCATGCTACTGGTATTTGTTGTCATGGCCTTGCATTTGTATTCTGTGGAATGTGTTATATTGTTATTTGGGACTCCATGGGATAATATACATTGAAAGTATGGGTGAGGCACAGGCCTTTGACAGAGGACTGTAGGGCATTTGGTAGTGATGCAGGCCATATGTAGTTGGCCAGTGCATTCTGTCACACCTACAGTCCCAGGCTACAAGCCACTGGATTCTCCTGGGGTGACAGGGTAGATGTGCGAGGTCTTAATGGCAATATTTCCTGTCCTTATTTATCCATTGGTGTGGATGCTGGCAAGGTGCTGCTCACAGCTAGGGACACACCTGCATGGGACACCTCTTCAGCATGCTGCATTCTGTGGGCATTCCCATACAGAAATGGGGGTCATAATGTACTCATTCCCAACAACAGGGATATGACCTGTGATGAACATGTGGTTGATGGTGGGGTGAGCTGAGTGCATGTGTGCTATGGAAGCTTCTTGCAGCTGACTCACAAATATACCTGGGACATTCCCCTTATGCTCAATTGTGCAGGGACATCAGCAGTTTCTCATTACTTCATAACTGTGCCTTTTATGGTCTACCAGTGATTGGCCAGACTACATCAGTATTCCATACTACACAGACAACTGATGTGCTGCTAACCTGCATGTACAATTCCAAAGGTGTGTGCAGTTGACAGCTACATTTTATGTTCTCTGTCTAGGGTACTTCCACCTGCATACTGTGTGTATGTCTGGGCCAGCATTCATGGCATGTCCATCTTTCAGATGGTGACAGATATTATATCTGAACAATGAGTATGGATGACTGCTGGATTGGGTCTTGCTGAGATGCATTGTGTTTGGCACTGCAGTTGTCAGAACATGGCCCTGTCATCAACAGTACTGGCCATATGTCACCAGGACACAACCCTCCATGCCTATATGCTGACCACTTCCACACAATATACAACACACAACAACCTAACACACAGGACCCTACATATTGTACACGTGCAACAATCTATCCTGCTAATTTGGCCACCTCAGGTAATCTGTGCTCCACTGTTATTAAACCCACACATGCATGTTACTACATTTCAACGTAGGATTGTGGGAGGGTGCACACCTGACAACTGTAAACATTTGCTATGACTGTACTGGTATTTCAAGTACTCTATTGACTTTCATTTCATTCTGTATTCTGACCTATCATGCAGACTAGAGGCATATCAGTGGAGTACAGATCTTAGGTTTTATTGACCTACATTTCAGTTTCAGACTTCTTACCCTTCAGAACTAACATCCAACTGCCTGACCTGTTGTAGTCTGTCTGTGTAGGTCTGGTGGGGGGGGGGGTTGTTCTCTGTTGCTATCAATCAACTGGAGGCCTTAGCACAGCCTTTTTTTGTGGTCATCTACACCTGTCCTGCTGGCTGAGACTGTGGTTGGGTATGTGCGCCTCACTGACAAGCATGTGTGTGTTTTATGGGCACACATTTGGGCCACCACATGTACTGCAGTGGATTTGTCACCTTGTCTAGTACTGCCTACTTTGTTGACACCAGTATTTGTTATGGATTTCATGCTGCCCGTATAGGTGTCTACTATCTGCTGCCATCCCATTCAGCCACCTGATTCCCTTGCATGCTGACATCCATACCATACATACAAGTAGCAGAACATACTACTCCATTCAGCAATCGATAGGGAGAGTGACTTACCTTGTGGCTGTGCCAGTTTTAAGATGGTGCTGGAGGGCTGACTATGCTAGATGCACATAGTATACTCCCTATACATGGTAAAGCACAGGTAGTGCCATGCTTAGCATCCCTTTTACTGTATGTGCGAGTCAGAGAGAGGTGTCATTCCCTGGGTTCCTACCATGTCAGTGTATGTGCTATGAGGTGCCTCGTTATCAAAGCCTGGGCATAATGGGCATGCCTCCTTCTGCCTACAGGGGCAGGCTCAGGTTGTTCCTCCTCCGAGTCACTCTGTGCCTGTGCTGGCCTTGGCAATGGTGGGAGGCTGTGTGGCCCTGCCACATGCTGTTCCTGCTACAGCTGTTTCCGCAGAATCATATTGTGTAGCATGGCACATACAATGAAAATTTGTGTACATGTAGCTGGACAGTGCTGCAAGGGTCCACCGGGTATGTCCAGGCACCGGAACTGTGACTTGAGCATCACAAACACACACTCTATTATGATTCTGGTTTATGCATGTGCCTCATTATGGAGTTCTTGTTCAGGTGTGTGTGCATTTCTGATTGGTGTCATCAACCACTGCTCCAGTGCGTAACTAGCATCCCTCACTAGGTAGCCATATGGGATGTTCCCACTGGCAAATCTCTGGTACAGCTGCATCATATGCCAGATCTGGGAGTTATGATAACTTCCAGGGCTGCCAGCACATACATTCATTATAATGCCCTGGGCATCGCACATGACCTTACAGTTGATGGAGAGGAAGCCCTTGTGGTTTATGTAGACCCTACCCCGCTCACCAGGTGGTGTTTTGATGTGTATGTGCGTGCAGTCTATAGCACCCACTACCTCAGGGTATTCTGCTATTTGGTGGAAGAGACACATAATGCTGGTCAATGCCTCATGGGTGTTGTGGAAATATATGTGCTCACTGGCATGTGCTGACATGGCATTCAGGAACTGGTGGAGTACCCTGGATGCTGATGCCTGTGAGATCCCCATGATATCCCCAGTTGGCCTTTGTAAGGTACTTGTGGCTAATATTCTTAAGCCTACACATACCTTGGTATCCACTGGGATGGGTTCTTCTCTGTTGGTTCTGCGTGTGAGGCATGGTCGGCACAGCCAGAGGAGGTCCCTGTCCACCCTATAGCGCTCCACTATCTCCAACTCATGTAGCCCCTGTTAGGTTACCCTGGATCTGAACACTCTTCTCCTTCTCCTCACTGTGGTTGGTCATCAGCATTCTCATTCTCACCACCCACAGCCTCTTCCACATATTGATTTATGAGAGCAACAGCAGCACCTCTCGTTTTGTTGGTTTTGTTAAGTCAAATTTCCCCATTTGTGTGCATGGGTGGTGTAGAGTTTGTGGGCAAAACCAGAGTGAAAGGTGTTTGCATAGTTTATAATAGTGTGCTGGGCTGGGCTGCTGCCTGTGTAATTGGCTGACTCTGATACATTTCACCTGCCAGCTATGCTAGTTCTCCTTGATTACCTTCCTACTGCTGTTTTCCCTTTCGATTGCCTTCCTGTTTAAGCGCCAAGGTGCACAGAACATACCCAGTGCTCAGATGGGAATGGAGCTGCTGTTTCCTGGATTTTTTTTTTGTGCACACCCATTTAGGCGATGTAAATACTGCTAGGCAGCTTCAGACACACCCCTTCCTTAACTGTGCTTATCTAAGGGCAAACACGGGCCACAGAGCTCCAATAAGCTTACAGCAGTCATGCCACTTCCCCTCATGAGGTCACCTAGCTCTTAGGTTTAGACCATGGTGTTATTGCACCTACATAGTTGGGTGCAAGCTAGCACTGAGGGGAAATCTGTGATTCAGTATCATTCCCCTCCTTTGCAAAGAACTGACTGCTAATGCATGGTTACAAAACTGACGCTCAGCCTTCCCCCTTAGCAACCACTATTCCATGGTATTGTTGTCTTATGCATGCCATTGACTATTAGGACAAAATGATGATTTTGGTTTAAAAGCCTATTTCCAGATTTTTTTTTCTTATTTTCAGGCAGAACCCATTTGTGCACAGCTGCCCTGTGCTTAAATGGCTGAAATCAGCCAAAAAAGTTATTTTTTATAATTTTGAAACTATTTTGCATGCCTATGACCATATATTTGGCCATTGGCATGCCTAACCCTTTTATAATACATGCTTTTTTTACGAGCTGTCATGCCTCCATTTTGTAGTTTGCAGAAATGTATTCAGCTACTGGCTGAATACATTTCTGCAGTCTACACTATTCCTGCACGGATGCCTGCCTCCTTCATAGATCTCTAATTCACCTCATTTGCATGGTTTTCACCAGCAAATGAGGTAATTAGCATACAGGGGCTGTGTCCATGCAGGAATAGTGCAGGAGTACTCATGCACGTCCCTGGAGCACATTCCTGGATCACACGTCAGCCATATTGCCTGCAGCAGCTCTTGCATTATTCCTGCACACTGTGCAGAGCTTGCTGAATCCTGGGGTTAGTTTCAGTCACAACATGGACGAACTGTCTCTTGCTGAATTATTTCTCAGACTTCTGCAATGTCCAGGCTGCACTCAACACTTAAAGAAGTTGCAGCTCTGTTCAGAAGAATATCTTCCCCTCTTGGTTCTAAGTCTTACATACAGCTCTGAAACTCTAAAGAACTCAAAAATCTAACTGACTCCATTTTGTTTCTCAACTGTCTGTGGGAGTGACATCTTCAGACAGTTTTTCAGAATGAATCCTTTTCTAAAAAACTCTCTCCAGCCAACTTTACAGTTTATATTTATATCTATATCTGTCTGTATATATATATATATATATATATATATATATATATATATATATATATAAATATATATATATATATATATATATATATATATATATATATATATATATATATATCAGGGTTGCCAGATTTCCAGCCCCCCAGGTAGGGGCAAAAAAAAAAAAAGAAGGTCTCTCACGGCAAGTGAAGACCAAAAAAAAAAGAGGGTCTTTAATGCGGAACAGAGTTCCACATTAAAGAACTGAGCTCACTCCGTAGCTCTGCACTAAACAAGGAGCTTCTCGTGTTTAATGCATTGCAGTTCCGCACCATGTTTAGCGATTTTTGATTGGCCCGTAAACCGGCATATGGGCCAATCAAAAATCGCTAAACACGGAGCTTCTCGTGTTTAATGCGGAACACAAGAAGCTCTGTGTTTAGCAATTTTTGAATGGCCCGTATGCCAGGTATACGGGACAATCAAAAAAAAAACAAACAAAGCGGAGGCTGGCCGGGATTTAAACCGGCAGGGCGGGACTCGGGATCAAAATAGGGACGTCTGGCAACCCTGATATATCTATATATATATATATATATATATATATATATATATATATATATAAATATATATATATGTATATATATATATATATATATATATATATATATATATATATATCTGTATGGAGCAAGGTGTAAGGGAAGTGACTTTGACAAATAATACAGCCTATTAAGAGCTCTAATCCAGCTACAAGGTACTTTTATCCCGCACTCGGATGATAGATAAACTTACTGAGTTAGGCATAAACTCATACATCATCAGATGGATAGCCAGCTGGTTCACTGACAGGACCCATTTTGTCTGGGTAGGTGAATCCACTTCCAGTAAGAAACCTGTTAAAAGTGGTGTTCCACAGGGGTCAGTGTTGGGACCCCTCTTGTTTGGTATATACACTTCACTGAAGTGAAAGCCAATGTTGGGGGCCTATGGCTCACCAAGTTTGCTGTTGACTGTAAGATGGGAGCAATCATTTAATCCCCAAATGATGCTGACATCCTACAAACAGGCCTAAAAATGACTAACGACTAGTACCAAAACCATGGTCTGAGACTAAATGCTGAAGAATACATAATCATACCCTTTGATAAATCAGATATCCCCGCAAATTATAATATTGATAGCACACCCCTAAAAGTAGGGCCTGTGGTGAGGGACCTAAGAACACATATATATATATATATATATATATATATATATATATATATATATATATATATATATATATATATGGGTCCCTATGACTTCGTCGACAATTCATTTGACTGACACTCATTTCGTCGACAGTTCACTTGGTCGACAGAAAGATGTGCCCCCTTCCCCAATGTTAGGTGGGGGGCTTTGCCCCCCACACCCCCCATTGTGGGGGGCTGTGCCCCCCACACCCCCCCTAACTATATATATCAACTCCAGGGTTGCACAACATTGGGGAAGAGTAGAGAGGTTTTAAACTTTGAAAATGTATACAGATAAGTGTCCAAATAATAACAAAATGAAATAAATAAAAGGAAAGGGACCATATGTTCTGTTGTGTTTACATATGTTCTGTTGTGTTTAAGTGTGGGAAGAGAGGGCACATTGCTAAGTAATGCTGCTGGGAAACCCAGGGAGAGATCTCATGCAGACAACTAAGGAAGCAGGGGTTGCTAAGAGGCTATGGAGTCTAAACAGGTAACAGCTCACCTGGTCAAATCCTCCTCATTCTATTACTTTTTTACTACAAAGCTGGAAAATGTATATTAGAGTAGATGGACAAGAGCTACACAGTTTTCTAGATTCTAGGAGCATGATCACTTTGGTCAAAGCACAGAGTATTTGTAAGAGAAAGGTGCATGCATTAAAGACTATTGAGGTGATGTGCATTCATGGAGGAAAATATAGTACTGAGTTAATCAAGTGGTGGGGCAGACCCAGTTTAAGAAAATCCACTAGGAAAGGCTTCACATTTTTAACATCTCTGCAATTAGTAGGAGATATACAGTAGTTGACAGCCTCATATAGTTCCTAATGTTGAGTCTAAATCAACACAACACACTAAAGTACAGGGAAAGAAAACCCCACCCCAGTCTAGAAATATGCAATCTCTCTGTCTACACCTCCCCACCTATTCTACTTACCTACTGACTCTCACTCTGTGCTCCTTACTGTTTCCCTCCTTGCCTGCTGATTGTTTCTTGTGGTGACTCTTCCTGACCAATCCCACTCTGTTTGCCCTCGCTACTCTCGGACTCACTTCGCTCCTCTCCCACCACCATTCCCACCCGCCCCATATCATTTCCTTTATACCTAACCACCTAATCTCTTCCACCCCTAACTCCACCTCTTTCTGTCTGCTAAAACATTCTAAACACCTTACCCTCCCCTACTTATCACTTCATAGTTTAGTCTGCTGAAAATCCTCCTCCTTTATACATATCCCCTACTCCCCCCACAGGTTGTTTCATTTAAATTTTACTTCAACTCTCTAACAGGTCCAACAACTTACTTTTTCTAGTCCCTTACCCACTCCTCACCTCATCCCAATCCTACTTTCCCCACCTTACGCCATGGCTATTGCAACCCTCTCTATTTTCCTCTTGCCTCCATTACTTCTTCTTTTCATTCTTACATCTTGTACTACTCCATTACCACCTGTCCATAGAGATCCCACTAATCCTCATACTAACCGCTTCTCATCTCTGCAGTACTCTATTACAATCATCTGCTCTATCCCGCTGCTTAAAATCAAACTTCTTCCCCCTCACTCTCTAGCATCTAAAACCAAGACAAAGTACTTGACTTACAACCCATTTAATTTCAAACTTTACCAACTTCATGTAGCCCTGCTTCTATCAGGAGACATACACCAAAATTCTGGGCCCATCCATAACCTCAGCACGCTTAACTCTACCTCTCCCTACTTAATAAACTCATCCTCTCCAAAAAACATATTTCCTTTTACTCTATGAATGCCTGTAGTATTCTAAACAAAGTTATTGAAATCCATGCCTGGATAGCCTTCCACACCCCTGATGTCGTTACCCTAACATAGTCTTGGCTAAAACCCCAAACCTATGATAAAAACATTCTCCCCCCTGGTTATAATATACTCTGCATAGATCACCAAAACAAAAAAGGGGGTGGCGTAGCCATCCTCTACGCCAACTACCTCACCATTACAAGTATTATGAAACCTATTCCTTCTTTTTCTCCTGCTGAACTACTTACAGCTAACTTTAAAATCAGTGACCACACCACTATCACAGTAGCAGCCATCTATATTCCTCCAGGAGACAACATTCCTCTGCTTGAAAATATTCTTTCATACTTTTCTCAACACATCCCCAATAAAACTATCCTCTTTGGAGATGTCACCATTAATTGGTTAACTGTCGGTAATCCAAACTCTAATACTCATATTAATTTATATGGCTTTATACAGCTAATCTCCCAACCTACTCATACAAACAACTCTCACACATCTAGTACTTTTATTGACTGAGTACTTGTATCTAATCCTTCCAAATATCATAAGCCTGAAACCCTACCAAACACCCTGAGTGATCACTCCCCTATAAAAGTGCTTAGGTTCACTCCCCACTTCTCAAAACCTCCTAAATTTATCACTTGTCACAAACTCTCTAACTTCCATCCAGAAACCTTTAATGCCCTCCTCTCTAAAGTAAACTGGAAATTCCTTACCCAACTCCCACTAAAAGAAGCAGTCCTAGCTTTCAACTCCACCTTCCTTAGCATCGTAGACTCACTTGCTCACCCTCACAAAGTCCGAATTAAATCCACCATATCTCTGTGTCTTTCAGAAGCCACTCGCACCCTTATGATAACTAGAGATAAATTATGGAAGAAATGGTCACAAACTAAGCTCTCTGCAGTCTTGCAAAAATATAAAGAACTCAGAAATCTGACAAAAAAAAAACACATAAACAGAAATAAAAAGGACTTCTATAACAAACCTCCCACAACCCTAAAATCTAATCCTAAAATATTCTGGACCTCTATTAACCAAATATTACATCCCGCTAATCTTAGCTTCCCCAATCCATGTCCAGACAAGACATCTGAAGAAACTGCCACTATCTTTAATACCTATTTTATCAATTCAATATCTAAGCTACTGAACCCTAACCCAAACTCCTCTACTACTAACATCACCAACTTTTCTGAACCTACTCCTAATACTATCTCCTCAAATACATTCTCCCTCAAATCTGTACCTACTAGCTACATCGAAACTCTACTCTCTAAATTAAAACCATGTCAGCATCAGCTGACAATATTCCATTCACTTTTCTTCTACTAGCAGCTGACTCTCTTGCTCTCCCTATATCTCTCCTAATTAATCTCTGAATCTAAAGTCCTTTCCATCTGAAAACAGTGCTACTCTTGGACCTCTCAAATCTTTTGACACTGTCTCACACAGTCCTCTGCTGCACAAACTGCATAACCTCAACTTCTCCTCTGATACTGTTGGATGGTTCTCCAGCTGCCTCACTGATAGATCTCAATCAGTGAGATGGCACTCTGCACTCTCTCCTCCTCTTCCTGTAAAAATGGGTGTATCTCAAGGGCCTATCCTAGGGCCTTTACTCTTTAATATCTTTACTAATCAGCTCTCTACCTCCTGTCCTTAGTCATCTTTAGTGCAATACACAGATGACTCTACAGTCATCACCACAGCCAACTCTCCCTCTAAGCTCTTCTCAGCTACTCAGGCATTTTTTAACTTAGTTGAAACATGGCTCTCCAACAACCAGCTTATCCTTAACCATAAAAAAACAAAGCTGTTACACTTCCTACCTAAAAAGTTCAACAATATTAAACCCTCCTTCTCCATACAATCCCTTAATAACACTCCCATTCAGGCAGAATCCAGCACTAAGCTCTTTGGTGTAACCATCGACAATCAGCTTAAATTTGACTTGCATGTTAATAATTGCATCAAAAAGACTCATTCGTAATTAGGGTTCCTTTATCGTAACAAGAAATTCCTTACCTCTGAAGCCAAGATTACTCTGTCTCTTACCTGCCTTCTACCCAGTCTAATGTACAGTTCTCAAATTCTCACAAATCCTAACTCAGCACTCCTGACCAAACTCGATCTACCTACAAGGTAGCTAGATTTGCTTCCCAACAAACCTACAAATCCCATCACTGTCTCTCTCTAAAACACCTAAACTGGCTTGAGTTACCCGACCAGCTTCTTCTCTCTCAGCTCCAGATCATCCATTATATCCTATACCAGCCTTCCTACTGCCCAGCACTATCCCTCTCATCTCCCATTATTCTCCCTCCAGACCTCTCCAAAGCTCTAACCAAGACCTACTACAAATCTATAAACCCAAGTCTAAATGTGGACGCAACATGTACAGCTATCACCCCACTATTGCCTGGAATAGGCTCCCACTAGAAATCAGGACCCTTACACATCCTAAACAATTTAAGACAGCCACCAAAGATTACTTTAAAAGTAATTGGTTCTGCCACTGCACTCTCTCTCCTTAAACATCCCCTACTTCTCATACCTTATTCTACTTTCTGCCCTTAACGCACTCTTCTCACTAGCTCTCTCTAATCTTCCTTGACTACTCTTTCTACTGTCTTCTAAAATCTATTAAGCAAATCACCTCAGAAAAATATTCTATTGTAATTGTTTTGCCTTCATGCAACTACATTATGATAAAACAGGGTTTTTGTAACTACGTACCCCAAAAACTATATTCATCTTAATGACATATTTCTTTTTATACATCTTGAAATAGTTATGCTATACTCCTGATTATTGACACTGTATAACATTGTGTTGCTGCTTAATGCCTTGTATCCTGTAACATTGCTGTTTAATGTTAATCTACAATGGAAATCGTATATGTTGGAGCTTTTCTCCCCAGGCCTCCACTGAAAAAGGGTTCTTCAGCTCAGTCGGACAATCCCGATCAACAAATATAAAATAAAATAAATAAATGAAATAATAATATAGGGCCATTGAAACCCAGGGTTTATGATATAAATCTGGGACCAGACCAAATTATGGATAAAGCTGATTAAAGAAGGAACTCTTTCCCCAGTAAGGCTGAGATTCACACAAGGGCATGGGGACACTGACCATCTGAAAAAGCAATAAGGTCCCAAAGTCCCAAGGGAATGTTAAGAACTCAGTAAGACATGAGGACAGAGAACTGTGAAGAAAACAGAGTGACCATTAGGCTTCAAGGCAAGCACCAGATAAGGAAAGCTCCCAACACCATTGAAGTCAATTAACTTTCTACCAGGAGGAGTGGGATACAGAAATCCCTGTTAGGACCAGGGAGGAGATAAAGTACTCTATGTCCTAAAAGGCAGAACTAGAAGAGGATCCCAGTATATCTGATCTCCATGTAGGGGGAATAGGCTTTAGAAAACATCAATAAACAGATGAGATATTAAGCCATGCTAATGAATACATATCTAGGGTGGTGGGGAGCAGACACTCCTAACAGACTCCACTGGCTTACTCATATTGTAAGATGGAGAATAACCTCATCTATAGTATAGCTAAGTAAGGAAGAGTGATTGTTTGGCAGCTACCAAAGGTACTGAGGTCCTTTATACAAATGATTATGAAAATGTCCCATAGTCATGTGATGGGGACAATTTATGCATTGCTAATACTAAGGCAATCACAGATAGATTCTACTGGCCAGGTGTTAGGAAGCATAGTGACAATTTCTGCAGTAAGTGTCTGAAGTGTCAATGGACAGTCCCTTACCTGGGTTTTAGGAGCCCTTTAATTCTTATGCCAGTGACTGTAGATCACTTTGAGAGGAGTATGATGGATAGTGTGGGGCCATGAATGCCAGATATATGCTGATGGTGCTGGATTATTCCATTCAGTTCCACAAAGATATTCCATAAAGAGAGCTAATGCCAGAGCAGTCCCTTAGGAGCCATTGTTTTTGTTTTCCCATGTGAGTATACCGAAGGAAATTCTAACTGACCAGGTACACCCTTCATGCCTAAAGTCATAAAGCACCTGTATCAGAAAGATTGTGATGAACAATTAATGACCTTCAGTGTGTTGATCCCAAATGGATAGGTTGGTGGACTGCTTTAACCAAACCTTAAAACTGTTGTTGAGAAATGTGATTTAGAAGGAGGGGGAAGGACAGGAACCAGTTATTACCCCAGTTAATGTTCCTAGTTTGAGAGATACCCCTTTGAGTTGTTATCTGATAGCACCCCCTGAGGCTCCAAAGACATCTAGATATAGTGAAAGAAATATGAGATAAAGAGAAGACACTTTTTAAAAGTATCATGGGGTATTAAACGGGCCTGTGGGAAAGAATAAAAGCAGTGATACCCATTGTGAAAGAGCACATGGAAAGTACACAGGCAAGCTGCTGGGAATCTACAACAGAAATGCTCAGAATACGGAATTACAGATTGGGGAGGGGCTGCATTCTGGTCCTCACATTCAAAAACAGAATTCTATCTGCATGGCAAGGACAAAATTAAATAAATGAACAAAGTCAGACAACCATGATAAGTAAATTTACCCTATTCATTCTGTATAACCCAAGAGCAAGGAGTAGGCAAGTGTGGTAAATCAAGTACCTGAAGTTAAAGACCATGCAAAAAGGAACCAAATGCTTTCAACTCCTCCAAAAGTGGAAGGTGAGACTATCTATAAGCTTCAAAGACAGGAGGTGCAAGAGTTCTCTCTCAGACATAAAAATATATTTTCAGAACTTCCAGTAAGGACAACTCTTATTAATAATCATAAACAGATGGTTCCAAGAGAAAAGGACCACCTAAGCCACTGCCACATATCAGAATCCCAAAAGCAGGCCATCAAAGAGGAAGTTAAAATACTCTGAAATTAGAGGTTGCGGTGAAGTCCTCTATGGACTGAAATAGCCCCCTGTTTGATTACAACACCAGAACATACAATCTGATGTTGCTATGATTTCAGAAGACTTAATAGCATCACCAAATCTGAAAGCTACCCACTGGCAGTGGTGGCTGGAGATATCAAAACAAGCACTGGGTGCAGTAAGCCGCTAAATGGGTGAGCCCAAGTGGATTTGGGTGGGGCTCTATTACAGCAGATCAATGACCATTACCTGTGATCAAACAACAGACAAGGCCATTCATTTTCATCCTCATGCTGCCTCAGTATGTACCCTCATTATAGCTGCTTTACTGACTATATATGTCTAAATGTGATCAGCAAGGCCAGCTTTAGAAGAAATGGAGCCCTAGACAAAGGACTACACGGGCCTCTCTGTTATACACTAGTCCCCCTTGAACTTCCCCTGTGCCCTTCCATTGTTTTGTATTCATTCTGGCCTCACACTAGACAGATTACTTTGTTCTTGCATTTTCATGTTGTCTTACTTTTTAGCTTCTGCTCCATGGGTGCCGGAACCATAGAGCTAGGGGGAGCCCCCCCACACACACACACACTTTTACAGCTGCAAAACTTGTTGGGAAAAATTAATGAAGTGGAGTTTTCACGCTAACGTGGATTCGTGCATGGAAGTTTAACTAAATTAACTGTTATTGTTCTCTTATTGCTCTCTGTTGCAGGAATTATGCTGCTGCTGTTCCATTAGTGCTGCCAGAGCCATGCCGGAAGGAGAGTTTAGTTCTTTTATTTGCAGGAGTTATGCTGCTCCCGTGTGTGTGTGTGTGTGTGTGTGTGTGTGTGTGTGTGTGTGTGTGTGTGTGTGTGTGTGTGTGTGTGTGTGTGTATGTCTGTGTGTGTAAAATGCCTCCAGTTAGGTATACCTGGTGGTTAGTGTTACTCAGGCTCAAACAAGAGCCTGAATTCTCTACACATACCACCACTTGTGATTCAGGGAGTTGAATCCATAGCTCTCAACTGTTTGGATTTTCACAGAATATTTGACTCATACATTTGGTCTGTTCCTCTTAAAAGTTTTGGTTTTCTGGCAAATCAGTGAGAACTGAATTTACTAAATAATGATATCCCTTTAAGTTTCAGTCTTCCTATCTTTCAGGAAACACAATAGAAAATATTTTATTTTAGCAACTTTCTAAGATTATACAAGCAATATTTAAAATGTGTCCCTGGTTTTGGCCCTTTGCCCCAACTACCCCAAATAACATTTGTTTTTTTCCAGATTTCTTGTGCTGTGAAGTTGAGAGATTTAGTTGAGTGTCAAGTGGATTTCACAAGGAGCTGAGAGCTTCGGGAGAATATAAGTTTAGTGCTACTTATGCTAAGTTGTTTGCATTGTTAGTAGCACAACAGGTAGTAGCCTTGCTTTTGATGCAGAAGGCTGTGGGTACCACAGACTGCCACTTACTGAGTACAATGTTGATGTTTGACTATGATGGACTGGGAAAAATAAGACTGATTTGCTACTTTTAGATACACTCAGCCACTCTCCAAAACTCCTATTCAGTCATTTTGTTCACAAACAATCCTCATATTTATTAATTACAGCCACTTTTTGAACATGCACACCTTAGATATCCAGTTATCTCAAAATAGCCATTAGCTGGCTTTATACAAATGCTCAATATCTCTGCAAAGCTAAAATAATTATTGCTTTACTTGAATGACATCAACCACTTTCATACAAAGACAACCTCTGTACCCAGCATACCTCTCAACCTCTTAGAGCAAGAAATCTGGACAAATCCATAAATAATGGGGGGACGAAGGCTCAGAAGTAGGGAACATTTTTAAATACTGCTCTTACAAACTTAGTTGATAAAATAACTCATAGCTCTCATATGTCCAGATTTTTGCAGAATGTCTAGAATTTTGACTCATATTTTTGGTCTGTTTCTCATAAAATTATGGTTTTCTGGCCAAAGCTTTGGCAAATCATTGAAGACTGAAGTCAGCAAATAAAGAACATTTGAGTTTCAGACTTCATACCCTTCACAAAAATTCATGCAAATGCAAAACCTGCTATTTTATCAACTTTCTAAGTTTGTAAGAGCAATATTTAAAAACTATCCCAATGTTTGGGCCTTTGTTCCCCCATTATTTATGACTTGCCCACATTTCTTGCTCTAAGAGGTTGAGAGGTATGTAACAGGTTTTGTGTTAGCATGAATTTTCTGAAGGGTATGAAGTCTGAATCTCAAATGTCCATCATTATATTGTGACTTCAGTACTTAATGACTTGCCAATGATTTTCCAAAAAAAAAACCAACACAATTTTATGAAAAATGGACTAAAAATATGCGACAAAAATCTGGACATTCTGCGAAAATTGTACAGTTGAGAGGTATGGTACCCAGCAATTAAAGCCATCTTTATTGACTGCATATATCTCAGATACCACAATGTAGCAAAATAAAAATACTTACTGGCAGTAGTAATTTATTTTAACTCTCTATATACAGACACATATACACACACACACACACACACACACACACACACACACACACACACACACACACACACACACACACACACACACACGACCATCAATTTATATTCACTTGTATTAATGTAATTGTACAGTTCAGGTATTTGACTACATCAGATGAATGAATAAACCCACACAGGAATGTATTGTCTCAGCTCACTGCTGTCTGAGTAGTACAGAACCACCATATATGTCAGCTTTTATCTCAAGAATCAAGGAAAAAGCTAAAAATAATGGTGGACAAAGGACTAAAATCAGGAATAGGTATTGCATGTATATGCTTAGAACTTACTAGAATAACAGGCTTTACATCAGCATTATTTTATTTTTTGAAGACTATTAAGTCTATAATCTCTACTGATTTGCAAGAAAAAAACATAAACTTTACAAATAACAGACCAACATATGATTGAAAGCATAAGAAATGTTCTGCAAAATCAGACAGTTGAGAAGACAGATATGACCATCAATTAAAGCCTCCTGTATGACTATGACTGTATAACTCAGGCATTTGGCTTTATCAAATGAATACATAAATAGCTGTCAAACAGGAATTATTATCTATGCTTGCTGCTGTCAAAATACAGTGTACAACCCACCTGCCCCCCCCCCCCCCGACACACATATGTCTTGGCCTCTTATCGCAAGAACTGAGTACAAATCTAACATCTGACTAGTAGTTCCCAACCTACACTGATTTAAAATACCAGACACATCACAGAAATTATGATAATTTGTTACTGTGAATGAAAAGGAGGCCCAGATATGGTCACCACCTGCCACTCCCCTTCTGTTTCTTACAGGACAGTCTTGATTTGAGCAGCTGAGTCCTCCTAAATAAAATATAAAAAAATAAAAAAAAATAAATAAATTTAAACTGCAAATGTTCTACTTCAAAAGAAAAAAACATTTTCCTCTAACTACAGTAGAAAATTAAAAGACAAATATGAACCACTAATAAAACAAAAACAGTTAAACTGATACAGCAGTGAGCATTTATTTTGTAATAAAATAAAGAATCAGGGCTGGATTCATGAAGGCTTGCACGGAGTCTAAGAGTAGAGTAAGACTCCATGCAGCCAACATGTCCGCCGAGCGATCCAGGAACAGCCAGTAGGGGCGTGCAACAGAGCTCTCAAAACTAGTCCTACACGGACAGGGCTCGGATATGCAAATTACTCAATTGCAGGCGAAAGCTATGCAAATGAGGTAAATTTGCAATCCAGGAAACCCGAACCTGTCCGAGTAGGAGTAGTGTTATTTGCAGAAATGTATTCAGTTGACAACTGAGTACTGTTCTGCAAATAGCAAAACGGAGGTGTGACAGCTCCAAAAAATGATGCATTTACAGGAGGAAGCATGCCAATGGCCAAAAATATGGCCATTGGCAATGTGAAGTGATGGAAAATAAAAATAAAATAACTTTTTTTTTCATCCTGATGTCCAGGGTTTAAGCGTAGCGCAGCACCTCGCAAATGCGCTGCACCCTAAAAACCAGAAAATCAATAATTAAGATCCACAAATGTGGATTTTATTGCTGATATGAATTTACAGTGCAAGTGAATGGCAGGCTGAAGACAACATGGCCACCGAGTAGAGGTTGCTAAGGGGGGAAGCTCAGTCTAAGAGATGTAACCAAGCATTAGTAGGCAATCCTATGCAAATGAGGGTTAGGATAGTGAATCGCAAGTTTACATAGCAAATGAACACAGTCAGTGGAGTGTAGGAGTAGGATAAGGGGAGTAACAGAGTAGAAGATAGGTGACATCACAAGGGGGGTATGTATGAAAGAAGTGAAGCTCATTGGAGCAGAGTGGCATGTGTCAGCTGACATTTACCTATCATTGAAAGAGGTATCTCAACAGGTAGGCTAGGTAAAGTAAAGAAATTGAAGGTGTATGATGTGGATAACACCAAAGTTTCTTGCTGAGTGTGCATGCGTGTGTGTGCACACCAGTAAACCCGAATAAGACAGTGTGCGCGCGTGTAAGCATGTGTGCACGCGTGTAAGCCGGAGTAAGCATATGTAAGGCTGTGTAAACAGTCGTAAGCGCATTTGCACCGGTGTGCGCATTTTAACATGAATAAGCAAGTTTTAAGCCCTTGTAAGCATGTGTGCATGCATGTTAGCTGCTGTCCGCGTGTTTGCGCTTGTGTGCGCGGTGCTCCCCCCTGAGGAAACAGAAAGGAAAAAGGAAGCACACCAAATAGTAGGAAGTTACCAGGGAGTACTAGCAGAGCTAGCAGGTGAAAACAATCAGAATCAGGCAATTACACAGGCAGTACACTAGCCCAGCTCAGCCCAGCACTTAAAACTCTGCAAACAACAGTCCATTATGTTCCTCTCAAGAGACACTGCAACACTGCAGTAAGCTAATAGAAGTGAAAACTGAAAAAGCTTTACTGAGACAAAAAATGTTAGGGGCTGCCATTGCTGTTATAAGGTGACATATGCAACATGCTGAGGGTGGTGATAATGCAAATGCTGCTGGACAACCCACAGTGAGAAGACAGAGAAGAGTGTACAGGCCCAGGGTAACCTACCAGGGGCTACATGAGCTGGAGATAGTGGAGCGCTATAGAGTGGACAGAGACCTCTTGCAGCAAATTGTTGAGCTGTGCAGGCCATGCCTCACACACAGAACTAAGAGAGGGGAACCCATCCCAGTGGAAACCAAGGTATGTGCTGGCCTAAGAATATTAACAACAGGTACCTTCCAGAGACCAACCGGTGATATGATTGTGATATCACAGGCATCAGCATCCAGGGTACTGCACCAGTTCCTGGATGACATGTCAGCACATGTCGGTGATCATGTATATTTCCCCAATTCCCATGAGGTATTGGCCAGCAATATGCGTCTCTTCCAGCAAATAGCAGAATACCCTGAGGTAGTGGGTGCAATAGACTGCACGCACATATGCATCAAAGCACCAGCCTGTGAGCGGGGTAGGGTCTACTTCAACTGCAAGGGCTTCCCCTCCATCAACTGCCAGGTCGTGTGTGACGCCCAGAGCATAATATTGAATGTGTGTGCTGGCTGCTCTGGAAGCTACCAAGATTCCCATATCTGGCATCTGATGCAGCTGTACCAGACATTTGCCAATGGGACATCCCATATGGTCACCTAGTGGGGGATGCTGGCTATGCACTGGAGCCGTGGCTGATGACACCCATCAGAAACGCACACACACCTGAACAGGAATGCCATAATGAGGCACATGCACAAACACGAAATATAATCGAGCGTGTGTTTGGGCTACTCAAGTCACAGTTCCGGTGCCTGGACACATCTGGTGGAGCCTTGCAGTACTCACCAACTACATGTACCCAAATTGTCATGGTATGTGCTATGCTACATACTATGATCCTGCAAAAACAGCTGCAGCAGGACCAGCATAGGCCTGGGCCAAACAGCCCCCCACCATTGCCAAGGCCATCACAGGCAGAATGTGACACGGAGGAGGAACAACCTGAGCCTGCCTCAGTAGGCAGAAGGAGGCATGCCCAGTATGCTTTGGCCTTGGCAGAGAGGCAACGCATAGCACATACACTGGCTCAGTAGAAACTCTGGAAATGATACCTCTCTGACTCGCACTTATAGTAAAAGGGATGCCTAAGTTTACACTACCTGCTTTCAAACATGTATAGGGAGTGTAGTATGTGCATCTGACATAGCCAGCCCTGCAGCACCACCTGAGGTATGATTGCCATGTGTTAAGCAATATAAAGCAGTGCTAAACAGCATTTACCACCATGTAGTATATGTAAAGAAAATCACACACACCAACTAACACAACTGTGGTCAATGTTGAGTAATATTGGCCCAACGTCCAGCAATGTTGGTTAATATTGAGCAATGTTGGACAAGCTGGGTCTAAGTATATGAAGGTCTCTCCAAACACCATTACATTGGGTGACTTCAACTACCCAAACAGTGACTGGGAGCATTACTCAAGCCCCAACACCCTAGCCCAAAGGTTCCTAGAATTTATAAACGCAAATGCTATGGAACAACTAGTCAACACCCCCACAAGAGGGGATAACATACTGGACCTGGTCATCACCAACATGGGGACTCTATGCTCCATACCAGAGGTTTTCCCCTCATTGGTAAGATCGGACCATAAATTAATCTCACTGGATATCCACATCCCGATCCCACCCACAGCCCAGAAAACCACAGTGAAAAACTTCTCAAAAGCTAACTTCACACTTCTCAAAACCGAGGTGGAATCCTTCAAGGCCCCCGGGCCAGTGGAAACTATGGCTCAAACTGCAGAATCCTTTATAAACGCATTCTATGGACACCTTCAGGAATGCATGGATCATGCTATCCCAAACAAAACCAAGGCCCAATCTTCCAAAGGCAGGCATCCTGCCTGGTGGACCCCAGCCATAAATAAGCTGTACAACAGAAGGAGGAAGCTACTACATGATAGAGCAAAATCCCTAAAAGGGAAGGCATCTCCGATCAGTACTAGCAAAAAACTATGATCCCTCATAAAATCATCCAAGGCCAGCTTCGAGAGAAAAACTGCACAGGACACTAAAGATAATCACAAGGCCTTCTTTAGTTACGTTAGGAACCAGGGTGTCAACTCCCAGATATGCTCAGAGTTGGTCCAAAATGACAAAAAATACACTGAACCCACAGACATTGCCAGCGTCCTGGCAGACAGGTTCAGTGCAACCCCCCCTTCCCCCCCTAAAGAGCAAATATCTATCCCAGCAGAGTGCTGCCTCCCTGACATCTCAGATGCTCAGGTGAGAGCCGCCCTCTCCAAAGTAAAAAACACAGCATCAATGGGACCAGATGGTGCCCCGGGCTGCGTCCTACATGAACTCCAAGAAGAGCTAAACCCTCAACATAAAGCTTCTGTTCAATATCAGCCTTACTACAGGATATGTACCCAAAGAATGGCGTACAGCAACAGTGGTCCCACTCCACAAAGGTGGTGCCTCTACAGACCCTGGAAACTATCGCCCCATAAGCCTGACTAGCCTGGTCTGCAAAGCTATGGAGAGGATCATCATGGAACTCATAAACAAAGACATTGGGGACCTACAGACACTGGATCCTACCCAATTTGGCTTTGTTAAGGGCAGATCCTGCCTCTTAAACCTGGTCAATTTCTTTAAAACAGTCACCAAGGCCATTGATGAGGGAAGGTAGTTCACACAGCCTACCTGTACCTCGCAAAAGCCTTCGACACAATACCCCACTCGGGCATCATAGATAAGCTCTCCAGCTTAAATATAAACCCCTATGTCATAAGATGGGTTGCAAACTGGCTCAAGGACAGAACCCACATAGTCAGAATTGCTGGAGCCATGTCAGACTCTAAACCAGTTACAAGTGGCATCTTACAAGGCTCAGTCCTGGGACCTCTCTTGTTCGGTATATATTTTTCGGAGGTTCAGGCTAACACGGGAGGACTGTGGCTGTCCAAGTTCACAGATGACTACAAACTGGGCACCATAATTGACTCTCCAGCTGACACAAGCATCCTCCAAAAGGGTCTCATAGAAATGGATAACTGGTGCCAGAGCTATGGCCTAAAGCTAAACGCTAAAAAGTGTATAGTCATACCCTTTGGCAAAAACAAAGTGCCCACAAATTACCACATAGGCGGGAATCCATTAAGTACGGAAGAAGTAATTAGGGACCTGGGGACCCAAGTTGACAGTAATCTCTCCTTTGACAACCACATTACCAAAGTGGTTAGGAAGACCTTCTATATAGCCCACCTTATCATGAAAGGATTCACATCTAGATCGAGGGAGGTCATTGTGCCCCTTTATTCATCCCTCATCAGGACCATAATTGAATACAATGCCCCATTTGGGATGTACCTTACCCGACACCTGCAGCAACTAGAAAGACCCCAAAAGTACCTCACAAGGAGAATCATGGGACTCAAACAGATGCCATATGCTGCTCGGTTAAAGAAACTCCAGCTCTACTCAGTTGCATACCGCCTACTTAGAGGCGATCTATGCCTGACGTATAAAGCCATGTCCAACCCGGAATTAATGAGCATGCTCCACCTCAGAAAATCCAAATCCCTTAGAGCAACGCGCTCGAGGGACTTGAACCTCAGCACAGAAATAAATAGGACACGCTGGAGGGACAGATTCATAACCCAGAGGCTCCCTTCGTTCTGGAATAGAATCCCAGTCCATGTTAGGCAGAGCCCCTCACTGACTCTCTTCAAGAGGAATCTTGACGAGTGGATGGGAGATCGTAGGTTTACCCCTGGGATTATTTCAGTGTCACTACTAGACAGAAGCACAGTAAACTAACCTTAAAAAGGGCACAGTAAAATCAGTTCAGAGGGTGGCGAAAGCCAAACACACTCTGGCTAGGCTTGTAAATGCCTTAGGGCAGATAGCCTAGTATGAACCTATGAACCTATGAACCTAAGTAGGGCATAGCTGAACAAAAGCCTACATGCTCATATTTGCTCTACTAGCCCTTAAGCAGTCTGGTCTGCTCAGTATGAAAATATAAAGCAGTGATGGGCCTTGAACCCAGGATACTGTGCACTATAGTCATAGTACTGAACCACTAAACCATGACAGTTTTGCAGTGGTCAGCCTGTATGAAGAAATGTTGATAAGTCTATGCAAAGTATTCCATGGAAACCTTGCAGGCACAGCATAATCCCTGTCGAGTTATGACACAAAGGTGAGTCCCGCAGTAAGAATAGAACCTGACTTTCAACACACACAGTAGAAATGTTAATATTGGACATGTACACATACATCAACAAATGTAGTGGACCTCAGACAGCAACATACTGAAAGGTCACACTGGGCATGCTCACACACGAATCAGTGAGACAAATGTCAAGCAACAGAACACTGACAGTCTGAACTGGGCATGCTCACACACTTAGGCCATGTCGGAGTACAGCAGTGGGCCACATATATCAGGCAGTTGCATGTGTTAACCCAGGAACCTCTCACTATCCAGCAATCTGCCCTGTGCACACAGTTATATGACAACAGACACATATATAATATAGTGGAACCCTGTCATAATCAAATATGTTCTGCAGATACCTAAGTTGTTCATAGAAAGTGGGAAAGCAAAGACGATAAAACCTGCAAACAGTATCAGCAATAAACATTGTGCATCCTGAATATTATCATAGGTTCAGAGGTTGATACTAGGCTATCTGCCCTAGGGCATGTACAAGCCTAGCCAGAGTGTGTTTGGCTTTCGCAACCCTGTCAAAGTAGAACACTGCCTGTGAATAGTAGGTCACACAAGATTGCCCAGTTACGTTTAGTGCATTGTGCCTCTGTCTAGCAGGGCCCCAGAAGATATCCCATGGGTAAACATACGATCACCCATCCACTTGTCAAGATGTCTCCTGTAGGTGGTCAGTGGGTGGCTCTGCCCATGCGAAACCAGGATTACAATCCGGAGTGAGTGGAGCCTCTAGGATAAGAATCTGTCCCTCCAGCATGTCCTATTAACATCTGTGCTGAGGTATATGTCCCTGGAGTGTGTAGCTCCAAGGGAGTCAGATATCCTGAGGTGGAGCATGTCCATTAATTCTGGGTCGGATATTTCCTTAAATTACAGGCACACAACACATCCGAGTAGGTGGTAAGCGACTGAGTAGATCTGTAGTTACTGTATCTGAACTGTGCAGGGCATCCGTGTGAGTCTCTACATCTGCTTTTTGAGGAACATTTGTGGCCATTACAGTTGCTGCAGGTGTCGGGTAAGGTACATCCCAAATGTGGCATTGTAACCAAGCATGGTCATGATGAGTATAGGGGCACAATGACCTCACTTGTTCAACATGTGAAACCATATGGGATAAGGTGGGCTATATAGAAGTTCTGTCTAACCACTTTGGCAACGTGATTGTCAAAGGCAAGAGTACGAACAAGTCATGTCCCCAAATCCCTAACAACTACTACCGTATGTAATAGATTACTACCTATGTGGTAATGTGTGGGCATGTTGTTATTCCCAAAGGGGATGACTATGCAACTAATGGCATTTAGCTGTAGGCCGTGGCTCAGGCACCAGTCATCCTATCTCTGTGAGACCCTGTTTGAGTATGCATGTGCCAGCTGGAGAGTTGATTATGGCACCCAGTTTGCAGTCATCTGCGAACATGGTCAGCCATATTCCTCCTGTTTTAGCCTGTATGTCACACAAATATATACTGAACAAGAGAGGTCCCAGGACTGAGCCTTGTGCGATGCCATGTGTAACTGGTGTATAGTCAGACATGGCACCTGCAATACTGAGCATGTGGGTGCTATCCCTGATCCAGGTAGCAATCCATCGTGTGAGATATGTGTCGATATCGATGCCGGTGAGCCTATGCATAATGGCCGAGTGGGGTATTGTGTTGAAGTGTTGTGCAAGGTCCAGGCAGGACAACCGTCCCTACACCGATGGAACTGGTAACTGTTTAAAGAATACGAACAGGTCTAAGAGGCAAGATCTGCCCACAACAACGCTGAAATGTGTAGGACCCAATGTCTGTAGGTTCCCGGTGTCTATGTGCATGAGTCCCATTACAATACGCTCCATAGATTTGCAGAACAGGCTAGTTAGCCTTATAGGCCGATATTGTCTGTGGTCTGTTGTGGCAGCAACTCTGTGGAGCGGGACCACTATCGCTGTACGCCATTCCATGGGTACATATCCTGCAGTAACTCTGATATTGAACAGTGATGTAATGTGAGGGTTACGTCTGTCATGAAGCCCGTGTAAGACGCAGGCTGGGACACCGTCTGGTCCCATTGATGCTGTGTTGTCCGCTGTGGGGAGGGCAGCACTCCCCTGTTTATTTGTGATGTCAGGGAGGTTACACTCTGTTGGGATGGACAGTAGCTCCTTAGGGGGGATGGGGGGAGACATCTGCACTGAACCTGCTTGCCAGGATGTTGGCAATGTCTGTGGGTTCAGGGTATGTTTAGTCAGTATGCAGTAACTCACAGCATATCAGTGAGTGTTCACCCAGGTACCTGAATTAACTGAAGAAGGCCTTGTGAGTGTCCTACGTGTCTGGTGCAATTGTCTGTTAGAAGCGGGCCTGACATAAATACATGAGTGATTGTAGCTGTCTGCTAGTACAGATCACAGATGCCTTTCATTTCTGGGATTGTGCTCTATCATGTAGTAGCATCCTCCTTTCGTTGTATAGCTTATTAATGGCCAGGGTCTACCCTACAGGTCCCCTGCCATTGGAGGAGTGAGTCCAGTTGTTATTTGGGATAGCATGATCCATGCAGTCCACTAGGTGTCCATAGAATGTGTATGTAAAGGATTCAGCAGTCTGAGCCATACTTACCACTGTCCCAGGGTCTCTGAAGGATATCACCTTGGTTTGGAGAAGTGTGACGTTTGCTTTTGAGAAGTTCACCAAGATTACCCAGGATGGGTGTGGGGACGGGATATGGATGTCCAGTGAGATAAATGTATGTTCTGACCTTATCAATGAGGGGTATATCTCAGGTGTGGAACACAGAGTCCCCATGTTGGTGATGATCATATCCAATATGTTGTCCCCTCTTGTGGGTGTGGTGACTGGTTGTGGCATAGCATATGAGTTTACAAATAGTAGCATAGCAACTGTTGGGTGAGGGTGTTGGAGCTTGAGTACTATCCACAGTCAATGTGTGGGTATTTGAAGTCACCCAATATAATGGTGTTTGGGGAGACCTTCATATTGTCCAGTGTTCCCAGGAAAGCCAAGTGTGGTTCCTGAGTTTGGGAGGGTGGTCTGTAGCAGGCAACAACCCAAAAGGCAGATTTGCACAATGTTAGGTGCATATGTATGGTCTGTGATGCTTTGTGCAGTGCTACCAACCCGGAGGTATGTGTATCTGTGATGTATATGGATACACCCCCTAATTGTGTTGGCCATTCCAAGTTATGTGGTCACAAAGCATGGTACGAAATACAACCTGGTAGTGCTGGTGTGCATGTGGAAGCCTAAACCACGTATCTGTTAGTGCACAGATATCGCTGTTGTCCATACTGAGGAGATTCCTGAGTGGGCGCAATTTGAGGGTAACACATCTGGTGTTGAGCAGCATTACCCTCAGTGTCATGTACTCTGTAATGTCTATGGAGGTGGGTTTGTCTTTTGAGCCCCGCTTAAAAAAGGCAGTATGGTGGTAGCAAGTGCCTTAGCCAGTATTCGAAAGTCCAAGGGTGACAGGTGCAAGCTGTCCATAGGGAAGCTATGTGGCATGTT
Organism: Protopterus annectens; assembly: GCF_019279795.1. Classification (NCBI taxonomy): domain Eukaryota; kingdom Metazoa; phylum Chordata; order Ceratodontiformes; family Protopteridae; genus Protopterus; species Protopterus annectens. Next base: position 279,323,271 of record NC_056729.1, on the reverse strand, counting down.
GAGCATGTCACCCCAGGCTGACAGACACTGTATCCCCTTTGAATGACACCAATATGTTAGCCAACTGTTAAATGTGATCAGTTTGTTGGTATACTGTGACATCATACTTGGTGAGTGTAAGATGCTAGACAAGGTCAGGGTCATACTGGCCTGGGCTACATGATCAGAGAGTTCCTCTATGTATCATGTCATGTGGTCCAGGGAGGAACGTCTGAGGTTGTATGCACCAGCATGGACAATGATGGAGCCAGTTCTGTACTTGCTTTGGAGTGACCTGAGTGCATGTGTTATGTTGCGGATCCTGGCACCCAAGAGACAGCTCAAAGTGACTATTCCCTTGTTTGGCCTGGTGAGTGGGACGTCAGTGTGTCTGACAATGTGTCACCTATTACAAGTGTATTAGGTGTGTTGTTTAGCCTGAAGGGCAGTGACTGTGTGGCACACTGACATTGTGAACTATGTGATATGTGGGTATTGTAGTGGGGTAGCAGTTGTTTGTGTGTCTGCTTTGGAGGTCTCTGCTGCTTAGGCAGAGTTTATGTAGAGCCTCCGAGTATGTTTATGTGTGATAATGTGGTTTGATTGCTGTTGCTATAGGTTTATCTGAGACTGATATGTGGTGTGTGTGGTTACCTTCACCACCTGATAGACTATGCCAGTCATGGGTCGAGAGAGCTCAGCCTCTTGTATGTCAATATTGTTGCATCTCTCACATATATCTGAGTTTGTTGGGAGGAGGAGGGGGTTGTCTGTGTACATGAGGCAGATGTGACATTGTGTCAAAACCACAATATTCACTAGCTGGACTGGAGAGTACACAAGAAACCAACCCCTGGACACGCCATGATATTATGATGACATACTCCGTAGCCTGATCACAAAGGATCAGTAGGGTGTTAAGTGTGTAAAAGAGTATAACAGGGATTTGTGCTCAGGTATGTTGGTGTTTTGTAAAGAGTAGCTGAGAAAGAGTCCAGACTGAATCATGACACCTCCTTCAGCTATGTCATAAATAGCAATGTACACTCATATATGTCCTTGGATTTCATTGTTTCCCAGTATGTGTCATGCATGAACTACAGAACAAACAGACCCTGCACCTGAACAGTCTGTTGAGCCTCACCCTCTCCACAGGATCTGGAACCGTTGAATGTGTTACAGCAACATATGGCACTCCCCACAAGTGTTGGTGCACAACACACCATGGGAAGTATAGTCCAGTAAGCCTATGAAGTCTGATCTGCAAGGCCTTGGAGTCCATCATGGTTGAAGTCATAAACAGAGCTATTGGAAGCTGACAAACACACAACCCTACCAACTGTGGTATGTCCATGTGCAGATCATGGTTCCCAAACATGCTAGACTGTTTGCAAGGTAGCCACCCAGGACATACATCACTGAACAGAGCTACACATGTCCCACATAGACTTTGAATAGCCCTTTATCAACATCCCAGACACATGTCGTATCCACAAAACCAAAAATCTGTGCATAAATATGTGTTGACATATGAAGGAATGTCAGTGCGTCCACAGATAGATCACACAAGGTAAGAATTATGGGGTCCTGTTCAAGCTGTTGACACCTGCCGACCCACATGGCTCATTCCTGGGATTGCATAAAACAAAGTGTACACACATTACCATGTCCAGTCTGATGATGTCAGCATCCTACAAATATAGCAGGAGAAAAGAAACCACCCAGTAAAACATGTAATGTGCTGTATTAATGCATATCTTTCTAGTATCATAACATAGTTAGGTAGGAGTTTGAATCCTGTAAATGCTAACAGGGTGTGTGTGTATTAGGTGTGTGATTGCCTGTGAGAGGAGTGCCCTTTTTGGAGACTGGGAAAACACATTAAAAGATGTACATTCCTCTTTGGAAAGTCTGATGATGACAGCATCCTACAAATATAGCAGGAGAACAGAAACCACCCAGTAAAACATATAGCACGCTGTGTTAATGCATATCTCTCTAGTGTCATAACATAATTAGGTAGGGGTTTGAATCCTGTGAACACTGACAGTGTATGCTTGGGTAGGTGTGTGTGTTTTCCTTTGAGAGGAGTGCCCTTTTTGGAGACTGGGAAAACACATTAAAAGAGGTACATTCCTCTTTGGAAAGTCTGATGATGACAGCATCCTACAAATAAAGCAGGAGAACAAAAACCACACAGTAAAGCATATAGCATACTGTGTTAATGTGTATTTCTCTAGTGTTATAACATAATTAGGTAGGGGTTTGAATCCTGCAAAAGCTTACTGTGTGTTTGTGTGTGTATATGGGGGGGGGGGGGTGTTTATGTGTGTGATTTTCTATGAAAAGTGTTCCCTTTTTGGAGACTGGGAAAACACATTAAAAGAGGTACATTCCTCTTTGGAAAGTCTGAAGATGTCAGCATCCTACAAATATAGCAGGAGAAGAGAAACCACCCAGCAAAGCATATAATGTGCCATGTTAATGCATATCTCTCTAGCATCGTAACATAGTTAGGTAGGAGTTTAAATCCTGCAAATGCTGACAGTGTGTGTTTAGGGGTGTGTGTGTAGGTGTGTGATTTCCTTCGAGAGGAGTGCCCTTTTTGGAGACTGGGAAAACACATTAAAAGAGGTACATTCCTCTTTTGGAAGTCTGATGATGTCAGCATCCTACAAATATAGCAGGAGAAGAGAAACCACCCAGCAAAGCATATAGTGTGCTGTGTTAATGCGTATCTCTCTAGTATCATAACATAGTTAGATAGGGGTTTCAATCCTGCAAGTGCTGACAGTGTGTGTTTGGGGGGATGTGTGTGATTTCCTTTGAGAGAAGTGCTCTTTTTGGAGACTGGGAAAACACATTAAAAGAGGTACATTCCTCTTTGGAAAGTCTGATGATGTCAACATCCTACAAATATAGCAGGAGAAGAAAAAACACCCAGCAATGCATATAGCGCGCCGTGTTAATGCGTATCTTTCTAGTATCGTAACATAGTTAGGGGTTTAAATCCTGCAAACGATGACAGTGTATGTGTGTGATTTCTTTTGAGAGGAGTGCCCTTTTGGGAGACTGGGAAAACACATTAAAAGAGGAACATTCCTCTTTGGAACGTCTGATGATGACAGCATCCTACAAATATATCCGGAGAAGAAAAAACACCCAGCAAAGCATATAGCATGCCGTGTTAATGCGTGTCTCTCTTTTGTATCATAACATAGTTAGGTAGGGGGTTGAATCCTGCAATTGCTGAGTGTGTGTGTGACACAGTTGGTCAATGCAGTGTGGGTTTTGCTTTTGTTATGGTATGACATATCATGATTAAAACAGTATGTGCATTGCACACATCAGGTATCTGCATGGCAAATAAATATGTGTACATGTGACCTCAATCAGTACATAGGTGTGAAGTCTGCATACTACATGAATACATTTGTTTCCTTTGACAGATTGTGCCGCTGCTTCTCAGATCGTAGGTCACATATGTATGTATGTGACAAGCCCAGCCACTGTAGCGATCTGTGTCCAAGGTCATCTGTGCCACACACACCCATGACAGTTACTATAGAGTACTGTGAGTGAGGGTACATGCCTGGGGTATATGTCAGACATATGCATACACAACAACGACTGGCAATAATGGACAGTCATTATAGGTGTACAACAGCCCTGTGGATATGCATTCAGGCCCCTAATGTCTTATGTGACACACCGAGGGACTCCACAATACCTATAGATATGTGGATACCAAGGGACAGATGACATAACACGTGGCTGTATGTACACATTGGTACCCAACATACATGTTGAGGGCTACCACCTATGTGGTACTGTCGGGATAGTATGTATAGTAAATGTGGATGCCTATGCCATAGTCGGCTTACTGCTATACAGCTTTTATTGGACAACAGGTATCTGTCTGTATGATACCCTTGTGTAGGATATGCATCCCATCCAGGGAATGCATTGTAGGCCAATGCATGCATTTGCAGATGTGGATGGACATATCCCTAGTGTGTTTGCATGTACCTAAGAGGGCTATATGCCAAACAGGTGTGGTCCCAGGAACGGGTGGTGGTCAATACCACTGGTTACTGTTATAGTATAGTACCGGAAGGATCCAACTGTTACTGAGTTCCCTACAACTGTGTGTCATTTGTCAGGACATCATCTAATGATTAGTTATAGTCATGCTGTTGAGGTTGTGTATACTACCAGACTGCAAATCATTGACAGATATTAACAGTATCACCCACAGCATAGTGTCAACCCATGTCATACACACATGTGTACCCATGTTAGTACATATCTGTAGTAGAATGCATACTGGCCATTGAAAGATACTATGAGATGTTAATGTGTACAACAGGGTATGTCACACGTCCCATGTGTCCACTATGCATGTATATGCAGACAGTGTGCACCCACCATGTTCACAGATGTACACCTGCTAATCTGTAATTCACACATCACACATGTACTGTCCATTCACTAACACATGCTGGCAACACTGTACACTTCAGCCAAGTGGCACATGGGTGGACAATACATACTCAGACCTAACACTGGTGTAAACAATGCTACATTGACAATCAGATCTGTGATGCATAATGCCTGCTCAGATATACCTACAAGGATATCATTACACTTTCCTGTTGACAACTTGCTAATATTGCTACACTGCTATAATGTCACCCTGTGCATCAGAATCATGTTAGCCTGTTCCTCCATCAATGTTACAGATGACAGGAGGTGGCACAGGTGTCATCATATGCACAGGGTGTGTTGTTGGTTTGCCAGAGCCTGACATTGACCCATCCAATCAACGTGTCTGTGTGTGTGTGTGTGTGTGTGTGTGTGTGTGTGTGTGTGTGTGTGTGTGTGTGTGTGTGTGTGGGACAACAGTACAGCATGGGTCAATGTTGATGTAATGTGTGTGTGTATGTGTGAGCCCTAGTTGTTTGGTTAATGTGTGTGTGTCTGCATGCACACAGCTCCACCATGTGGCTGCCATATATGGGAGGTTGTGGGACAGCCACAGACTGTACCTGCTAGGCTGTACAGATCACTGTCTCTGGGCATGGACATGGTACCTGTGCCTGGCAGGGGTACTACGGGCAGTATCGGGTACCAACCCTGACTGGGTACTATCATCAGAGGCAGAGGTATGATGACTGGACCCATGTCCCTGCTGGGACTGGCCAGAGCCACGTGCACATGGTCTACTAGGACGGTCAATGGACAGGCCAGTCCCAGCATTACTGGGGCTGGTACTGCCACTACGGGAGTGGCTGTGATCTGTGTGCCGTCCACGACAACTGCCAGCTGTTGCTGTTGCTGGCATGCATCCGCATCGACATCTCAACCATCCTGCATGGTCCTGGCTCATGGAAAACACATTGTGGAGGGCATCTAATGTCTCCCCCCAACATCTATCAATGACCTCGGTGTAATTCCAAATGGCACCGGCAAGGTCACGGATGCTGTCATTGATAGAGGTGTAATGGGCCTTCTGCGCCCTTAGTCCCTGTCTGGTGTACCGTTCCATATGTGCCTGTGCCTGCATTACAGCCCGGAACATACTGGAGGTTGTAATACCTCTGGGGGCATGTCTGCCAGTGGCAATACGACCAGTGGTGCTCCCCCGAGAACCCCTGGACATCCGACTATGTGGTACCATTCCAGGAATCTGGCTATGGCTGCTGTGAGGGGATGCAAGTGCCATGGGTACCACACTCTCCTGGTTAATGCCAACTGTATGCTGTCCCTCGGCTAAGGCCATTGGTGATGAGGGATGTATTGGCAGTATGAGTGTGCGCATAGATGGGGTTGAATGCTGTGTACTGTTGATTGATGGACCGACAGACCCTGTCAAACCTTTCTGTGCCAGAATACATGTCTCATCATCTCCACTATTAGTGGCAGTGACTTCAGGTTCCCTGCTGCTTTCAGCCACCCCAAACTCAGCACCTGTGCGAGGAAGACAGGAAACACACTTTACAATCTGTACATGATGTTAGCACAAATGCACACATGCACACATGAACACATGCACACATGCATACATGCACACATGAACACATGAACACATGAACACATGCACACATGCACACATGAACACATGAACACATGCACACATGCACACATGCACACAAATGCACTCCTCACTACAGCACATACACACACACACACACACACCAGCAATCCAACACATACTCAATAGTGGGTGAAAGTGGGTGACAGTATCACAAGGCAAACAGTCACCTCACACATGTCAGCATGCAGAATATGTGTTGCTCAAGACCATGCTGTGCAAGTGTAGAGGGCCCTATTTAATGACATTATACATGGCTTTGATGCATGTGTGTAGTTGTTCAGTGATTGGCTACACCCTGGAACACAATGTGTACATGGACACAACATTGCTGTGCATGTATTATCAGCTCTGCAATGTCCTGTGCACCATCACTCACAGGTATACATACCATGGCTGCATGTGTTATCTGTGCAACACATAGATTGCCATGTGTGATTACAGTGTCGGTGTCCATAGCAGATAATAGTGGGCACAGGTGTAGCACATGCATGCTATGTACACACACGGGATGAGTGGTGTATGTAGACTTGAAGGAATCCCAATACTCAACATGGCCATTGTATAGTGGTTATGGTGAGTGTGGGACATATTGCAGATATGTCGGTGCCAGCCATGACATGGCATGCTACACAACTGCAACATTAAACACCACACATACCCAATGTGTGTCATGTGACCTATACACCCAATAGCATTCCAGGACATATATGTGACACTTTGTACAGATGGCGACTGCTGTGCATATTGTGTATACTGGCATATGTAAGCACACACACAACATGCTATGCATATTGTGTATAGGTGCATATGTTCGCACACACACACACAGCATTGAGGTGCAAAGCAATGACTGCTATGTGTAGAACTGTGGTCACTGTCACTGGATGGGGTGTAGTACCATGTGCCATCATCATCATGCATCTTGTGGTCACTCACGGCTACTAATGTGTGACAGACCACCACCTAGCATGCTGTACCTGAACTGCAGTGCCATGGCTACGTTCACAATTGCACAGCCACTTTGTACATGGGTGTGTGAGGTGCCCAATAAGGAGCATTGCCTAACATGACTGTGTTATGTGGTGAAGAGTGTTGCACAGCCCCATGATAGGCCTCTACCCCTGAGGTACATCATGTGTGTGTGGATGACATGTGGGATACTGAAGTGTGACCTTACAGCGGGTGTGTGGTAATGCCATATGTAGCATGTTTTTGTGTACTGCGTATGATAAACGTATTATGTTGTGTACAGCTGTAGCAACTATGCCTATCCAATGTGCAGTACGGTGTTGCCACAACTGTGTCTGATGCTCTGTGTATTGCATGTCATTGAGGCAGCTACTGACATTACTGAGCTGTGCAACGTCTTACAGCAAACATGCATGGGATGCATTATACGTAGGTGTGTTACGTATACATGGCCTACACCGCACCTATGACATGCACATTTCATTACCAACATTGCAGTTATACCACACTCACCAGCATGGATCGTCTGCCCTGCTGTCACACCAGAGGGACCTATGAGAATATGAGAGAGTTCGTCCGTGGCCACAACTGTGGCATTGCTACAGTGGGTATGCTAAACTACAGTAAAACAACAGTCAACAGTCACAGGTGTAGAGATAATATTCCAAATATCAGTATTGCACAACACTAGGCAGCACAACTGCTAAACACACAGTACACATCTCACGTAGACATAATCTAACAATACAGTTAACTGTAGTCTACAGATAGGGCATGTTACCTGCTCGTGCCATGTGAACATGCTGGGTGGCTCCGGCCTCCATGACAACACATGTCAGAGGTAGTTGCTGCTGTTGTCCAGGAGCCACCATGCTTAGGAGCAGCTCCTCCACTCTGGTGAGGGGGGTATGAATGGCCACCCCACCACCTGTGGCAAGCTGTTGTCTTTAGATATCCGATGCATGCCGCCGGACATATCTAATTAAATCACTGCAGTGATGGCGTACCTGCTCATATGTCTGGTCATGCATGCCTATGTCATTTACCCGACGAACAAGATCCTGCCACAGTGCAGTCTGCTCTTGCTGGTGCTGGCTGCTTCAGGAAAACAGCATTGTGTACTGCTGCACCAGGCTTTGCAAAATCTCATCTTCCGCCGCTGCTGTGTATGACGGGTTGCGTTGGTGGGCCATCTGGCTGAAAAAGATATGAACAATATGTGTGAGCGAGTCCTGTGGCACACCTTACACCTTTAACCACAGATTGCACTTTACTGACATATATACCATCCATTTGTCTGTCAGAGGTTACACATGTTTAATACCACTTATTGGTTCTCAGGCCACAACTGACTAACAGTGCTTGGCACACTCTATATATCACACCACTATACAACAGCACCCGGCACACTGTTTGTGACACAATGCACAACCTCGACACAGGGGTATATATCACACCAATGCACGAACAGAGATGTCATCCATTGCAATGAATGTAAAGTACAGTTACAGTAGTACCAGTCAACCACCCTAGTCATTGATGCCATAGCCATGCCTAACATATGTGTACAGTTGTTACTATAGGTGGCATACTGCTGTAACAGAGTATATATGTTGCTGGATACACATGTATACCCTGTAACACACATATGATTGCAGCCATGGTACAGGCATAATTACACACACACATCAGACAAGCATACAATGCACCACTGTATGCCAACACAGATGAGCATTACCTGTGTACCATACAGTACTGTGTGCCACTACTTACAACCCTTATGCCTGAGTTTTGTCCTCTGTGCAGACTACAGGAAACACACAAGACAGTGTTTCCAAGCAATGTGAACACACACCATACTGAGCTGTTTAGGCCTACAGCTTCAGGTAGTACTACAGTTCATATGGGAGTTGGATTCACCAGCAGTACCACTCACTAAGCATACATGTATTGCTTTAGCCTACAATGAGACACCACGGTCGTCAACAAGGAACTACGTTACATTGTATGCCATACTACTATGTCTGCCTAACAGTACAATACACATCATTTGCTGGCATCACAGCTAGGATAGACACTACCATGTCAGATACAACTTCACACTAACCTACCACACCTTTACAGACCTTGCACACATTCAGCATTACACTTATTCAACCTCACATAGCAGGTATTGCATTGAGTACATGTGTGAGTGCATAGTGTCATAGGTAGGTAATATGCTATTGGCCCTAGGGCCTACAGCAGCCTAGCCATATGCTATCCTGGCCATTGACACACATGTACTTTGATTTCACTTGCCCCTGCCAACCAGAACCACAGAGGGGGTTCCTGGGGTGTATTACCAATCTCCCAAACAATCATCAGGGGTATTTATGACAACTGCTAATGAGGAGCCTTGTTTGCTATTGCTAGGTGGTCTATTCCAGTGTATGGCATATCTCTGAGATAGGAACCTATCCCTCCAGCATGTGCTGTTTAGTGAGCTGATGAGGTTTAGGGCCCTAGAGCCTGTATCCCGGAGGGATTGTGATATGTTGCCATGGTGGTTGTCACCCAGCTATGGGTGTGACATACCTCTGTATGTCCGGCAGAGGTCACCTCTGTGTGGCCGGTATGCAATACAATGTAGATGTGGTTTTGTGAGTCAGTCTGCATAGGGCATCTGTTTGTGGCCAGTATTACCCTTTGTGAGGTATGTCTGTGGCCTTTCCACCTGCTGTAGTTTTCATGTGAGGTACATACCACACAGGGCATTGTGATGAGTAGAGGGGAACACTGACCTATATTTCCCTAGATGACACACCTGTTGTCTTGACACATTCCACACAGTCAGATTACAGGTCTAGTGTGGCACTGTCTTTATCAAAGAGGAGGCTACTGTCCACCTGTGTCCCATGTTCCCTTATCACACCTTCTGTGTTGGGTAGATCTCTACCTATGTGGTAGTTAATGGGTTCAGTGTTTTGGAAAGGAGGAATGGCACTTCAGTATCAACACTTGTCTACAGTCCATGCCTTGGTCACCACACACCTGTTGCAGTACATATGGCCCCATGTCTTTCTCTACCTCTCTCTCTCTCTCTCTATATATATATATATATATATATATATATATATATATATATATATATATATATATATATATATATATATATATATATATATACATATCTATACACATACATGTACACATCCATTGCTGTACACATAGATGTACATATAGGCACATGTACAGTCCACCTTTCATGGTGGGGATATCACTTATGTGACAGTAGTTGTGGGATGCACAGTTATGTGATTATACTGCACAGTGTTCTGCAGAATGCATGTGGGTGTCCTCGGCCCATGTAACTTTAGCAGGCCTCACTGGCTGTAGCATAGCAGATCTGACAAATCAGTCCCACAACGTTTAACCAGCACATGACATGTATCAGCACTGCATGTTGTTTTCTATGCCACACACTATGACCTATATAGATATATGCACATAACCTTCAATGACAGATATCTGTCCACCCTTCACTAACAGTTGTAGTATGTCCCTTGCCCTATGCACATGTGCAGATACAGATAGATACGTACTGCTGCCACACATGGATGATTTGCAGTGTGTAGAGTACTCTTCAGGAACATATACTACATGCCAACACATACATATGAGTTACATAACTTACCTTTGTATTTCCCTGCTCCGTCTGTTACAGTTTTGTAGGTTTTTTTTTTTTGGTTGTTTGTTTTGGGTTTTCTCCCTCTGTTTCTGTTTCTGTCTCTGTTTCTTTCTCTGTTGTCTGTGTCTCTGTCTGTGTCTCTCTCTCACTCTCGCTCTCTATCTCCCTATACCTGCAATGATATTATTGCATGTGTGGACAGCAGGTACAGCCTGCTTTTCTAGGTATCTGCACTTGTGCATGTGACAGCCTCTGCACCAATTGCTGCCCACCATTCAGTAATTGCATGCAGCCTGCTGTATGGTGATTGCATTACTCACTGTGATTGCAGCCCACTGCTATAAAATGCTAGGTTAGGTAGGCATAGCCCTTTCAGCTTTCCAAGGTGGGGCCCATGCTTGTTTGCTCTGGACACCGTTGTGTCAGTCAGAAGGTTGGCATATGTCTCTTATCTGAAGCTAGGGTTGTAGCCAGTGATATGCATGTTGTACTCAAACCTGAATGTTGTTGCTTCAAGTACACACTTCTCAGTGTAGACATATGCTCACCCCTCCAAATGCTAACACAGGATACATGGGAGTATGTACTTTCTTTCTGAATTAGACATTTAACTGCCATACAAATGTGGTTATTGCACTGTATTCCTGTGGCACATGCAGTGTTTGTGAACTGCTATACTGTAATTATTACGTTATTCACTTCTGAACAGTTTGTGGTTTGTTTGTGTTGACATTAGCACAGGCTGCTCAACACAACTGGTATGTCAGTACTGAGTATGCCTACCGACACCCTGTTTTTTGCCTGAATACACAGGTGTGTTGTACCTTTGGGTAGGGGTGCAGAACTGCAAAGAGCATTTTTTATTATCATGTGAGGTTTATCTTGCTGAACATACAGGGTTGCTATGTACCTGTTAGTCTATCAAGGCAAGTAGTCTGTCTGCGTAGCTCCCACCTGTGGACATATCCAGATGGTAGCTAGAGGTTAGCCTATTATAGTTTGTCTGTGTACCACACCAGTCTTTTCAGCACTGGCACATTGGCATTGTCACAGTTGGTTGCTAGCAGTACATGACTGCATTCTGTGATATTTCTGTGTTGTACTCCTACATAAGGGCATGCTTGTGGAACTCCTTCCAAAGCTATTTGCAGAGTGTGTAACAGCAGTAATGCTGATATGCCTGTGTGTTTCTGCCTCTGCCAGGCCTCAGATACTCTCAGGTATATATTTGAACGGCCTCAGTGAAAGGTACATATAAGTGAGATACACCTGCAATATATTACAGACATATTGCAGTTGAGACATTCTTGGGAATCAGAGCATATGTATACCTACACCTTTTCTGACGTGCAAGCAGTGTCTACTCTCACCTATTGACATTATTCATTACGTGTGATTCCACACTTGTCTGCCAAAAGTTAGTACTTTTCAGAGTGATTCAGTGGGGCACAGCTAACATTTGTTTACAAATCAGGGACATCCCTGTAAAGCAGTCACAGCTGGGGTGTCTGGCTTCTGCCCTACTCAACTTTGCCAGTATTTATCCTGGTCTGATACTGTGTGGTGTTTGTAAGGTGCTACTGTAACATTATTCCCTGCTTGGATGGCTGGTTCTCTTTTCACAGTCATGTCATGCAATTCCACAACAACTGTTGGTAAAGACCCACAGAACAGGATTTGTGTTATACCATTCCTAATTTCCATTTACATTCCCTCATTGTAATGCATGATATATTTATTTCAGCACCAAGTTATTTGCATATCTATTGTGGCTGAGTGGTAATTCATGCAATCTATTGTGTCAATGGTCTGGGGTTTGAGACTGGCAGAGGGCTTTTCTTTTGCTGCTGAGCAGAATAAGGGCCCTTCCATAAAGTGACTAAGGCACTTTTAAGCAGTTGTAAGTGGGTTTGCGTGATGCTTTGCGATGCTTAGCTAAGCACACACATGTGCACACTCGCTTAAACCCGCTTACTACCGCTTAAAAGTGCTTACTCCCGCTAACCCCCGCGCTAATTTCTTTTAAAGAAAAGAAAATGGGGAGATGGGAAAGTGGTGAAAAAGAGGGCACAGAGAGGGACAGACAGTAGGTAAACAAGCTCGGGATGTGCAGGTCAGGTGTAGGGCAGGTCCATAGCTGCCCATTTCTTTACCAGCAACAGCTGTGCATATGCAATAAATTTGGAGTGAAATTTGAAACCATCCACCCCTGGGAGAGGGGTGAGGACAACAAAGTATGTTGTACTGCCGATTATAATTATCAGTTTACATGTCCAATGGACATGTGTGCGAAATGGGCAGCTATGTATGGGGCGTAATTTTTTTGTGGGTACAGATTGCCCTTTTTTTTTTCAGGTGAAAGTGGAAAGTGAGGTAGAGGAAGTAGGTATGTTTGGTGAGGTAGGTAAACGACAAGACAGACAAGACACATACAGGGGTGGTGTATGACACATGGGGTGGGTAAACACAATTGACGGAGTCGGATGTTTGGAAATCGCAAGCCCATGAGCCCACATATGGTAACAGTGGAACTGAGATCCCCACCCATGGGCAGTCACCACTGCACCTTCACAGCCCCAAGGCTGTGCTAGGGGCTGCGTAGGATGGGCAGGCTCACCCATGAGATGTGCCACTGTCGCCTCTAGCTGGCGTAGGGGATCAGCGACTGAATGCTGGATCTCCCTACGCACCACAGCACGGACCCTTCGAAGGGTGACAGGTGGCCCTTCTCCGCCCACGCTTGCACGGGGGGATGAGCCCCATCCCCTGCAGCACATCCAACTGAAGGTGGCACAGGACCAACAGAGGAGGGGAGCCCGGGCTGGGCACTGGACCTGCTGGTGCCAGGTGCACTCACCAGCTGAGGAGGGACAGGTGGGTCCGCTGGGACCGGCCTTCCCATACGTTCTGTGATTAGGTGTGTTTAATTGCAATATAAACAACAGCATTCCAGATTAGTTGTAACAGCATGCAGTAATATTCCCATTAACCCAACACACCAAGGTTCCAACAGTTGAACAGCAAGCATAACACATGCATATATTGAATGACAGTGGATCTTCCAACAGCATGCAGGGATGTTTGGTAGCAACAGGCCACCATGATTGTGGTGTTTGAACAGGGCACATGCATCAACATGAATGCAAATATTTATAGAACAATAGGACATATGTCCCAACAAATATTTAAGATTACACATACCCATTGAGGTGTGGAATTGTATGGTTTATGCACATACAGTAGGGTGTAGAAAAAAACCTCGATTAACATCTTATAATTACTTTTAGTCTACACTACATTCCTAGTGACTGCAAGTGTATATCGCCTACATGTATTATTACACTTGCCACCATGCATTAGGTTGTGTAATGGGTTTGGCTAGTTCAATATATGCCTGACCTATATCTGACATACTAACTGTCCAAGATGCAGATGTTACTGCTACATATTCCTTGATTGCATTTATATTTCTTTATCTACATATCTGGATGTTTTCACATGACATTTTCACTTCAATTTGTACAGAACCCTGCATTTCCTGACACACACTCACATTTCTGGGAACCAAATTAACATGCTACTCGTGTGCCAGATTTACGTATGCATGCCAGCCAGTAACTGACTGTTGAGGACTGTATATATGCTTCACAGCTACTAGCACTTCCATCACCCACTTTATATGGGACTGCACAACTCTGGGTTGCCAGCACTTTTTAAAACAGTACTATTTGTATAATGCAAGGGTACAACAACATTTCAAACTAAGTGACACAGACACACTCCGGGTTTTAGACCTTTCTTAATGACATTACACACTTTTCCACAGGCTCATTCCTTTATTTGTTATAACGGTGCATATGGAAGACATATTCAAGACATATTATACCTTTATTAATAGGTTAGAACACTCTTTTTCAGGCTCACTCACTTATTTTATATGACAGTACTTGCAGAGATATTATTCCGGACATATGTTACCTTTCTTAATGGGTTACTACACTCTTTTTCTGGCTCTCTGACTTTTTTATCTGACAGTACATGCAGAGGACTTATTCAGGCCACTTTATGGCTGTATTATTGGACTACAACACTTTATTTCATGCTCTCTCCCCTATTTTATATAACAATACATGCAGAATAATCACTAACCTGCCTGGTGGCGCAGCCTTAGCAGCCTATCTGCATAGGCTTGCTAATTCGCAGCACGGTCACCTGCAGCTGTAAAGTAAATGAAGGGATATTGAGACATACCTATCCGTTATACAGAATCAATTATCAATTCTTACATACTGCATTCCATGGCTACCTACTCAGTTGTGGGGCATCCTGCATCCCATGGGCCTCCTGTATCCATTGGTTCAGGTGGTCCTGCTTCTGTCTCTTCAGGTCTGCATGGTGGTGATGGACCTGCTCACCAGTCTGAGGAACGCCTGTGACACTGTTGAAGTCATGAGCTAACCAGTTCTCAGCCTCTGCCTTGTACTCAGTCCCTTGGAACTGGCCCTGCAGGAGTCTTGACTCATGACGGTGGACAAGGAGCCAAACCATGTATTTTGACTCCTCAATGCCCCAACGTTGCGCTTGGAAGCGTGTACCCTCTCCAGCACCAGCCATTCTAACTGCAGATGTGAGCTATAATCAGTTATGGTGAGTATTCCCACCTTCGGGGCTTAAATATGCCGCATTTCCCACACTTTTTTGTGATTGGCCATTTTTGAAAATTCTCGGCTGACTGCAGACCTGCTTAGTAATGGTTAATCTACCATTACTAAGTATATGTATGTTAACAGTGACTGTTTCACCTAAGTTGTCATGGCTTAGTGATTCTGTACTTTGATTATGATGCACAGAGTCCTGGGTTTGAACCTTGTCATGCATTTTATTTTCATACTGTCTAGACAGGCTAGGGGGTGTGGCTGCATTTAAGCAACTTTGCTCTACTTTGCTCCACGGTGCCCTACGGTGCCCTGGTTGGCGCGGCGTGCATGTCCGCACAACACATTGCGCTGGTTAAAGCGCTATTTTGCTAAGGGCACCTCTATTGCGCTGGGTAAAGTGCTCTTACACTTTGGGCAACTCTATTGCACTGGGTAAAGCGCTCTTAAACTTTGGGCACCTCTATTGCGCTGGGTAAAGCGCTATTAAACTATGGGCAACTCTATTGCGCTGGGTAAAGCGCTGCTTAACTGCAAGCAATTATATATCAGGATCCTTTAAAAATCTATATTTTGTTCACTGATACATTGGCCATTTCACTGCTTTTTACTAATATTTTAATCATATTCGTCAGGTATTATTCCATATACTGATTTAAAACATAATTAAGAAGAGGAGTGGGGGGGACTCGACCCGTGAATGCCTCTTCTTTGTGCAAACGCTCTACCATTACGCTATTGCTATTTGGTGTGATTTGCATAAACATTCTTTCTTATGGTCTTCCATGTCAGAATTGCTAACTACAGCTAAGCAATGGGCACACCCGCGCAAATACGGGCAGCTATTTCAGGAATTTAAAAAAAATAAAATTAATGTTTCACTTTTTATAACTGTGATGGGGGTTTACAATGTCAGGGAGTGTGGTGTTGGGTGCAAGGACATTTGAGCGGACTCGCTCTTGTGTAATTTCATTTTACTTTTCCAAACCTTGCAGGGGTGTGGACATTTAGACTGCTCGGCAGTCAGACACGCCCCCTGCTTTCCTACACGCTACCTGTAAGACTTACGGTTGAGTCAGCGTGCCCTCATGAATATTCATGGCACGCTGATGTCATACCGTTCAACTGCAGCCTCCGAGCAAGACTTATTAAGTCTTACACGGAAGATTCGTGAATCCGGGGGTCAGTCTTTTTCACTGGATGGTGATACGGTTTGTCCTGCAAAAATTACTCTACGTATCAGTAAGAAAAGTTATACTCTGGGCTTTTAAAAAGACGGTGTTGCCCCTAAGAAGAATGCCAAATTCATATATGTTAATTAAATTCACCCATGTCAATAGCACCTCTGATCCATGATAAAAATGTCATATCAATAATCAGTATCCCATACTCAATGGACTTCAAATATAATTTCCAAATGTGCATTCACATAGTCCAGATGCTTCTGCCTCACACCAGTTTAATTTTTACTTCTTTGACAATTAATTCTTAGTCCTGGTCACCTCACCAACCAAAAAGGGATGAGTGTTTCATACCAGCTTTAGTATACTCAGTCATATTTACAATGACTGCATCCTAACAATGCATGCTTCTGCAGATAATCAAATGGCATATTCTCTTCTTACTTCATCATTTAGGTGTGACTATGCAGACAATTTATCACAATCACAAAAGCTACAAAACTAGACTGAAGTTCTTAAGTACTTAGACTCAACAGCATACAAAATGGACACTTGGAAACTGTTATTAAAGAAATGCAAGATGCAGTAAGAGACAGAAAATGCAAAG
Source organism: Protopterus annectens (assembly GCF_019279795.1). Lineage (NCBI taxonomy): Eukaryota > Metazoa > Chordata > Ceratodontiformes > Protopteridae > Protopterus > Protopterus annectens. The sequence continues at coordinate 279,306,113 of NC_056729.1, read as the reverse complement.
GTTGCAGTTTGAAACTCTGTCCTCAACGTGATGTGCTTTTCATGACATAGATCAGATGGCTCTTTATAGGTTTGTACTAAGCTAACTGCCCTTGTGAGCCATTTTAAACCTTGTCAATCATCCCTTGTGAGACTCAAACCCTGCCTTTTGCATTTGCAAGGCAAACACCTTAACCATTAGGCCACCCTCCCGTACATGGGACATGCTCCTTGACTTACTACTCTTCACTTCTGGAGATTGAACTGGGGTCCTAATAAGGAGATGATAAAATCAGCAAGAAAAGGAGAGTAATATTGCTGGGGCTGAATTCATCCTTGAGTCGTGGTGAGCATCTTCACAAGGCGGACACGAATTTTACAAAATCTCACCAAGACGACAGTGCTATATAGACTGTATTTATATAGCATATATCATGGACAGAAGTAGGTTAAAAATAAAAAAAAACAGTTGGGTGCACAAGTCCCAGGATAAAAAGGTGCCCAGTCCTGGTAGGCGCACTGGTGCGAGGACTGGAAAAAAATTACAATTTGGAATTTTCTCATAGATTAGTGCTAGGCTAACTGCCCTTGGAAGCCTAGCCAATTATCCTTTGTGAGACTCAAACCCTACACCTTGCTTTTGTAAGGCAAACACCTTACCCATTAGACCAACCTCCCAACCCCAAGCTATGAAAATATTTCAACAATGGTGCTAGGCCAGGCTCAGGGGACGATGGCTCACATGTTATAGAAAACTGACAGGCCAAAAAAGAAGCAAAAAAGTAATAGTGTGGACTACTGAGGATAAGGAAGGAATGATGTGTTGTTACTGTTGTGTAACAACTTCCAGAGAGAACTTAGAGAAGACACTTGGAAAGATTAAGAGAGAAATTAGAGGAAAGAAAAATGCTTGCATAGGAAAAACTGTCAAAAGCTTCAAATGCAGATTTGTGTTCATTAATATAGCAGAGGCATGAAAAACATTATAAGATCAAGAAACTTTGGAATGTTTGAAAAAAGAAGTGACAGAGGAAGTGTGAAACTTTAAAGAACAAAACCTAGAGATTTTTTAAAGGTATAAAAAAGAAATATGGACATGAGAAAGAAAAATGGATCTGATATGAGGCAATATTTATACAAAGGAGAAAGCCAAACTAATCAATACAAAAAAGCAGTTCCAAAAATATTTGAAGAGAAATACAGGCAAAGGCACCCAGATGTGGAAAATATTACAATATAAAAATAAGATAATAAAGGGGAATGCAGAACACAGGATTAGATAAGTAGAAGTTAAGCAAATAGAAGCTGAGGTTATGCAATATCTGTGAAGTGAAGGATTTAGTGTGGAAAGTCTAACATAAGTTATGTGGCAGCATGATGGAACAATGAGTCTGCAAATTAAGGAGAAACAAGTGGAACTAAAAGCCTCTGATTACTTTCCACATTCAGATCCTGTGGAGCCTTCAGTAGGAAAGATTCAGTTGGAGTTGTTCAGCAAGGGAAGGAGCAATTAACAGTGGCAATTCTGACACAGTCAACATTGTGGAATGATAGGCCGATGAGTTTGCTTAAGAAAAAGCAACATATTTTGCAGGATGCAGCAGAAGAAAATATGTCAAATAAAGATGTTCTGGGACTTTCTGCAGAATGTCTGCAGGAAAGAACAAGGAATGCTCCCTCAGTTTAGAGGAAAATGATCTAAGAGAAGAGTTGCTTGATTTAATAGAGATGGATAGACATATTAAGATCAACGAAAGACTAGATCAGAGAAAGTCGATAAGACTGAAAATGCTAGAAGTGTGATAAAACAGATGAACACAGTAATAAAGACTTTTAACAGAATTTCATGTGATATAACAGAAGTAAATAGGATATATTACTGTGTAGCTAAATTAATAACAGATAAAGTCTTACCACAAAAAACACAGGGCAGTAAGGGAAAGGAAGGGAAGAAATCAAATGCCATCATGGAAGCATTGGATAAAAAAGCTATAAAGCAATTAAGACAAGAAGTGTCTCTGTTAGAAGAGTTTTGAAGAGGAAACAGATCAACAAAAATGCTTAGAAAGATAGATGTGATAAAAGCAAAGTCCATTTATCAGAACACTATTGCGAATACAAAATAAACTAAAGATAGCACAGGCAGAAAAATGTATAAGATATACAGATAAATATAAAGGAAAAGTACAAAATACATAATTCATTGATGACCCAAAAAGTTTTATAGAGAATTGAGAAACAAAGAACAAGGAATAGAAATACCACCAAAAAATTGGTGTGTACCAGGATTATTTATTTTATTTAACATTTGTTTAATGGGAAAATCCGACATGGAATGAGACAATTTTCAGCAGAGGCCCAGGCAAAACACTCCAGACACATGTCTTTGTAACATGGGAGGAAACCAGAGTACCTTTAGGAAAGCCAGAGAAATGCATTAAGAATATGCAGACTGCACACAGAAGACAACCCAGCAGAGAATCAAACTAGATAACATCTTGTTGTGAGGCAACAATGTAAACCACTGCACCATCCATCAAACATGAGGAGAACAAGTATAAGATGACTTCCCTGCTTAGTTTATCAGAAGCATATCAGCGTCAAGCGAGAATGGAAATCAAACCAGAAGTAGATAAAAATTATGCACGACTAAATGTGCCAAAAAACAAAAGAAAGAATATAAGGAGAAGGATCAGATGAGAAGGCAAAAAATGAGGAAAATGCGTAAATATAGTTACAAGTACTGAAAACTACTAGAAAAGCCTCATGTCAATCAGGCTGCGAAGCAGGAATGGTTAAGAACAGGTGAATTTAAACCAAAAGATGAAAGGGTAATATTGGCAGCCGAGGATGGTGGACTACATAGATTTTGGTTTAAAAGTCCATTAAACATGTGGGAGAAACAATCAAATGTAGGTTTTGTAAAACAGAACTAGAAACAATCACACATTTAGTTACTGGGTGTGATACACTAATAGCAGAGGGCCTGTATACTGAAAGGCTTAACAATGTCACACAGAAAATGATGAAGTTGGGGCGTGGCCAAGGATGAACACAGGATAGCAGCAGATTTCTTCAGCTCCACCAATTTCATTACACTGACAGGAATTAATTACTTAAAAAATTAATTTTTGAAGTAATTTTCTTTCTAAATACGTTTGTTTTATATAGTTCTTGAACTATATCTAAAAAAGAAAGGAAATCTTAACAATATTCCTGTCAGAAATCACTGTGGAAATTTTCCTGTCAGTTTATCAGTCTGAAATGAGTTCCAGTAAGACAAATTCTCAAGACTCCAGCATCAAGAAAGAACTTCAGTCTCTGATAATTATAATCCAGCAACTTACTGATAAAATGGATAAAATGGATACTAAAATAGACACCTTCACAGAAAAACTACAAAACAAATAGACCTGTTACATACAGACCTGCAACAACAGAAGAACCAGATGACAGGCATAGAAGAAGCTGTGAATGACATGGAAAATAGAATCCAAGAAGAGGAAATCAACATTGAGTTTCTGCTGAAACAAAATACACATTTACAAACAAAGCTGGATGACCTGGAAAATAGATCTAGGCGCAATAACATTAGGATTTTTGGACTGCCAGAAAATATTGAAGGTAACAATATTACTTCTTTTTTAACAACTTGGCTCCCTAAAACTTTAGACTTACCAAAAGCATTCTCTTTTGGTATCGAAAGAGCACATAGATCTATAGCTAATACTAACTCTAACAAAAATATCCTAGATCAGTTATAGTTAGATTTCTATCATCTTTTGATAAAGAGATGGTTCTTAAATCTGCTTGGGCTAAAGCTCCTGTTAAGATTAATGAGACAACTGTGCGTTTTGACAATGACTATTCTTCCATGGTAATAGCTAAAAGAAAAGTTTTTCTGCCACTAATAAGGGAGCTTAAAAAAGCACAGTTTAAAACATACCTTCTGTTTCCTGCCAAGCTTAAAATCTTCCTTCCTGATGGTCCTAAGGTTTTCGATGATTTAGACTTGCTGTGGCTTAGTGGTAATGCATGCAGTCTATTGTGTCAATGGTCTGGGATTCGAGACTGGTAGAGGTTATTTGAGGAAGCAATAGCGTAGCGGTAGAGATGTTGGCTGCAGAGCAGGCATTCATGGTTTGAGCCCCCACAACACCAATTTTGGGATGGGAGGGTGGCCTAATGGTTAAGGTGTTTGCTTTACAAACACAAGGTGCAGGGTTTGAGTCTCACAAGGGATAATTGGCTAGGCTTAAAATGGCTCGCAAGGGCAGTTAGCTTAGTACTAACCTATGAAACCTATGAAGACTCTGCTTTACTGTTTGTCAAAGAAAAAAGGATTTTGGATAAAATAGAAGAAATGGAATGGGCTAGTTCTTCATTAAAGAGATTGGCAACTGAAGCTTCGTGGAAGACTTCAGAGAAGAAGAAGAGACTAAAAAACAAATGATTTGTTATATGTTTTTTTTCTCTCTCATCATTTTAGTTCATTATTAATCTTTTTGAATATAGTTCCTGCATTTCCAGAAAGCCACAAATATTTTGGAAAAGATTTAATCAAAGTTATTCTCTATGTGCAAAGAAATGTTTTGTTTCATAACCAGTCAAAATACCTGAAGATTTAATGGCAAGCTGTCATTCAATTTGTTTCTCTTTCTGAAAAGAAGTAAGGTTAGTAATTTGATACATTTTTTATCTTTACCTTTTTTTTTCCTTCTCCTTTTATTATTTTCTTTGTTTAAACAATGACATTCTATTTAGATTATGTAGTGGGTAAAGGGTGGGGGAGGGCAGGGAGAGAACAGTAATGAAAATATCATTAATAAAATAATAACATATTTATTCCTTGTAAAAGTTTTTATAAGTTCTTCAAATGCTATTTCTAATTATACTTTCTTGATTATACTGCTTATGCCTGTTTGTAAATAATCTGTTATGCTTTAACTAATAATAATCAGAACTAAATAAGAGTAAATAATATGTTTTATTTTTAACTCTATTAATATAAACAGTAAGTAACATTCCATTGTATATACTTCTTACAGCTTTCTCTTACATTTTTTTTATTTCTGCCTCACTCCCTTTTATTTTCTACTCTCTTTTCTTTTCTTTATTAATATATAGAAATGCTTTTGATTGTGTGGGCACAGTGAATAATAGGATTTGTATGAAAATTGAGTTGGGAGAAGAATGTTGAGTTTTATTGCTTGTTGGTAATTGTGGGCTTAATTTCACTTACATAGAGGCTGTAATGATCTGTGGAATACATTGTGAAGGTTTTGTCATGTTTAGATGCATTTACACTGCTAAACGAATGTTTGTCACTAGTTTTTAATAAGTTTCCCGCCAAAATGTTAAGAGAGACAATCTGAGATGTGGGCTGTCTCATGCACAGTGTTCATGAGTTACTTCAGAAGCTTCAGCTCACAGAATTCTCACAGAGAAACTGAAAGCAGTTAGTATAACCTTTGACATAGTTATCACACTGACACACCACAGATTCAGGAAAATACTCTATTCATAAAATATGTCAGTTATAATGTTTTGTTTCATAACCAGTCAAAATATCTGAAGATTTAATGGCAAGCTGTGATTCAATTTGTTTCTCTTTCTGAAAAGAAGTAAGAGGCTGTAATGGTCTGTGGAATACATTGTGAAGGTTTTGTCATGTTTACATGCATTTACACTACTAAATGAATGTTTGTCACTAGTTTTAATAAGTTTCCTGCCAAAATGTTAAGAGAGACAATCTGAGATGTGGGCTGTCTCATGCACAGTGTCCATGAACTACTTCAAAAGCTTCAACTCACAGAATTCTCACAGAGAAACTGAAAGCAGTTAGTATAACCTTTGACATAGTTATCACACTGACACACCACAGATTCAGGAAAAATACTCTATTCATAAAATATGCCAGTTATAATGAGTCTAAATGATGTAGTTTCTTGTAGTAAGTAAATGTCTTATTTTAGAAGGCATAGAAAATGAAACATTTATTTAAATGTTTTTGAAAATCTACTTAACAGCAGCATAATAATCTGTGTTAAAATTTGTGATCCAAACATATACTTTACTATAACTCATTTAATTCATCTGATTGACAAGCATAAATAATCTTATAACTCTATTCTGGAAGAAATGTCATGTGATATATTTTAAAGCAGTAGGTTAGCATGACTGTAAAATCTGGTTACTAAAATGTGTTTGCTGTGCATTATTTTGTATAAAGCAGACAGATTTATTCTAGGGACAGCAAGTAGGATAGTGCTCAACAAAGACACAACTCAGTGAGATCATATATATATATATATATATATATATATGTGTGTGTGTGTGTGTGTGTGTGTGTGTGTATGTGTATGTGTGTGTGTGAGTGTGATGGCTTTTTTTTTATAATGCAAGTGTTTCTGAGAATCTGCATAACTATCCAATATGATTTATAATAATTTCTATGAATACAATATTTTACTCTATTGACAAAATGAATGTTTGCCACAAGTTTTAATAAGTTTCCTGCCAAAATGTTAAGGGAGACAATCTGGGATGTGGGCTGTCTCATGCACAGTGTCCATGAACTACTTCAAAAGCTTCAACTTACAGAATTCTCACAGAGAAACTGAAAGCAGTTAGTATAACCTCTGACCTAGTTATCATACTGACACACCACAGATTCAGGAAAAATACTCTATTCATAAAATGTCAGTTATAATGAGTTTAAATTATGTAGTTTCTTGTAGTAAGTAAATGTCTTATTTTAGAAGGCATAGAAAATGAAACATTTATTTAAATGTTTTTGAAAATCTACTTAACAGCAGCATAATAATCTGTGTTAAAAACTTCTGTTCCAAACATATACTTTATTATAATTCATTTAATTAATCTGATTGACAAGCATATGTGTGTGTGTGTCTATTTGTATGTGTGTGATGGCTTTTTTTTTTTTAATAATGCAAGTGTTTCTGAGAATTTGCATAACTATGCAATATGATTTATAATAATTTTTATGAATACAATATTTTACTCTATTGACAATAATGAGTTTAAGTAAATGCTCATATACAAACAATTCAAAATTTTTTTTTGGAAGCTGTTAATAGTATTCACATGACAGAAAATAGATGCATCTTAATATATGTAATGTCTGAATCATATTAGCCAAAGTTTTTGATTTAAATGAATTTTAGAACCTAATTTTCTCTCCTCTTGATTTCTAACATCAAGATTATTTGAATGCTATTTGAATACAAGTGTTATATATTACATAGATCTATATAGTAGTATGAACAGTTTAAAAAAAAAAGTTTATTTTAGTTTATATGATGCTGTTTTACCAAATGTGTAGTTTTGTCTTGATAGATAATTGAATTGAAAACTGTTAACCTCAGTTAAATATAACTAGTATTAAATTGATAAGGTGGTAGCTGAGGTACTGCTGCTTAGGGTAGGGGTTAACTTGAGTAGTAAATACTACTCTAAGTTGGAGTTTTCAACTCCAGGCTGAATGCAAGGTTTAATCCTTACATTATTTTCACTTGTTCATTGTTATATGTATATAGTTTTGACATCCACAATATATTTTGTACACTCATTGTCACTACAAACAAAATTGAATCCTATACAAAATCCCATAAGAGATTTAATAAATACAGCTATATTTAAAGGTACACCTAAAAGAGGAGATGTAACATTATTTATCTTGTTATTTGTTATTTCGATCATAAGATTCTTGAGTTTTAAAAATGCCAAATGACATCTTTAAAAGGAATTTCTTTAAACATTAATGAATTGAATAATCCGTGTAAAAGGGCAAGCCTAATAAGATACATTAATTTACACAAGGCCAATCTAGTCTTCCTGCAAGAAACCCATCTCTTGAAAAAAGATATTGATAAACTAGCCACTAATAAGTATACAGTATTGGTTAGTTCAGAGCACACTCAGAAAAAAAGAGGAGTGGCTATTTTATGGAATAAAAGTATGCCCATTCCTAAAACCATTAATTCTTTTCAGGATGACAAAGGAATGTTTTGTATGGTTACAATACAAATTAATGGGAAGACTTACACTTTAATTAATGTATATTGGATACCTGGAATTGGTATTAATACAGTGAAGCATCATATCGATAAGATCATATCATTCTCTATAGGGGATATTATTTTAGCTGGTGATTTTAATTGTATACTACATGAAAGTGATACTACCACTATAAGGAAAAGAAGAATTACATCTAATGCAAAACATTTAAATGATTTTGCTAATTCTTATCATTTGAATGATATTAATAATCAGATAGATTCAAAATCATTACCATACACTTTTTTTTCTAACAGATACAAAACTTATTCAAAAATAGATAGGGTCTTTATTTCTAACCAGATGGTAACAGATTTAATTAATTCCAAAATCATTTCATGTCCTATATCTGATCATAACTCAATTGTTTTGAATTCATGATAAAAATACTCATAATGTTCAGATCAAAAGGATACCAGCATACTTAACTCAGCTAAAAGACTATAAAGAATATATACTTTCAGAAGTACAACATTTTCTAGGCATAAATAATACTCCTGAAGTCTCCATTGTCTATGTTTGGGATGCCTTAAAATCATATCTATATGGACAAAGTATCAGATGGTATAATAATAAAAGGAAATCTTGGGATAAGGAATTGTTAGATATTCAAAGTAAATTAGACTCTTATAAACATAATAATAAAGAAAATATTATGGACAAGAAAGTTATTGAAGAAATAAACAAACTAAATGAGAAATACAAAGAAATTTTAACTCATAAAGTTAAAATAACTTTAGAGAAATACAAGTTTTTGTCTTATTCAATAAGCCCCAAATGCTTACATAGACTTAAAAATAAAACAAAAAGATTGAATAAACAAAACCATATCAAAGAAATCTTTTCTCTAAGGAAAAAGAAGAATGTTTCTAGTATACCAGAAATACTGGATGAATTTAGAAATCACTTTCACAAGATTAACCATAACAACATTAACATGGAACCTAAAGATAAAATAAAGGAGTTTATAACCACAAACATGAATAAAAAGCTTAATAAACAACAGATTAAACTATTGGACAAGAGTATTTCATATACAGAAGTTATTACACAAATAAATAAGCTTACATCAAACAAAGCACCAGGTAATGATGGTATTATACCAGAGATATATAAAATCCTTTCTAAAACTACATATTCATTAATACATAAGGTTTTTATTTTGGCCCAAACTGAGTTAATAACCCCCCCATCTTGGCAATATACATTTATTTCACCAATTTTAAAACCTAATAAAGATCCAACTAGATGTTCTTCATATCGACCCATCTCATTACTTAATGTTGATTATAAAATGTTTATGAGTATTTTTGCTGATAGATTGAAGACAATCATCCCGGCATTATAGATATAGATCAGACGGGCTTCATTGTAAATAGAAATACTTTTGATAATATAAGAAGAACTTTAACATTAATTGATTTTGCAAATAGGAAAAAGAAAGATTTAACACTTATTAGTCTTGATATAGGTTCAGCATTTGATTCAGTAAGGTGGGACTATCTGTTTACCTTACTGAAATGCACAAACTTCTCTGATGCATTTGTAAATTTAATTGAGCATTTATACAAAGGAACGCTGGCTTATATTAAGGTAGGAACATATGTTTCACAAAAAATACCCATTCTTAAAGGTACAAAGCAAGGATGTCCACTTTCTCCACTATTATTCACTTTAGTAATGGAGCCTTGGGCTAATTTGATTAGAAACAGTACTGACATAGAGGGTTTTGAAATAGGCGAAAATACAACATCAAAAATTCAACTTTTGCAGATGATGTTCTAATTACATCAGCAGGATCTAATTCTTCTATGCAGTCTTTATTTGATAAAATGATGAATTTTAAAAGTATTTCTGGTTTAATATTCAATGAAGAAAAACTAAAATACTACCTATATATACACGAAAAATATTCTCATTAGTGATTTTACTAAATATGTACCCAATTCAGGTCAGATAACTTATTTAGGTATAATACTATCTAAAGATATTAAATCTATTATATATAATAACTATAATACCTGTTTTCTTAATATACAAAATCTTTTTAATACCTGGAATAATATGTTTTTACTATGGAGGAGAGACTTACAATTATTAAAATCATAATATTCCCCAAGATTTTATACTTAATACAATCAATAATACTTTCACCTACAAAAATAATTATCAAGAAACTGAATACACTAATGTTAAATTTCTTATGGGCACCTAATAGACCTAGGATTGCATTAAAGAAACATACTAATAGCTGGTCTCAAGGGGGTATTTCTTTTCCAGACTTTAATTTATATATTATCTCTTCTATTATAAAAGTTATTACTTTATTAATAGATCAGTCATATATCGCAAAATGGAAAGATTATTGGGAGCTAATTAGTATGCACTTCATGAAAATCTCCTTAACACATAAAAATATGATTGTAAATAACTCCATGTTGTGGTTGCTAAAGGAATTTTGTACTTCACCTATTACACCTAAACATATTGTTTGTTACCCATTAAATATTATTACTAGTTATCGTAACTTTATATTCATGCACCCTCATTATAGGGAATGGAATTTTATTGTATTCCTATAATGTATACTCAGGGTATGCTTATGTCATCTACTTCTGAAGGAGCTCATTTAGCTATAGATAATGATCTAAAGTACTGGTATCAGCTGATATCTGATAATAAAGTTAAAAATCTAGATTTCTTAAAACAAGAATTTGATCTAAGAGAAACTTGCTGGTTAGAGGTTCAGATCTTTAGACAACATCTCATTGATAGAATAGATCTAATGTCTATAACAGTTAAAGAATCTATTCCAAAACTGATTGATTACTTGATATTAAATTTACAGCATAAAGTTTCTGATAAAGGTAAACTTTCATATATACATAAAATTATCAGACAAGAAACTTTTTACAGTGTAGAGTCATACTGGAATTATTTCACCTCTATTAATGGGGACCCACCAACTCAACAAGATAAACAATATATATTGGAATCTGCTTATAGAACTACATCTTCCATTGTCTGGAGACTTTATACATGGAAATTTTTACATAGATCTTTTATACACCTTTGATGATGAATAAAATAAATAATAAAGATAATCTATGTAAGAGATGTAATGTAGAAATTAATGCTGACTGGGCTCATATGTTTTATGACTGTATGAAGTTGAAAGAATACTGGAAGTCAATTAATGAATTTTTGCAGGCTCTTTTTACAGATAATTTCATTATTTCTAAGTCTCTTATATTATTCAACACACCTGTACCTCAATGTGTTAAAAAGATTAAGCTTCCCTTGTTATGGTCTATCCTAGCAGTGGCCAGGAAAATAATAAATAGAAATTGGATTTCAGATTCACCTCCTTCGTTCAATGAATTTAAAAATGTTATGAATATAATGTGCCATATGGAAATAAGCACAATTAGAATGAGAACAACTAGAAAAACATCATATTATATTGTATGGGATAATTTACAAAATTTGTTAAAAAAATTCTAATTTCAATAGCACGGTATTTTAGTTTAATTAATTGATCTGATTGTAGTGGATGTCTTTGTAAATACTTTAGTTGTTTTGTTGAATATTATAATAATACCTATTTTTAATTACTTGTATAAAATTGTTATGATATTTCTCTTATATGTTAAAACAATAAACCTGTTTTGAAAAAAAGAAAATGATGAAGTTTGTATCACATGGAATTACCCATTACAAACAGTTCAAAAAATAGATGTGAGAAAACCGAATTTAGTAGTCCATGAAAAGAAGACAAAAGTGGCATTGATCATTGAAATTGCTATACTCAGCGATTACAGTGTCTTTTGTACAGAGAGACACAAAATCATAAAATCCCAGGATTTGCAGGTAGAAATGAGGACAATGTAGAAGAAGGATACTCAGTCAATTCCAGTAGTAATAGTAGGAACAATAAGTCACCTAAAAAAAAAGAATTTACAGTAGCATTTATATTTACTACAGATACATGCCGCTTCTTATGAATTGCAGGAGTCAGTTCTAGGCACATTGCAGGTGCTGTGAGGAACACTTCTGGCTAACACCAAAGACTGAAACAATACTAATTTCATAAATTTTAATCACACTTTGACTTAAGAAATAAGGTTCATTGCCATCATGGTGCTAGAAATACAAAACGAAGAGACAATATTTATTAATTGTTAGCACCTAAATGTGTTGCAGCCAAAGTGTTCCTTGTTAGGAAGTCAAGCTCTTCAACTACACTAAATCTGCATTCAGCAAATGAGCTAACAATGTAAAACTGAGTGCCAGTCACTGCCAGCTGAGCACTGGATTAAGGCAGACAATCTGTTCTCCATCTGCCAAATAAAAAAAAAAAGTTGTAATTAGTGTGAGTTAGGGAGTTACTCATGTTCAGGAAAAGAACTAGTGATGCTCCCAGTTTTATTTGATCAGAAAAAAACACTACCTAAAGGGGTCTTTCTAGTTTCACTTTCCTCTGACTTACTTTCTGGAATTCATGCAAGCATGCATACATGCGTACATACATACATGCATTCAGACACACACACACACACACACACACACACACACATATGCACGCATGCACACGCACACACACACACACACACACACACACACACACACACACACACACACACACACACACACACACACACATTTTAATTACTTACCTTCTTCCAACATGTTGGCAGCATCAGGCAAAGTGTTTAAAAATAATATATATATATATATATATATATATATATAGATATATATATGTGTGTGTGTGTGTGTGTGTGTGTGTGTAAAAATATAAATAAAAGCTTGTTCTTACACTCTTGTTTCCTCTCATGCCTTAATTACTTCTTTCTTCCTGCCCCGAGTCACTTGAGGCAGTCTGGGCCAATAGGAAGGGCTCTACACTGCTTCATGCAGCAGCCCGATGAGAAATCCATTGAGCAATAATTCTGCTAGTACTGATTTGTGCCAATCAAAGCTGATTGATGGAATCCTCATATGTAGCTGTTTTTAAAATAGCTCGACATTATATTAAGCTGATTTTTGTTTTTGCCTTTGTTTCAAGTACCTGGGACAAAACAGAAAGCCAGCAAGTCAAATATTAATTTTAAGTTAATGTATCACATTTTTTAATGTTTTTAGCTGAGGAGCTACAGCCCAGCAGCCATACCATGAGCCACTTCGGCCTTATGCACATGGAGATTTTAGGAAACCTAGATTCCTCCCTAACATGGATGTAACAAAGACATATTGACACATTTCCTTGACACATGGGGTTAAGGAAGAGACTGCATTTTCTACAGCTGATAAGTTGTTACTGTGTGGTGTCTGTTGAGTCATTTTCCAAGGGACTCTGGCCATGTTCCAGAGGTAGATGTACTGGTGACTAAAGCCTCATCAGTCTTATGCTGTGGCTTATCTGGATTACTTTGTCATCAGTTCAGAGGCATGGAATTTTCATCTTCCTAAGGCCCATGCAATATTAAGTTTGATTAAATGCCATAAAAGTGTTAGGAATGACCAAGGTAAGGTACTTCAGGTAATATTCGGGACAGGACTATTAAAACCACAGAAATAGAAGGTAGAAGCTGTTAATTATTGCCCTGTACCTCAGACCAAGAAATAAATTCATAGGTTCATAGGTAGTAATAATCACTCTGCAGACCATTGCAAGCCTAGCCAATAACCATTATTTGAAAAATCACTCCTTTTCCCGAAAATAAATTCAAATTTGCAGTTCTTAAGCAAGTGGGCAGGAAGATTAGGGGTGGACCTTGGCCACTGTGGTTCAAAAGAAAAGAATTGTATTGTCAGTTACAACTTAATGCCTGCAAACTGCATGGCGTCAATGAACACATGCCCATTGTGAGTCTATTGAAGCTAAAAGCACTAGCTTGCTGATTGGTTGAGACTATTTTAATACAAACGTTGTTAACGTTTTAATGCATACTTGTTATTAAGTAAATACATAATTGTTTATTAAATTTAAAGATTTTAAATTATGTTCAATCTTCACTTTATTACTGTAAGAATGACTTTATGAAAGCTTGCAGTGGGGATTCTTGGTCATGTAGTTTAATTGAGGGGGCTCATCAATCATATGAATTAAGTAAAGGATATTTAAACTGTTTATTTTTTATGAATTTTATCTGATGAAGTCTTGCTAAGATGAAACTGCTTGTCTATTTTGTTTTTTGAGATAAAGAAATTATTTTTTTGTATTACGTTTTTGTCCCCTGGTTTGGCATGGTGCTTTTTTGGCTGTTTCAGGAGTTTGTGTTTTTCATTTTTAGTTTTAATAAAATTAACTTTACTATTTTGTTTTCACATTTAATTTCAGACCTCTCTCATTGCTCCAGTTCTTAATATCAGTGGTGGCTTGTGCTATTGGACTGCAGGACTGCAGCCCTCCCCCCCCCAGCTGTAAAAAGAATGAAAAAGAATTAAAGAATTTAAAAAAATAAAATATTTAGTATACTATACTGTATACTGGCTGCTTAGCTAGCTTTGAGTCCAACTGACTCGTTATAAAGTCCTGGAACTCGAACTGCGCATGCATGGTCGATGAGTTCCTGGTTTAAAAAAAATAGTTTCTGTAAATCCGGACTGCTGTTAAACCAGTCCAGATTAAGAAGAGAAGGCATCAGTGTACAAATGCCCAGAAGTCTATGTGGTTTGTAACTGCAGTAAAGTGGAAGGGGATCGGACTGCCAGGTTCGCAGTCACGTACGTGATGTGGATGGCTGGATGGCTACTGATTGATTCTCAGGTCTCATTCTCTTCCTGCACTTTGCGTGGTGGGGAAAAAGAGAGCAAGCCAAGAAACAGTCAGCAGCAGACAATATTTCTTTAGTTTGGAGTGGACTTTGGCTTGGAGGAGTTTGTTCAATTGATCTGATACACTAGTGGCTGACAGGCAGCAGTGGTGTTGGATAGAAAGACAAAAGAGGTGCTTCAACTGAAAAGGAAGGAGGAAAGGAAGAAAGTATCTGGATAAATTACTGCAGGTAAGTAAGGTTAGTGAAGGTGAAGGAGGATAAAAAAAAGTTAAGTTGTGGAATAAGAACTTTTTTTTATTGTTGAAATTATAATTCTTAAGTTGTAGTAGTTGGTGGCTTGCTTACATAATTATTATATAATTTAAAACTGTCTTTCTTATCTTGAGTCTTAAGATGGCAAAGTTCTAATGTTCAGACCCTTCTGTGTGTGTGTGGGTGTGTGTTTGTGTGCATGTGTGCATGTGTGTCCCTGGGATTCATGAAGCTCGGCGGAAGGCCGGCGTTAGGCTTGCGCCGACCGTGTGGCATGAAGATGGCGCAGTAGCACCAAATGCATATTAATGAAGGCGCGCTGCCGCCACAGCCACGTGCATATGAAACGAGCGCGAGTGCATAGGGCATTTCGAAGTGCCACATGGAGGCGTGGAAATGTCAGCTGTCGACGTGCAACCTAAAATGCTTGCATATAACAATTTGCATGCAATAGTAATCACATCTGTCAGTGTCCGTGGATGCTGAAACGTATGCAAAGCCTGCAAGACAGTTCCTGCGAACACAAAATTAAGAAGCAAACACAAATGCACGGTAGGGAATAACGGGTCCCCATCCCTCGAACAAATGACATTGAAAATGGTGTGCCCGTAGTCCAATGCAGTGTAGATAGTTATACCAAGTGAAAGTGAAATGCATCATGTTAGCGTGCCGCCAATAGCTACGTCCAGCCCAATGGTCAGGGTCACCAGCTGTCCCACATTGTGAGGGAGAGTACACAGCTGGGCAGATGTGTCCATAACAAAACCACGATAAATGTAAATATCTAGCAACCGTATGACAGAATTATATCCCACAACACATGTAATAGTCACATACAATAGGTATTTAACATACCATATGTGACAAGAAGTAGAATAAGCAAGAAAACGAAACAGAAGGAGCATATAAACTGCTACAACAATAAGGCAACATGTAGGCTTAAAGGAAAAGTATTATCCGTAGCATTGACTGTTGATATGTGTTGTCCAGTACAATCGGATATGTGTCTGGAATATATCCCATCCTGGACATAGGAAAAGGTGGCACCCTACCAATGATCAGAGCAGTAGGCCAAAATCCGCACACATGTGGTCCAAGCCATACTTGTCAGGATGTGTCACAGTTGAATGGGTATTACCCGAGTGTACCAACCATGTCATGAAAGTTAAGTATGGGCGTGTACCTATGTGCGTGATGTATAGCATGTGGAAGGTGAAACATGCCAGGGTAGTCCACACAACCATACAGGTACCTGACATATGTAGTGTATGCAATGTGTTACCTTGAACATGTCATGGGCCATCAACCAAAGCAGTGATGGATGGAGTGTCAGGAAAATGTGTATGGGGAGGATGGGTAATGGTATAATCCTCAAAGGCGAGACTGTGTTGTATGCAGAATAGGTGAACTGGAGGTGTATGAGGGAGCAGCGGGTGAATCAGAAAGAAACACAAAGAACATGTATACACATCTGCAATACAACCTGACAGGCCATACTGTAGAACACAATCCCACAAACATATGAATATTTAAATGTGAGATACAAATGTACAGAAATGTCACCGGCACATACCCACAGAATGGTCCTGATGGAACCAGCCCATTCAAATGCAACACACCTGGATGCATAATAGAATACCCATCATCCCCTCCACAGCATACAACCCGCCCCCCCATACCTGAACGTCCACCAAATCCAGCCATACTTGGCCTACTAGCTTGGCGCAGCCACATCTACACATAGTGACCACTACTCATAGGTAGTAGGCAGTGTCACCCTAGGCAGTTTCAGGATTGCAAACTATGTATCCCTTGCATGTAAACCCCCCAACACATTTTTGTAAAGCCAAAAGAATGGTCGGTATTGGTCTTGTTAAATTTTTTGATATCTCTCATGGGATAAGTAACTTGTGTAAACATCAGAATGGGTATCAAGACACAATGTCCAGTCCTGTAGACATCTGGACACAAGTTTGAATGTGCAGTAGTGGTGCACGAGACTGTCCAGCCCTAGACGGTCATGCAGAACCTACTACCCAGGATCAAACACCTGCCCGTGATGCACGTGTCCCCACATGAATAATCGAGAGAATATATTGTACAGATTCACATAGTGGCACTTGGAAATAGGGTGATGAAGGCACTGACGTAAACAGGGTACCCCCTGATCCACTGTGTGAGGGACAGTCACTGTGTGGGTAGGTGTGTCCTAACCAACAATGATACATTGAAAAATGTCCTGTGATTGTAGGAAATAACTATGTACCATACTGCATGTAACAGTTGCCTAAAGCAGTCATGTCAAGATAGAAAATACGTAATTCATACAAGAAACAGACTAACAACTAAAGTGCTAAAGATGTAGGCTCTCAGCTAGGAAAATAATGAATGTTCTAAACCTGCACTGACCGTGGGTATGTGTTGGCCTAAACAATCAGGTGTCCACAGAATATATCCCAACCTGTACATATGACAATGCGTCAACCCTACCAATGGTCAGAGCATTCGCACAATAACTGGCCAGCCTCTTAATCACTCACAAATCCAGTGACCTTTGGAGGAAAGGTGTTGAATGAGAATGACTAATTACAACAATTAAGAGTAATAGACACATCTAACTGCAGAAAATAAGTAGTAATACGAATCTGTCAACACGTTCCAAGTTATTAGTACTAATATGGTAGAAGTATCTGTGATTGTCCCTGATTTGTCATAGCCTTGTCCCTGTCACTGTAGAAACTAGTCCCCGAGTATCACAGAGGTCCATACACATATGTACACCAACCATCACATTTGTTGACAGGACTATTGCATACCTGTAGTGAATTTCTAACTGATGTCCAGAATAATATTCATTGTATATATAAATGAATGAAATAGTCAAATGTGAAGGGAATGTGAAGGGAAACACGTGGAACCCCCCCACCTGTATTATGTAGTGTAGCCACTCCCTGCCCTATATTATGTAGTGCCGACCTAATAATGTAGTCAGAGGTGCCCAAACACCTGCATCTGTAAACACAGGTAGAATGTTAAAATCTGGACTAACTCTGTCCATGTGTTACGTCTGATATTTGAGCAGGTACAGGGCAGTTCTAGTCACCAGTCAGACAAGTCTAAACTTGGACCAGCACATGAACCCCCTGACAATCAAACACACGTATGTGCAAGGACTATAAGTGCAGGAGTTCTGAATATCCTTGGAGTGAGTAGACATGCAGCATGGGTCCAGAGCAGTAGGAAATAGGGAATGTCGGAAATGTAGTACTGCGGTTTTCCCAGCAGGAGAATGGATGTCTGCTGTATAAGTGAAGCAGTGAGGTGTATGTCAGAGTAGCTATGAACCATGGGTATACATATAAATGAGGCAGAACAACAATAGTGTAGTGGTTAGAGCATCCGCCTAACGTAAAGGCATTCCCAGTTCAAGTACGACTAAAGCACATATTAATTTATTATGTAATGAATGCCTCTGTGCTGTAAAGCCAACATTTATACATGTAAAGGTGACCGCGTTTCTGGGGCCGTTAACCGGATTCCATCAATCAAAGTGGTACTTTCATAAGGAATAAGGCACATGTAATCACAAAGAAGTGGCAGTAAACATATGTAACTCACAATAAGTAGATGCAAGTGCGCCTGCGTGGGTGTAAGCAGCTTGTAGCATAGCAAATGTATGTTGTCTTGTACAGCTGTAATTTTTATATATATAGATATATAGATATATATATATATAGATAGATAGATAGATAGATAGATGTGTGTATAGATAAATATCCACAGACATAAAAGAAATATGCAATTTTATATATATATATATATATATATATATATATGTGTGTGTGTGTGTATAACGAACGCCGAAAGACGAAAGCAAACATAAGGGTAGTGAAGGGAATCTAGAGCAAGTAAGGTATTATAAAGTGCTCGCAGCGTATGTCAGATAAAGCTGCACAAGAGTGAGTAGAGCACCGCTATTCACACCAGAGACAGGGTTATACCAGTGGCCATAACATCATTGAAGTGCTACGTCAACATTATACACAGATGGAATGTAGTACATGTTGCGACCACCTACACTTGTAACCCATAAATTGTTCGTAATCCATAACACCAGGAAAGGCACGTATGTGCAAATATGAATGGATGGGGTCCCTGTGAATACACGAGGTGGTACAAAATGTGTGTAGGGCCCCAACGCTCTGGAGAGGGCAATGTGTAAAGGTGTGTCATGGCTGCGATATCAGGTGGATAATGGCTGTTATGCGTGGAAACTCAACACGGGTGTGGTGGAGAAACTATGGATATGCAATTATGGACACAGGAGTGCTAGGGTGTGTTGCGCCGGTTGCAATGGAGCAGCCCGTGGAGGTCAGTTAGTCCGTAGGTGCGATTCCCAGATAGAGCGTCGTCTGTGTGGAGACATGTGTGAATGGGCGTATCATCGTCGGACGTTGTACGTCAGGGCTGGCAGCCCGGCATGTAAAACCTATCTGCCAACCATGAGCAGAACGGAGTTCTGCTGTGACAACCCCAAACTGGGAAAAGCAGAAAGACACAACTACATGCAGACATCAATATGTTGACGTACAATCTCAGTAACACAAACACTCATTCTATTAACATTAATAATATGAATGTGCACAGAAACAAACACAGTAGCAGGAATAATAGGCTGCGCATACGAGTAATAGGTTGAATGACACTGTATCACATCACACTTATCAGCGGCACCCCAGACATGAAAAACGTATGACATCTGTCCGCTGTATAACGTGCAGTATACTGATCACAAGTTTACCGGAGTGAAGTGTCGGTGTCATAATGACTAAGGAAATAGTATGCTGTTGAAGCACTGATAAAACCCAATATGCATGTGTAAGTGTCTATGTCCGGGAAATGTATAGGTTAACGGACACACAGATGTATATATAGATAAAAACGTATATATATATATATATATATATATATATATATATGTATATATATATATATATATATATATATATATATATATATATATATTATATATATTTATTTATATACACACACACACACACACACATATATATATATATATATATATATATATACACACACACACACACAAAGATATAATACATATATATATATATATATATATATATATATATATATACACACACACACACACACAAAGATATAATACATATATATATATATATATATATATATATATATATATATAGATATATATATAGATATATATACACATACAACAGGTATTGATATATACACATACACAGAAAACAAATATATATGTCATTGTAGATATACACATGTACATAACTAGGTTACTTTACAGCAATTAGGGGTAACATATTTACAGACCGGGCATATGTGACTGGGAGGTCTAATAAATAAAAGTTGTACCCCCCACACCGCCCAGCTAGGCCGGTCAGACATACAGACAGGCAATAAAGATAAATACACTGCTGCTGTCCAAAACACCGGCAGGAAAGTACTAGTGGGAGAGATCTGCAAGGTCTACACTTTAAACATGGATAACGGTGTCCCATGGACCCCAAAAATTCACTGTACGTGTGAACCCGTGGTTATCGATGTGAGCAGGATGTAGATGTACATGGAACAGTAGGTTGTGCAAGTGTGACAATACATGGGTTGACAAAATGTAAGACATGTGTCCCAAGATGGGGAGAGTGGGCAATGTGTAGGGGTGTGCTCATACCCCAGCTGTGCTCACAGTAAGTATTTGACATGAGTGCTGTAGAGGGGTGCCAGGTAGGTGAACCATGGGTATGCAATAATGGGCTTAAGTGTGCAGGTGCTGGTTGGCAGAGATGTAGTAGGCCCGCCCAGTGGAAGTCATTAATATTCCTATGTGGGCATAGCAGACGCCTATACCTCCCAAATCTGAAGAGCACATCTACTGGATAGTCTGTAAACCATCGGGGGAATACATAGGGACCAAATCAATGCCATGTATCCAATTAGCATGGACGTCCATAGTTATGAATCAGAATGTAACAAAGTCCAACTAAACACTTCTAGAACTAGTGATATTAGGTGGACAGGTGGCGGAATACAGGTAATGACAGATGACATCTATGAGTCATAAGCAGCATGTACCTCGATGAACGTGAATGAATACATATGCTCTGTGACTGTCAATGTGTCTGATTAATAGAACCAATCATCTAAATGTGTCCCACAGGGTGTTATGCAGTGTTCCTGATACAGTGTTCATTCTCCCCCATTGGCATGTGAGGTCTGCTAGTGACGGAAAGTGCATAATTTGCTGACCACCTTAGGTAGATGATAGCATAATAGATGAGGTTTACCACACGTACGCCTTTGAGGGACACACCCGTCTGGGCAGTTGTGTCCTGCAAAATGAATGTTATGGCACATGGCCTGTGAGTTCGGGAAAGGAGGCCATATATTGTGTGTAGTGGTGTCAGAAATGAATTTGTTGTATCAGAAACAGCTACATGTAATAGGAAACAGTATTAGCAATTATAATGCTACAAGAATAACCTTAACTATGCAAACCGTTTAAGTAGTCAGTTTACTACTGGCTGTGGGTATGTGTTGCCTTGACACATGTGATAACTCTACATATAGGATCTATAGGGCCGCCACCATTCCGAATGGCCAAAGTGGGACCTGCTCTGTAGAAATGTCAGACGTACCAGGGCAGAACATACCTACAGCCATGCATAGTACAGAAATATACATATCACCACAAATCAAAGCTTAGTCTAGCAGCAGTAAAGTTGCTTATGCTACTACATATAACATATCGACATGTCAGGTATACAAGACCTGTAACAAGCAACCACTACAGACACGTAGAATATGAGAATGTCCCCTAATCAGGACAGTTGCAATGGCTAGAGTATTGTCACATGACATATGCCTAATGAGGGACTGTCCCATGCAAAGTGGGAAAGATGTTACTCCTACAGTCTCCCGTCATGCAATCTGAAAGGTGGAAAACGTACAGTAGGTATGTGGTAGCATGACTCGGCGGACAGCTGCGTTAACAAAATAACATTCACATGTCAGCATTGCAGAGTATCGGTTCTCATGCATCAGGCAGATGGGAGCAGATCGTATGAGGAACACGCGCATAATATGATTACGTCACTGGACAGGCCGCCGAGTCCGTACAGTCAAGTGCCTGCCGTCGCCAAATGGTTAGACATACCCGATACTGTAGTCATGTAGTCCGATGTAATACGCATCACAAGGGATCGCACACACCCAGCATGAGTGACAAATGTAAGCACAAATGTCGGTGAGCGAGCGGCTGTAAGCGTGTTTGTCTACCAGTATGCCGGTAGTGCACTGTCAAAGAAATGTGGAGTCTAAACGGGTATAAGGTGCTGTAACCAGAGGTCAACAGTGCTTAACACTGTGCAAAACCACACACAACTGCTCCCACCTGCTGGAATGTGCCTTATCCAGTCCGTATCCAAAGGCGTCGGTCTGTCCGCAAATAAAAAAACGTCCTATTCACGTGTTGGTAGCAGTACCCTGCGCACATAGCTCATGTGAATTAACAATAGAGCATGGCATATGTACAGACAATAGACCACACACACACCATACAGCACAGTCATCCAACAGTATAGCAATGTACTGGCAGATATGTCCGGACCACTGGTGTATGCATGCCTGGCCCTCCTGTGTTTCAGTGTGTGAGCATGCCCAGTATGACTGTTACGCATGTTGTCGACCGACATTACCGTCATACCGTCATGTGTGTGAGCATGCCAAGTATGGTCAGCTGTATCGCATGTGTCACATGTCCAGATAGTCAGTACTGTGCTGCCGACCCCTCCGTTCTACACAGGCAGGTGTCATGCTGTGTCTGCAGGTTAGCTAATGGTCATGTGGCATTGACAGTTGCTACATGTCTGCATAGTGTGAGGGGACATCCAACCGCATCCACAGTCCTACACAGCACCGTGGGTGGTGGACATGACTCTCACATGTGTAGGTTGGACGGGGGGCACAGCTGACAGTTGTACACATCTGCCACTACTGTACTGGTATGCCAGGTACTCCATGTCAGTGTGTGGACCTACCTAAATTGCTGGTTGGAGGGATACCAGTGTACATCAGATCCCAGCTTTAAATGCCAGCATAGTGGTGTTGGATGTCCTAGCTTTCACAACCTACATCAAACTGCCTGGCCTGCTGTAATCTGTGTGTGTCTTTGGGGGCTGGGGTCATTCATTGGGCATATCCATAGGCCATTGTATATCATTTGTCTGTATTGGTCCACACCTGTCCAGCTGCATGGAATGTGTGTGGGCTGTACAGACACACATGATGTTCATCCCATAATCTGCAGTGGGTTAGGACACCCTGTGTACTACTGGCTACCATTGTGACCCCCGTATGTGCTACAGATGTCATGGTGCCACTATGGACGTGTACTGTCTACTGGTCTAACATTCGTCCACCAAAGTCTCTTGTATGCTCACATACATACCATAGCAACGGGTAAATGCACATTCTAATACAACTGCCAATTGTTAGGTCGATAGACGTACCCTGGGGGTGTTCTGGACCTGAGGACGGTGCTGGAGAGCTGCCTATGTCGGATGCACACAGTGCAACTCCTATACATGGCCGAGCACAGGTAGTGCCCTGTTTGTCATCCATTATACTGTGTGTGAGTCAGCGACGGGAAATCCGTGGCTACCTACTGTGTCAGTTAATATGCCTTGTGTTGCCTCTTTGCCAACGGCAGGTCATACTGTGCACGGCCTTTCGTCAACTGGGCCCTGCTCAGGTAGTTCCTTTGCCAAGTCACACTGTGCCTGTACAGGCCTTGGCAGTGGTGTTGGGCAGTGTGGCCCTGCCCCATACTGTTCCTGCTGCAACTGTTACTGCAGGATCAGATTGTGCAGCATAGCAAATACCATAACAAATTGTGTGCATGTAGCTAGTGAATACTGCAGGGCTCCACCGGATGTGTCCGGATACCAGAACTGTGACCTGAGCATCCCAAACACATGCTCAATTATATGTCTTGCCTGTGCATCTGCCTCATTATGGTGTGAGTGTTCAGGTGTGTGTGCATTGCTGATGGGTGTCATCAGCCATGACACCAGTGGTTAGCCAGCATCCCCCACTAGGAGACTGTAGGAGATGTCCATATTAGCAAAGGTGTGGTACAGCTGTGTCAGAAGCCATATATCAGAATCATCATAGCTTCCAGGGCAGACAGCACACACATCCAATCTAATGCCCTGGCCATCGCATATGGCCTAGCTGTTGGAGGGTATGCCCCTGCAGTGAATGTAAGCCCTACCCCACTCACCGGGTGGTGCTTTGATGTGTACGTGTGTGCAGGCTATAGCACCCAGTACCCCAGGGTAGTCAGCCATGTGGTTGAAGAGATGCATATTGCTGGTCTACTAATCATGTGTGTTGAGGACATGTACATGTTCACTAGCATGTGTTGACATGGTGTCTGTGAACTGGTGCAATACTCTGGATGCAGATGCCTGTGAGATCCCCATGATATCCCCAGTTGTGCTGTGTGAGGTACCTGTGGCTAGTATACCTAGGCCAACACATACCATGGTATCCACTGTGATGGGTTTCCCTCGGCCTGTTTGATGTGTCAGGTGTGGCAGGCACAGGCCAACATGTCGCTGTAGGAGGTTTCTGTCCACCCCATAGTGCTCCACCATCCCCAGCTCATGTAGCCCCTAGTAAGTCACCCTGGTCTATAAAGTCTTATGTCACCCCAGTAAGGGTTGTTCGGCAGCATACACATCCTCACTGCCCTCAGCCTCCTGCACATGTTGGTCTATGTTGCCTGCTGCAGCCCTTCTCATTTGGTTGGACTGTGTTGTGAAATGTCCCCGAAGGTAGACACTGGTGGTGTAGAGTGCGGAAGAAACCTGTGTGTATGCTGCTTGCTCACATTACCGTACTGTTCAGGTGCAGGCTGGCCATGTCATCTACTGATTGTGCTGATCATTACCTGTTTGTGCAGCCTGTACATCCTGACTACCCCACTACTGCTTTTGTCCCTCCCAATGTCACCAGGCAGGTATAGACACACCCCTAGCTTAGGCGTGCTAAGGCAGAAGCACTCCCGAGGCACAGTTCTGCAATGTACGTACAGTATGCCTGACCCCCCTCCCATGCTGTCAACTATATTTAAGCATTGCACCCGGCTAACTACACACATACACTCCAGGGATCTGCATCGCACCCTGTGGATAAATGGGATACACTATTGTCAACCTCATCTGCATAGTATAGTCTTCGAATGAATAGTTATATGACCCATACCAAACCTCCAAATTAATAACCACTGCTTAGTGTAGCTCAGATCCGTACACAACTGGTAACAGGTGCCTTACTATCACCATATTTGATGTCCCATGGTCTTCCCAGCAACAAAATAACCGGTGTCTACATGACTACAACCCGGGACCCTGCACACAACAGACAATGTGCATTACCACTATGCCATGGCAGATATTCATACATCCGATGTTATCATGTACAGATCATCCGGCACAAACATTCAATAGTGCTGATGTCCCCAGACATATATGTTTATATCTATGTCTATCTCTCTATATCTACATATATATTATATGTATACATATATATATATATATATATATATATATATATATATATATATATATATATATATATATACATACACACATATACATATACACACATATGTAGATATTGCATTTATATCACAACAGCGGACCACATGATAGCAAAGCATTAGACAGGAATGAAAAGGAAACTACATGTGCCACCTGCATCATGTAATGTTGTTACTATCAAGGCATGTGTGTTTTGTTGCATCACACGGGTCAGACTGTATTAAGGGTAAGAGTAGGTCTGTTGACATTTACTCACCAGACCTATTGGCGAATGTATGTGTTGACAACCCAGTGTCTTGGCAGAATATGCGGGCTGTGGACACTATATAGGTCAGCAACAAAACACACTGAACACATCCTGCAGCTAGCCACCCACAGATACCAACACATAGGGTATAACTGCCAAACACACACCTGCCATGCCTTGGAATTGAGCACCTACCTGTCTATTCTACCACACTACAGCATTATGCAGTAACAGAATGCGCTACCGAGTTTTAGCATCAGAGCACTCCCAGAGGCATACTTCTGGCTGGGTGACATCATCAGCAAAGGCAAAGACGCCGATAGGGAGTGTACAGAGAGTGAGCTGTGTAAAAACATTAATCTGTCCCCAGGCAGCTGGACACACACACGAGGCTGGGATTAGAACATAGAACATACTACCTGACTACCTTTTCACACTACAGCATTACGCAGTTACAGAACGTGCTACAGAGTTTACTGGAACACAGCACTCCCAGAGGCATACTTCTAGGTAGGTGACATCATCAGCAAAGGCAAAGATGCTGATAGGGAATGTATGGAGAGTGAGCAGTCTAAAAGCATCACTCTGTCCCCAGGCAGCTGGAAACACGCACACACTTGACAGTGCTGGGAGTTGAACATACACCTAACTACCTTATCACACTACAGCATTACACAGTTACAGAACGTGCTACTGAGTTTACTGGAACACAGCACTCCCAGAGGCATGCTTCTAGGTAGGTGACATCATCAGCAAAGGCAAAGACGCAGTTAGGGAATGTATGGAGAGTGAGCAGTCTAAAAGCATTACTCTGTCCCCAGGCAGCTGGAAACACACAGACACACACACACTTGACAGGGCTGGGAGTTAAACATACACCTAACTACCTTATCACACTACAGCATTTCGCAGTTACAGAACACGCTACCAAGATTACTGGAACACAGGACTCCCAGAAGCATACTTCTAGGTGGGTGACATCATCAGCAAAGGCAAAGATGCCATTAGGGAATGTATGGAGAGTGAGCAGTCTAAAAGCATTACTCTGTCCCCAGGTAGCTGGAAACACACAGACACACACACACTTGGCAGGGTGGGGAGTCGAACATACACCTAACTACCTTATCACACTACAGCATTTTGCAGTTACAGAGCATGCTACCGAGATTACTGGAACACAGCACTCCCAGAGGCATACTTCTAGGTGGCTGACATCATCAGCAAAGGCAAAGATGCCATTAGGGAATGTATGGAGCGTGAGCAGTCTAAAAGCATTACTCTGTCCCCAGGCAGCTGGAAACACACAGACATGCACACACTTGGCAGGGTTGGGAGTCGAACAAACACCTAACTACCTTATCACACTACAGCATTACAGAGTTACAGAACGTGCTACCAAGATTACTGGAACACAGCACTCCCAGAGGCATACTTCTAGGTGGATGACATCATCAGCAAAGGCAAAGATGCCGATAGGGAATGTATGGAGAGTGAACAGTCTAAAAGCATATTACTGTCCCAAGGTAGACGGAGACAAACACACGGCAGTGGTGTGAGCGGGACAACTGCCTATCTATGGAGCACTATTACAACACTACATAGATATGAGATGTGCCACAGACAGTACACCTTTCAAGACAGTCAACCAGTGTGTTCAATGTAGGAATCCATCCTGACGTGGGGTATGGACATCTGTTGCCTTGTTGACCACTATCGCTAAACAGGATTTCAATGGTCATGCCCATACACAGAGGCACATAACTGACACAAGGTGTCACTGGGCATGCTCACACACTTAGTAGCACACATCCGTTTGGAATGTACTGTGTGTCCATCTACACAACGGCGTACTGGGCATGCTCACACACTTAGTAGTAGCGAAGGGCTGTCTTGTATGCACACGGATTCTAAACATGGAAGGGCACAGTGTGTCGATAGTAAATATTGTTAGCATGAACACTGCACTACATATATCTGACACTGGTCATCAGTGCTAGATGTGTAGCGTTCGTAATCACAGCTGACAATCCAGATCCAACAATGGGGAATACAGACATCTCTGCAGTGAGGAACACCTGGCATATGGCACAGTTGTGCACAATAGCACTACCACCCTATACCTCAGATACAGACATGTGGGCCATAAGACCATGACGGACCACTCCAGGTGTTAGTGTCCCTACGTACATGAAGGCCATTCACATGTACTGACCAGTACACACTCAAGAGCCATCGCAGATGTCTCCGGTGCAGATCACAGTGGTAAATGCTGCATTCTACTATGTAGCCCTCAGACATCACCATGTCCTTGGACCAGCAACACACATCCATACATTACTACAGCACCATGTTACTCATGACCAGTGGACTGTACATAGGTCTACAGCAACTGTGCAGACTACACATGTACTGACAGGGTTCCATCATGTGTTATGCAATGCAATGATACCACTGTTCATAACCAGGTCGGCTCTACACATAACAGGGGCCCTGGGTCTTATACAGCTGTAACAGATGACTGTTGTTGTACACCAAAAAACACTCATGTTTGGATATGACATACATGTAATTGACGTGGATATGTACATGGCCCACACACACACACACACACACACACACACACACACACACACACACACACACACACACACACACACACAACACATATGTACATAGCATAGCTTTTGCTGTCCTCCGTGCAGACAAGTGGCTACAGCAATCACATGCATGCACATGGAAGATAGGTCCATGGCTGTTGAATGCTAACAGTACATAAGGTAGCAATGTTGACTGAGGTAACATTCTCTCTGTACTAGTTACCCATGACAACCATCATATCATACAACAGTACATGTGTCATGTATGTCATCACACATGTCCACCAATTGCAATGCATACAAACATGGCTACATGACAGGAATGTAGGACCAACACACATGTACATGTAGTGGTGTGCATTCAGCTACCATGCATGTGCAGTAGCTGATGTATGCAGTTCATCTGTGTCTAACTAAAACATGCAGTTGCAATGCAGCCCCATCACTGACACCTGTATATGGGGAAATACTGACAGTACGGTAGGATGTACATCAGGTATGGATGGATGTGTGTACATAAAGTGGTGGTCCACCTTTGCAGATGGATGTTTGCTGAAGACAGCTCACAGGTGTGTCACAAGCCATTCTACCATGACATGTGCAAACAGTACGCTATGTTACTGTTACTTGTAGGTGAAGACATACAACCTACACAGCGGTCAGGGTGTTACTGACTGTAAATCACTTGACACCTGTAACACTTACGTCCTCCCGTGTGCATATAGCAGCACAATTGCCGAAGGTAGCGTCGGTACACATAATGCGGCTAATACTGCTGCATGTCTGTCAGACGTATCATCATATAGCAGGTGTATGATTCACAGTACTACCATGTGTGTTTGCTTGTGTGACCATATATGCCACGTATGGTC
Source organism: Protopterus annectens (assembly GCF_019279795.1). Taxonomy (NCBI): domain Eukaryota; kingdom Metazoa; phylum Chordata; order Ceratodontiformes; family Protopteridae; genus Protopterus; species Protopterus annectens. The sequence continues at coordinate 279,276,645 of NC_056729.1, read as the reverse complement.
GGGAATACATCCCAATTGTTACACACCCCTGTACACTGTTGTAGAGATCTGTACATACTGCAGTGTAGAAAGCGAGACATAGGCAAGGGTGGTGTGTGTATCACACACGTCAGCTATCTGTATGTGAATGACATTTGTGGACTCCACAGTGTGTGTGTGTGTGTGTGTGTGTGTGTGTGTGTGTGTGTGTGTGTGTGTGTGTGTGTGTGTGTGTATGTATGTATGTATGGCTGTCTGGTGCATGGAGTGAGGGTCTATGCTACCATACAGAACAGACAGGATCCCTAACCCCCCATGGTGATGCAATCTACTACCCTGTTGATGCCATCGGTCTCAGCCTTACTGGCTACCTGTACATGTTCATTCTCTGTGTCGCGTCATGTAGGTGCACAGTACTGTGAAGGTGATTACCACATAGGCAGGGGTCCTCACTTCAACACTATCGAGTGTGCATTATAGTGTCATTGACCCCGTGAGTGCAGGCATGTTACTGTGTGTTTCTGTGTATGTCGGTGCGTGTTTTCATCCTGTAATGTGACAGTGTATTACTGCTACACAGTTAGGCCTCATGCTATCAACTGGCCTCTACCCTTGACATCAGCCAGACCGCTGTGTAAACCCCCCGCACCATGTCACTGTACCTGTGATGTGACCCGGTATGGATGTCACTTCTTTAGCCACTGTAGCCTATTAAACTGCTCACATGCTTCTGGATCACTAGATGTGTGGACATCTGTGGAATGGTAGCCTTTCTAACAGTGAGGTTGAGGCTACGTATAGCATGCTGGTATTGCCATACATGCCTGCGAGTACTCCACATTTACACACGGGAAACTGCAAACACTGCTACTTATTGGCACATGCAATTAGACCTTAAGGAGGGAAGCAGGGCATCATTACCAACATGCTGTTGCTGTTGTTACCAAGACACATACTGTGAACATACAACAATGCACTCTAACTGCAAACACTGTAATGTAATGGCACATGCAGTTAGACCTTAAGAAGGGAAGCAGGGCATAATTACCAACATGCTGTTACTGTTGTTACAAAGACACATACTGTGAACATATAACAATGCATTCTAAACCTGTACTACATGGTATGTCTGGTGCGTGTCAACAGTACACAACAAATGTAATATACACTTATCTCAGTATTCTGTTCACCCTGTGCATCAGACCATATGAGCATGTCCCTGCACTGATGGTGTGGATGACAGGGATGCGGCACAGGCATCATCATATGCACAGGGTGATAATGTTTGCCAGGGGCATAGGCTGCACCAGTGGATGACATCATGTATGTGGGTTAGGGCCAGTGATCTGATTGGACATGTGTGGTTGTTATGCATGTGGGTGTTGCAGTGCCCTACAGATGTTTCTGCTGTGTGCATGTATGTGTGCACACAGTTCTGCCATGTGTCCGGCCTACACAGGGGTATTATTGACAGCTCCAGATTGTACAGACCAGGATGTACAGCTCACTGTGTCCGGCCATGGCCACGTGACCTGTGCCTGCCAGGGGATGCATGGGCACTACCAGGCAGAGGTACAGATTGGCTACTGTCCGATGACACATGTCCACTGGAACCGTGTCCCCGCTGGGAATGTCCAGGGCCATGTCCACGTGGCCTGCTGTGTCCTGGTGTGGACAGCACAGCACCAGCTGCACTGCTACTGCTACCAGCACTGTGGGAGCGGGCATGTGGGGCAGCTCGTTCACGTTGACCTGCACCAGGTGGTGTAGCTGGCCTACATCCACATGGCCTATGCCTCACTCCTACCAGATGTTCCAGCACAGACAGCTCACGCTCACAGATTGCCATGCCATGGTCAAGGATTCCAACCATGTCACCCAATTGCCTGTCCAGAACATCAGCAATCTGCTGTTGAGCATTTGCCATTGCCTGGATGTTGTCATTTAAAGAACAGATAGCAGCCCTCTGAAGCCTCTGCCCTTCTCTGTTCTGCCATTCAGCACATGCCTGTGCCACCATTACAGTCTGAAACATGCATCTGGTGACACCAGCTGCTGCGCTCTGTCCTGCAGGTGCATGTCTGCCAGAGGTCCTCCTACGAGCAGCACTGGCCACATGCCTGTGTGGCATATCTGCAGTCATTACACTGACACCATGGTGTGAAGACACACCTTCTGTAGCCACCACACATTCCTGTTCCAAGCTAACACACGCTGACTGCCCTTCCTCTATGGCCACTGGTGATGAGGTATGTGTTGGCATGAGAACTGTGTGCGGGGAAGAGGGGGATATAGCTGGGATGGCAACCATTAGTACAGATTCAGCCCCTGACAACCCTGCCTGTACCTCATGCATATGTTCATCACTGCTAGAGTCTGTGGTGACACTAACATTAGATGGACCGCAGGAGGGTAATGCACCTACATCACCTGTGAATGCAAAGAAAGACTCTACATTACAATAGAGACACAGACAGACACACAGACAGAGACACAGACAGAGGCACAGACAGAGACAGAGACACAGACAGAGACACACAGACAGAGACACAGACAGAGACAGAGACACAGAGAGACAGACACATACAGAGACAGACACAGACACACAGACACACAAACACAGAGACAGACACACACACACACACACACACACACACACACACACACACACACACACACACACACACACACACACACACACACAGACCATGCATGTGATTTGACAGAAGGCATGCAGCATGCATGTGATACAGCAGACGGCATGCAGCTCAGACATTAATAGTGGTAGTTAGCATACATCCCTGGGTTGCACACAACAGCAAGCAGGTGTCATATCAGAAGCCATGCAGTTCACACAATCATGGTAGTAAGCATGCATCCCTGTGATACACCATTTGGACCAGCACAGGTTAACAGTACACATGGCTGATGTGACCTTGACATTAACATGTAGTATGACATGTAATCTGCTGACATGTGCATTGACATGCATACATGGCTGACACAATGGTGTCCTGACACATGTACAGCGGTGTAATGGGTATCACATTGCAGTGTTGTCTGTATGCCCTACAGATAGAATGCACTTTTAGCAGATGTGCATGAGCATTGAAGGGTAGTATGAGGTGTCTACATTGCTATACAGTGTGAAGTACAGACACTGTGCCATTGCATGGCATCATGAGGCATCTATATTGCTATACAGTGTGGAATACACACACAGTGCATAGCCATGACTGCGTGCATACACATTACATAACTACTGTGGATTGTGACCCACGTCGCTGAGGTGTATACACACTAAACCATGCTGTGTCATGTGACAGGTCACCAGAAGACCTATGGGTGACACCCCTGCACAACTGCTAAAATGTCTTAGCTGCCTGGCAACCGTGTCCACACATGGCAGACTTGTCAATACACCATGTCCCACATGACATTTATGTGCCACACACACGAGGTGCACGGCTGACAGTGATGTCCAACAGCAGCAAGGGAAATGTACGGTATCTGTGGTCTGATGTGGTGTCTATGTCTGTGGAAGCTGTACAGGTGACTACTGTCATGCTGTGACACAGTCATGATGTTCAACAGATCTTATATGGGCAAATTAAGTGACACCTTCACAAGCTGCGCACAGGCTTTTAGGATGTCCAGTGTTCCACATCAACTATATAACCATTCAACAAAGGCTATAGCTGGACCATGTGCGGACAATGTGCAACAGGGTGTATACACTTCACATCTACTGTGTGTTGCTACATGTCTCTGGCCATCCTCCATGGCCATGTGTGAACATGTGCTGGCCAAATGTTTGTGATGGCCGTCTATCTCACATGTCTGTGTTGTCCCATATGACATATACCCATAGATGTCAGAAACGTCACTGTCCACAGGGTTATGCAGACAAAGGGTTGTATGTTTGGTATGTGGGGTATTTATTATGGGATAGTGAGACAATGTTGCAGCCGGAACACTACATGTCTGGGACATGTCAGATGGCACATCACAATGTGTGCACCCATTGCAAGGACATATTCCACAATGGTGAATCCTGTGGGCTGCCCATATCCTAGCTCACTGTGTGGTACTGTTTGTGTACCACACATGTGTTGTTCTAATGTATAGTACATATTCCTACATTGAACAACACCTCCACCATTGTATGCACAGCTGTCCACACATCTAGCAAGGACAGATACTGTGGTTTCATGCCAGTGTTTCATTTAGTTTGTATATATTGCACATGGGTAGCCAGTGTGATTGATGACAGATGCGACCTGTATATCATGACTGGACCATACATTATGTGTACATTTGTTTACTGGCCAAATGACGGATAGATCTATGCATTAACATGCCTGATACTGATAACTGTCTCACCTGCAATGGACTGATGTCTGTGCGGCACGCCAGAGGTGCCTGTATAGGGGTGACACAGCAGTTTGAACATTATCCATGACTGTATGACAGCTACAGGGTACACTGTGCATGTTAACACATTCGCCTGTACAATAGCATATAGTATGCACATGTGTGTTTACACAGGGTAGCATACTATAGTATGAGGCATGCGTGTAAACATACCTTGCATATGATGTTACATTACATATTGTACAGTGACACATGCAACTAAATGGGATATAATAGTTATATGTGCAGTAGTGACTTACCAGGCAACTCCAGGCTCGGTGGTTGGGAGACACCCACCTCCATGATGGCAGCTAATGTTTGTGGATGCAGTTCTGAGGGTGTCCTCAGGCTGGCCAGTAGCTCCTCAGTAGGTGTGAGTGGGGGCTGGTTTGGTGGTCCACCACTTGTTCTACCTTGTTCCCTGGCGATTGCATTGGCACACTGTTTCGCATGTCATATCAGGTCCATGCAGTGTCTGCGCACCTGCTGGTAGGTGCAGTTATGGCCACCCACATCATTAACCCTCCTGCGAAGTTCCTGCCACAGGTTGTCACACTGCTGGGCATGCTGTGGCATATAGCTGAACAATACCTCATAGTTATCATGGAGGTACGGTATGAGGGCATCATCCTCCAGACGGCTATACGATGGCAGGCGTGAACGAGACTTTATCTGGAAGACATAATGATGGAGACAGGTCACAGTATCACAGAGATATACAGAGATACAGCTGCACATATATTTGTATTAAATCTGGTACATATGAACAGTTATCTTTGCAAATCGTCATGACACTGACATGACTGACATGTTTATGTCACAGACATGTAACACCCGTTGTGCATTGGATATCATCACCATATATATGTGTCACCTCATTATATTGCTCATACTCCATGTGAATGCTGTCTTGATGTGGGCATGTCTGGTTGTCTGTACTGGTGTTCTTACCTGTCAGCACATGCCTGGATGTGTCCACAGTAATGCTGTTGACCTTGATGCTGTGTATATGTCACATATCAACACATACACTGCCTTAACGGACATGAGCAGTGACAATGCAGACATGCGCATGGAAACCATTACATGCATGTGTTTTGCCATATACATCTACACGGCACTGTACAGCAGTTCAACATCCTGCCACGTATCGCCTGTGTTGCACATGTGATACACATGGGACAATGGCTAGCCGGACGTTATTCACAGGGATGGTTATCAACTATAGCATGTACGGGCAAGGTCATGCAGTAGTGTGTATGCCCTGGGCCATGTATGGGCATAGGATGTGTGGTTTTCTAGCTGTATCTGACAGCCATTTTGCCACCGCCAGGTGCATCAGTGCCACATTACTGATCCAGACAGTTAATGATACATCTACCATGTGGTCATCGCACCATGTATGACAGAGATGACATGTGTAGCTTTGATGGACAGGGTTGCATGGTATGGCAGGAGTATGTAACATGTATGGCACAGGGATCTGTCCAGCATGTGTCGATCCTTGTAGTAGGAAGGTAGCTGTCCATGACATATGTCTTTCAGATCAGGATATGTACGTGTAGCATGCCCAACATCACAGTGTTGCACATGTCTTTATGCAAGATAGCCAGCATGCTGCATAGTGGAGGTGAGGATTGTGAAGGCTGGTGTCGCTCATCCACGCATGGCCAATACCCCTTAAAGGTGATATGTGATCCGATATTGGTCACCTGAGTGCTGAGTATGCCTGTCCAATGATCTCCATGCTTATGGATGGCACCCTGCCATGACTTGGGTGCCTCGTATGACTACCTAATAGGCCTGGAGACGACACCAGCTCAGGGAGGTGAACTGCACAGCACCATCCCTTACACACAGTGTCCATAATGTTGACTGCTGCATAGGTGGTAGTTAATGGGTACAGGGTTATTCACCTAGCGGTGACAATGCTATTAGCAGCTGTCAGATTGTGCACATATGTCATGCACCTCACCCACAAAGCCCATTCTGTATGTAGTCCACAACACTGAGACAGCTATTGCTCCTAGGTCATGGCCATTCACATCCTTACATACGCAGATGCCTCCCATTTGCCTGTGTGGTATGGGCTACAATGAGGGGGGAGTGCAAAACATTAACCCTGTTTTACTGTAGCTGCCACTGGTGTGATATGCACATGTCACTCAGACACCCTTTGTAGTGCTGCTTCTGTCAACAGGCCACTGGTACAACACTCCTGTGACATACGAAGGTACATCTAGTATACTCAGTGTAGCTGGAACACAATATGGGTGATGATGTCCTATGACCTGTCACAGGTATGCTATGCAGTGTGCAATCATCCGTACTGTCATCTACATCTGTACTGCTAACATCTACGTTGATAAAGGTTCATGGACTTGCAGACCATACTCAGCAGGGTAATAGTGCAGTGCCTCCCATTATGACTGGCGTCTCCACTTGTGGGTTGCAGTGGGTTTATATTATCCAACACCCTATCTGTATTGCATATTCATGCTCAGCACTTGTTCAGAACATGTAAGCACTTCATGAGCTACTAATTACTATAGCACCCATTCCAACTCATTTCCTACAAGTACACTGTTTGCCCTTACATTTCCAGCTTGCTTACAGTACAACAGCTGTTGTACAAACGTACCTCACATATCTTGTGAGACATGGTTGTATATACAGGCATGTCCAAGTGTCAATTACCAGTGTTATTGCCTGTCTATATGATGAATATGGCAAACATGAGGCAATAGAGCAGTTGTCTCATGTACACAGTCAATGCTCACCTCCCAACATATGACACTACAGCTTGTGGGAGATGCACATATGTAGCCATGCTGGGGGTAATGCTCTCTCCAACCCAGACTAACCTGACATTCATGTGGGGACATTAAACATTTGCAACACACCCCACTCATCACATAGTCTCACTAGATCTCCACCACCACAGGCCACACATAGTATGACTACGACAGTTGCAGAACCTCTCCATACTCTCTGTGTAGGCAAAAGAGGCAGCCTCCATCACCAAACACAACACCAATTACTTATAGCCCACAGACTCATGTGTGCCCATCAACTACAGCCAATAGGATGTTATAACATACCCAACACACCAGTCATAGGTGACTCTGTAGGCGGTCACACTGATGTCCCACTCAGCAGGCTACACAAGGCAATAGTCGCTTACATCTGGCTGTCGGGTAACAGGATCCGCAACATAACCTATGCACCCATGCCACACCTCACCAGGTACAATTTGACTGTCATTCTCCATGTTAGAAATCCAAGAAATTAGAACCAGTAAACTGCCCTGAGATGTAACTTCCTGGACTACATGTACAGGGACATGCAATAGCTCTCCAGTCTTGTAGCCCAGGAAGGTATCGCCCAAGCCCTGAGAAGCATTCTGCATTCATCCAGACTGATACCACTGTACAACGACTGAATGTTTCACTTCAACAGTTGCCTATGCTTCTGCTGTCATTCCACAGGCATCCAGTATCTGTCTGCTTTGAATGACATGGTCAACAAAACACGATGCTTTGGCACAGATGACCTGCACCTGTCAGCCCTGGGATTACAGATAACATGTAAGGCTCTTGCTGCTCCTATACTGCCTGTCTTGGACAGTTGCCAATAACATATTCACCACCAGAACAGGAACAGGCAAGCAAAACCTGGGGTAATGTTACTCAATGCTTGACATCTTCATCTCTAACGCACTCAGGCGAGGCACTCCTTATAATGGACCACTTCGATATCTCTGCAGTGACTGGGACCTGCCTCTAGGCTCCGGAGAGGACACCTGCACTGACAGGTTATACGCAGACCACACCTTTCAGTCATATAACCAGGACCGGAACACCCACGGCGGAGGTGTGTCCATATTTCACAAGGATGTACACACCTCCAGGCTGGTTACTTAGCACAATGCATCAGAGGTAATCCACATGCAACTAACTGTGTCCAGAACTGCTATACACATTGTAACTTGCTACAGATTCCACACCATACCCCATGGTTACTGGCCCTCATTTCTTGGTGTACTGGACAGTAGGGTTCAGACAGGTATTACTGATGTGAGACTGACACCCCACACTTAATTGGGATACCTACACATGTACCGACACATTAGGCCAGCACGTTCTGGGATTCATGACCTCCAATCGGCTGGATCAACCCATACACACCACCGCCAAGGCCAACAATATCCTAGGCATGGACATTACCAACATGTGACTGGTGTTCCACACCTGGGGTTATCCCCTCGTTGGTAGTTTCCGAACGTATGCTAATCACCCTTGTTATCCACATCCCGGCACCACACCCCTCACGGAATACACAGTACAAGATTTCTACAAGGCCTACTTCAGACGTCTTATGACAGTGGTAGTAAATGTCATGACACCCGTGCAGATGGACAATGTACTTACAAACGTTGAAACGTACACCACTGCACTTCATTAGCACTTACACGACTGCATGGATCATGCTATCCCAAACAGAGCCATGATGGTACCCACCAGATAACGGATGTCACTCTGGGGGTCCAGTTCCATGGACATAATGTACAACAAAAGGTGGAGGCTGTTGTAAAGTGGAGTACAATCCCATGGGTGGGGTAGCTCACTGGTCAGCCTCAGTAGGAATCCGGGATCCCTTATCACATCCTCCAAAGCTAGCTATGTAAACATTACTGTGACACATTCCAAGGACTACCACAAAGCATTATGGAGGTATGTCAGTACTCTATGGCAATACCCACATCTGCTCTGACATACGACGGTTAGGCAGAAACATTACAGAACCGACTGATATTGGCAACATCCTGGCAGATAGGTTCAATGCTAACTTTACACCCTCTCACTCCCTACAGGGCCGAAATCTATACAGGAACAATGCAGAGTCCCTGCGGTCACAACTATGCAGTTCCAACCTGCACTCTCTAAGGCCTGGAACACAGACTCCATGTGACCATCCAACATCCCAGGCTGCGATTTACACAAACCTCAAAACGACATGGCTCCCCACTTGGCAACCAGATTCACTAATAACCTTGTATCAGACATTGTGGCCCCTGAATGGTGCACAGCAACAGTTATCACACTCCACACAGGTGGCACCACAATGAACCAGAGGGACTATTGCCCTATACGCCTGACTGGACTGTTCTGCAAGGCTATGGGGCACATCATCATGGAAAGTCATTCACAGAGACATTGGTGGGCTCCAGACCTTTGATGCCACCCAGGTTGGATTTGTTAGGGCCAGACCATGGCTCCTACACCTGGTGGACTCCTTTGATACAGTTACCAGGGTAGTTGATGACGGTAAGGGGGTCCACACAGTCTACCTTGTCCTCTCATTGGCTTTCAGCACCGTTCTCCATTCTGGTATTGATGACATACACATCCACCTGCACATTGACCCCTATGTCTTGAGATGTTATGCAAAGTGGCTCACGGACAGGACCCACACAGTGAGGGTAGCATACCGTAGTACCTACTGTAATTCAGTTACACTTGGCGTACCACAGTCCTCGGTCATAGGGCCCCTCATGTTCGGTATATGCTTCCCTGAGGTACAGGCTAGCACAGAGGGACTTTCCCTGAATAGGTTTCCAGATGACTGCAAACAGAGAGCCACGAATGATCCACCAGCTGATACCGACACCCTCCATAAGGGTGTCACTGTGACGGATATCTGGTGTCGATAACATGGCCTCAAACTGCATGACACAAGGTGCATAGACATCCCCTTTGGATTGCACCAATCACCCACTGACTATCACATAGGTGGTAGTCCCCTACATACATGTGACATTATACGGGATCTTAGTACACACGTATATAGCACCCACTCCTTTGATAACCATATTGCCAATGTGGCATGGATATCCTTCTACGTGGCCACCCTTATCTGTAATGGGTTTGTAGCTGGAACAAAGGCACCCATTCTACCTCTATACTCCTGACGTATGACACACATTCAAGGGTACAACACCCCTTTTGGGGTGTACCTTACAGAACAGCAATGGCTTTACATACCACAACATTAACACACCATGAGCATTATTGACCTCCGAAGGATGACGTATGCAGCACAACTACAGACACCACAACTGTACACATTTGCATACTGCATACTCAGGGGTGACCTCTGCTGAACATACAGGGCCCATGTCCACAACAATATTGCTAGATATACTCCACATAAGCAACATAAGCAAAAGCCACTGAGAGCAACATGCTCATGGATATGTACACAAATGCAACGATGAGTGGGACGTGCTTGAGGGATACATTCCTGAACCAGACACACACCGTGCTTTGGAACATGATTCCTATGTACATCAAGCAGGGACCCTCACTAGCACTCTTCATGAGATACCTCGATGGGTGGATGGGAGGCACACATGTATGCCAGGGATCACTGCAGTGGCTGTACTGTACCGTACACAGGTGCAGGTAACAAATGGCTCTGCTGTACACAGACACAGGACACTACCCTTGGGAGGTGCCGCCGGTGAAAACACTGTAGTTGGGCTTACAAATGGACTTGGCCAGACAGCATAGTACCTAACTATGAACCTGTGAAGCTATTACATGTCCTTTGTGCATGGATAATTGAGTAGCTCTTCCATTTCAATTAGCTATCATGCTGTTACAGTGTCCTGTGACTGCAAGCCATATGTATCCTGTTATTGTGTATTGTACATGCTAATAGACATACCTTTTGTTTGCATGATATAACAGTTATGCTGTGTAAAATATCTGACATATCTACCTACAATACTGTACATTACACATATTTTAAACATGATCCCATAATGCAAAGCATACTTGCACAGCAGGACCACCTTAGGCATGTTATTCTCATTATATGCCCATACACATGCCTACTATGACAGTATATCAACATATACTATCCCCTGCTATGGCACGTACTTGTTGGACAAACCCGACCACTGATGGTGGGTGGTGTGGAATTGTTGTGTTTAAAGCCTTCATGTAGCATCCCTTGTGGTTTATGAGATGTTTACCTTGTGGCCCACAGCAGGACACACAATTTCTACAAGCGTTACTATGCTCAACAAGACATCACTACATAATACCTTTTCTCACTTTATGCATTGCGTACACTTTATTAATACAAAACAGGCTCTACATACACTAACATACTGAGTGTTCTACATACCTTGTTAGCGTTCCGAATCTTCGTAAATATCTCTCTTACACCTTTCCTGTTTAAACAGTTCTATGGTATGAGCATACGGTTTGAATGTATGGCAAGGCATCCTTATATACGTAGATACCTGTAACATGTGGTATCCTGCCGCCAATTGGTGTTCCTGAGTAAATTATTACATGTACATCAGCTGTGCAGCTACTCCATTCGCCAATTACGAGGCAACAGTAGGGTATAAATGAATTCTTCACTTGGGCATTGCCCTTTTGCCATACCTTCAAGGAGACGGCCTGTATGTGTTTTGTTGTGAGGAATTGCAACTGCTATTTGGAGAGACATGGATATTTTGAATTCATGTCCCCCGTGGATTGTGTGTAACGGCTAGAGTATGTGGTTCTACATGTGAGTGTACCTGTCATCTCAACTGTCTGATAAGGAACTATTGCAAACAAAACCTGTAACATCGCCATCTGTTCCATTATACAACAGCTACGATTTCACATGGCGCCATTACAAATGTGTCTCTCACAAGGTATGTTAACGCTTCTGCAGATGCAGTTGAGTAAGTGCATATTTGTGATGTTATTACAGTCTGTATTGCAATTGTTTCAGGTGTGGGGGAGATGTAGGTGGGTGTACATAGCATATACAGGTTTGTGGGGACTGCATTTCTACATATTCCATATGTGTGTGTGGGCTCCTTCCCTAATTGAAGACCTATCATTTAGTAGACTAAAACTATGGTTGTTACGGGCTTATACATTGAGCCATTGTTAATTGGTTCCTATATAGCATACAGGTGAGGTTGATACTTCAATACCTCTGGAAATACATCGATATGTAACGGAATGTTACTAAATGACAGTTGTCTCATGTATTTCTGTCACAGATATTTGCACTCATTGCAGTTGTGTTGGTGACTGAACCTCTTTGGCATCGGTTGCCACTTTTTCAAATGGCCATAGTGGGACATTTACAAGACACACATCAGTGTTTACAGGCCGACACATACCCACGGTCAGTACACAGGATAGAACGTACTTTTATCCTAAATACATACTTATTCTTGTAGCACTTTAGCTACTTATCGTGTTTCTTGTAACATTTACGTATTTTAGATACAGGAATAACTATTTAATGCAACTATTACATAATATATGGGGCATAATTATGTCCTACAATCTCGGACATTTGCCCTTTTTAATATTTGTTGTCAGGACATAACTGCCCATGGAGGGGCTGTCCCTCTTAAAGTGGGACAGGTGGTAACCGTATACCTATGGCCAGCTATGACCACACCTACTGTAATGATCTACCTCTGAGTTAGCACTAACAGACACACAATGCAAACACACACACACACACACACACACACACACACATTATAGTCCCACAGAAATGTACACGGCACCCTCAACACACACACAGACTACAGCAATCACAAACACAGTTGAACACAGTACCTACCTGGACCGCAGCATCGGCAGCGATAACTAAATGTCCCTTAACATCGTGATAATATTACTCGCGTTTCTAATGTTCCGGTACTGTGGTCTTTCGGTCTTTAAGCCTCGTGATTACACGTGTCGGTATGTAAAACATTCGGTAGTTGGCACTATCCTATTTATTTGTACCTCCATGGTTGTGTACATGTCGTTGACCTATCTATATATTTGCAGATATAGGTGAATCCGTATATATCGACATATCTCTCTCTATCACCCTTTCTATCTCTATTTTATATATGTATATATATATATATATATATATATATATATATATATATAGAGAGAGAGAGTGAGAGGGAGAACACACCTTTCATTGTGTATATGGCGGTGTATACTGTTTCCTGGACTCCGCACGTTTGTGTTTTAACCTGTCACAATACACACCTGCTGTTGGTACATCTCGGGTAGCTTAGTGTTAGGTGATTGTGTACATGATTGCGTGTTCTACTCCTGGCAGTGGCTGTTTTACCCTTCAGAGCAGGCACTATTAGTACAGGGGTGAATAATGCTAGTTTCACCTGTTCTGGACATCGTTGACTGTGATCTGCGCGATATTCAGCAAAGCTTAGCCCTGTTTCGCGCATATCCGTATAGTCATGTTTAAACAACGCTTACCAGCACTTGCCAACGCATAAACCAGCTAACATGTGCTAAACCTGATCTGATGACCTACATCCAACATCCATTATTCGTGCCTTCGGGATTATGTAACGGCCCTTGCAGGACGTGGAACCGGGAACATGCACGACAGTCAGTGCATTTACCATTTGGGCATCTGGGATTTGTACACGTGTTATGGTGTTTTGTATGTGGACTGTACTATGGCTGTTACTCCATACTGCAATCAAATGTGTAACTCAGTTAGTTTACATATGGATGAGACCTATTAATGGTATGTCCAAGTGATGTTTAATGGATGTGCTTCAGCACTGGGAATGTATGTCACAGTGAGCCACACACTATAATGTGCTACACCTTCACACAACCATAGGTGGAGCACGCTGGGGTGACAGATACCTGTCATGGGTACTCCCCATGCTTTGCCACTACATCCCTGATTACATTATATGGAGCCCCTCATTAACACACCAGGGAATCCATGCAGAGTGTGTGGGGAACAGTGATTACACACATGGATCCCACAATTGGCTCTGCTCCACTGAGGGACAGTTGGTTAATCGATGTGGTGGCAACAGCAGACACTGTTTGCCTTGGTTGATGAATGGCCTCTGACAATCGGGCATGTACCTACCGATGTTCCTAGGAACCTATACATACAGTATCAACATATGCTGTTAGGTGCGTGTACTGTTCAGGTGTTGACATTCCTTGTTCTAATAGCTGTTGTGTGTGCAATGGTTGAGGGCTGCCTATGTAAGATTCACACAGTAGACCACCTATACATTACAATTTACAGGTGGTCGTGTGTGTGTGCCATCCAGTTTACTGTGTGTGCAGGTGGAGAGGTGTGTCAGTCTGTAGGGGCCTACACTGTCAGTGTATGTGCTATACGTTCCCTCTTTGCCAAGGTGTAGGCATATTGTGCACACCTCCGTCTGCCTACTGGGGCTGGCACAAGGTGTTCATGGTCTGAATCCCTCTGTGCCTGTGATGGCCTTGGCAATTGCGGTGGGCTGTGAGGGCCTTCACCATTATGTCCCTGCTGCAGCTGTTTCCGCAGGATCATATTATGTAGCATGGCACATACTATGAAGATGTGGGCACACGTGCCTGGAGAGTACTGCAAGGCTCCACCAGATATATCCAAGCAACGGAACCATGATTTCAGCATCCCAAACACACGCTCTATGATGATTCTGGTTTGTGCGTGTACCTCATTATAGTGTTCTTGCATGGGTGTGTGTGCATTTCTGATGGGAGTCATCATCCATGGCTCCAGTGCATAGCCAGCATCCCCCCAAGGTGGCCATGTGGGATGTCCCCCCTGACAAATACCTGATACAGCTGTGAGGCATGCCAGATGTGGGAGTCATGGTAGATTCTAGGGCTGCCAGCACACACATCCATGATAATGCCCTGGGCATTGCACACAACCTGGCAGTTGATGGAGTGGTATCCCTTGCGGTTTATGTGGTGCCTACTATGCTCACCAGGTGGTGACTTGATATGTATTTGCATGCAGTCTATCGCACCCAGTACCTCCGGGTAGTGTGCCACATGGTGGAAGAGATGCATATTGCTGGCCAACTCCTCCTGAGTTCGGGGGAAGTATATATGCTCATTGGCATGTGGTAACATGGCATCCAGGAACTGGTGTAGTACCCTGGATGCTGATGCCTGTGAGATCCCCATTATACCTCCAGTTGGCCTTTGAAAGGTACCTGTGGCTAGTATTCTCAAGCTTACACACACCTCCGTGTCCACTGGGATGGGTTCCCCTCTGTTGTTTCTGGATCTCAGGCGTGGCTGTCACAGCTCAACTATTTGCTGTAAGATGTCCCTGTCCACCCTGTAACACTCTACTATCTCCAGATCATGTAGCCCTGGTAGGTTACCCTTGGTCTGAACACTCTTCTCCTCCTCCGGGGCCTGTAGTGGTTGTCAGCATCATCCTCCACAACACCTTCAGTCTCTAACATATGGTGATGAATCACAGCTATGGCAGCTCCCAACATGTACATTGTAAAAGTTCCCTGTCTGTTCACACCGATGGTGCAGCGTTTGGGAATACACAGGTGTGTGTGTGAGGTGCCTTCACACTTTATACTATTGTGCTTTGAACACTGATGATGTCATATGGTGTGTATGTACAATCAGAGATACAGGGTATCTTATGTGTTTTACCACAGGTACTGCTATTGTGGTACCTTTGGTGTTGAATTACATTTAGCTGTCGTGGATTACCTCTTGCCCTTCCCTTAACATTTTTTAACATCTCCCCTCCCATTTTCTGGCATGCATCCAGCAGCCTGCTTTCTTTTGTACTTTCCAAAGCCTGGCTTATCTTGCAAAATGTGTTCTATGGCCGATCTACTGCAGGTTTGCTTTGCTCTGCAGTGACAGTTCTCTTTTCTTTGCAATCCAACACCTCCCCTATCCTGTTCTGCAGGTTGCTGCGAGCAGACTTGCTAGCTGCTGTCGATTGCCCACTGTGAGTTAATAGGTGTTAATTGCTCAGTTGTACTCCAATTACCCTACTGCGGCATTTCCTTATTTTCTTCCCCTAACCTTCCTGTTTGAGCTATGGTGCGCAGGGCGTGCGTCCGCTCACCGGGTTTTGGGCACGTTTTCATCCACGTACACATGCGCTTTTGGGCACCATATGTGCTCTCAGCTAAACGATGCTATACCTACATCCCCAACCCTACCCTGTGGCTTTGCTTAGCAACGGGCAGCCTGGATTTGCATTGCTCCAATGTGTTTACAGCTATGGTGGCACACCCCACTGCTGATGTCATGTATACCTCCAAACCACTCCTCAGTGTTGTAGCGCTGCGCCGTATGGTACATCCTTAGTCCGGCGGAACATTTGCGATTCACTATTACTTGCCTCATTTGCATAGCATTGACTACTAATTCATAGTTACCATGCCGAACACTGTCACAGACCCTTAGCAACCCTTGCAGCTTGGTTGTGGTGTACCATGCATACCATTGAGTATTATGGTGAAATCATGATTTGTATTACATTGCGATTTTATGACATTTGTATATATTTTCCTTGTGTTCCCATTTGCGCACACATGCCCTGCGGTTGTACTTTGCGTTATTGTGGACATGACATTAAATGTTGTTTTTTAGGTGTTGTGCATCTTTTCTTATGCCATTAGCTGTATATTTAGCCATTGGCATATGTTAACTTTGTAATACATGAGTCTGGTCCGCTTTCATAGCTCCGATGTTCTGTTTGGCAAAATGTAAACCGTTTTTTTTTTTTTGGTTTACATTTCTGTGGGTTTACACTACACCTGCACCACTTAATGAATCATTATGTACCTTCATTTGCATGGTGCAGTACTGCACATGGGGTGATTAGCATACCTGAGCCGAGAGCTGCGCAGATCTGGCGTATGCTGGTAGTGCACGTGGACTTGGATTGTTCCTGAATCACTCGGCGGCCATATTTGGCATTATACCACCTACGCTACGTCTGCGCATGGCGCAAGCTTCATGAATCACGGGGTGTGTCTCTGTGTGTGTGTGTGTGTGTGTGTGTGTGTGTGTGTGTGTGTGTGCGCGTGTGTGTAAACATTGGCCTTTGACAGGTTCCCAGATGTATTGTGTGGCTATTTTATAGTTTTGCATCACATTTTTGGTCCGTTTTTCATAAAATTGTGTTTTTTTCTGGCAAATTAGTGGCAAATCATTAAAGACTGAAGTTAAAAAATAATGACGGACATTTCAGTTTCAGATTTCATACCCTTCAGAAAATTCATATTAATGCAATACCTACTATTCTATTATCTTGCTAAGTTTATAAGAGCAATATTTAAAAATTGTCCTTATTTTTCGGCCTTTGTCCCACTTCTATTTATGGCTTTGTCCAGATTTCTTACTCTGAAGTTGAGAGGTATGACAAATGTATCAGGGCCATCACAGTCAGCCAGAGACATTTCAAATTGCGACATACTTCTTGTATCCTCACTCCCCCATGTAGTGACTCTGGATGTGTCCAAGCAAGGCAAGAAGAAGTTATGCAGTGTAAGTGTGCAGAGTATCCCCCCATTCAAGGTAGACATCACACAAGTACTACAGTGGCTTTTCATCTGTCCTTGATTTTGCAGAATGTTCTGGTTTTCTGTCACATTTTTGTACTGTTCATTTATGCTTCTTATTATTCAGAAAATGCATGTTGTTGCAGTGCCTGTTGTTGCTCTTTGTTTAAGTAGCAATGCTTTAATGACCATCAGGTAAGCTTGTCTGAGATTATAAGATGCAAGTAAGCTTTAATAAGCATACTGTTTAAGAATTATCAACATTGAAAGCATTTATGTTATTGCCATGCAGATAATATTTGCGTAACTAGATAATGTTTAAGACTTAGGTATTGAAATGCATATGACAGTATTTGTCACGAAGGACATGACAGCCTTTTCAAAATTATCTAGATTACACTGTGCTCTCTGTATGAGTTATGTGGTTCCAATTTAAGTGACACAGGGTGTAAATGCAAAAACAAAAGTAATTGCTAGGCTCTTGATGTGGCTGGGATTGTTAGTGTTAAGATTCTGAGGTAGGGCTACTTCTGTTAGGAGTGATAAGTATGCCTAATTATGTACACTGTAAGGCTAGTAATCCATGCAGCTTTACTTAATACTTGCGTTCTTGTTTCTTTTCGATGACAGACTGCGTTATAATGGTATGACAAGACAGGATTGCAGTATTTTCAGAAGCTCATTACATTTGTTGGAGACTTGCAGTCATTTTTGCAGACTTTACTCATAAACTAAACAGAATGCCAATCGATCATGTGTGGTTCATAACCTGTGCAGTAATCCTTTAAGCAATGTATCTTGAGCTTGTTTCTTGTTTGCTGTTCATTTTTTTACTTTGATCATGTTTCCCCCATAAAACAAGTAGATAGTTGTCAGGCAGCAGGTCTTTTTTGGATAAGAAACATTTTTACAAGTGGGGACTGGGGGTATCACAGAGACTGCTACTTTCAGCTTGTTACTTGGTAGTTTTATAAAGCTGAATATAAATTATAATTAGAATTGCAAGGAGAAGTGTTTTGAGTTGAGTGCTGCTTGTTTTTTTATACTTGATTTTGACTGACATTCCAGTAATGTATTTAAAAAGTAATTTATTTTGTCATGCCTCCTAACCTTTTTGTTTCCATCTGGATATTAAGTAAGCTGTCATGTAGCCAATGCATTGAAATATCTTTTTTTTATTTTCCACGTTATTTTGTCTTGATTGGACTACCTGTATATACATATAACAATGTGCTGTGTAGAGTATTCAGCATGTGCCACAGTGAATGAGCATTTATTTCATGTAAATTGGTTAGTATGGCCAGCATTGATCCCACTGTATCATAGCTCCGCCCTTTTTAATTGGTCACACCCCTTCACATTGGCCCACCCATTCAGCTGTCTCCTGGAGCCCCCCTTGGATTTGAAGTCACCAGCTGCCACTGCTTAATATGGTCTTACCCACTTTAGGGCAATTATGAGTCGGTGCAAGATGGAATAGCAACTTCTAGTTTACAAAATATGTGCAAATATAAATAACCATAGGCCAGGAGTGTTGATCCGAAAGTCTGAGAAATAGTTTCCAAATAGCAGAAGGCCTAACTCTAAGCCCATTGCTACACCATTTATAACTTTTTTTTGCTTTCAGAAGTACAAGCTATGACTCTAATCACATGGGGTCTCACTGACAATCAGTTAGCTCTCACGGTACAACATAAGGATTTATATTTAGAATTACAAGTCTGTTAATAATGCCGACATGGAGAATAGTGACAAAAGCCTAGACTGGGTCTCAATATCCTGTACATACCATGTAGCCACTGCCCACTGCTTTGTTGTTTTTCTTTTTTCAAATAAATTAATGAATTTAAACAAACCCAGGAAACAAACCCACATGGTAGATCCATAATATCAACAAGCTTTATAATAAAAGGGAAATCATTTTTTCCAAAAGTAAGAATAGTAATTCAAAAAATGTTGGAGCCCTTGTCACTGAAATAAACAAACAAATCAGGAGTTTAATAAAATCTACCATAGCCAAGTTTGAGGCTAAAGATATCTAGCTGAACCAAAGACAGTCACAAGGGATTTTTTAAATATGTTCGCAATCTCAAAAGCATAATGCAACAATACACCGAGCTGCTTGTGAATGATGTTACCTACACTGAGGTTGAAGATGTAGTGAACCTATTCGACAATAAATTTAGCTCTAATACTACTCCTCTTGCTACCGTCCTTCCATCTGTTCCTCAAGATATACCTGAAATCAACTTGCCTCCGTCTATCACACAAGACCAAGTTGCAAAAGTGCTATCAAAAGCTGAAAAACTGCATGAATGGATCCTAAACATATCTCTGGATGCATCTTAAATAGCATGACGCATGATTTAGCCACACCCATAACAACACTCTTCAGTCTCAGCCTCTATACAGGTTTTGTACCAAGTGAATGGAGAACAGCTATAGTCGTTCCCCTGCATAAGGAATGACGTTCTACAGAGAATTACAGAACCATAAGTCTGACCAGTCTCATATGCAAAACCATGGAAAGACTTATCATGGAATAAATCAGTCAGGAGATAGGGAACCTCCAAAAACTGGATCCATCTCAGTTTTCATCGTTCAAGGGCAGGTCATGCTTGCTCAACCTGATGGATTTTTTGAAAAGGTCACCAAATGAATGGACAAAGGCAAAACATTACACACCACATACCTCAACCTTGCCAAAACCTTTGACACAATTCCACACTCAGGCATTGTAGAAAAGCTAAATAACCAGGGAATAAACCCCTTTGTCACCCAGCGGATGGTCAATTGGTTCACAAATTGGATGCAGATAATCAAAATAGGGAAAGTTACCTCCACGGTGAGACCAGTCTCCAGTGGAATGTTCCAGGGTTCTGTGATGGGACCTCTTATGTTTAGCATCTATTTTTCTGAAGTAAAAGCCAGTACCAAAGGGCTCTGGCTGACTACATTTGCAGACGATTGCAAGCTAGGAGCAATCATTGAATCCCTAAATGACTTAGCTATCTGACAGGAAGGTTTGTCCCAAATAGATAACTGGTACCAAAATCATGGCCTGAATGACAAAAAATGCATCATTGCATTCTTTGGGAAGTCATCCACCCCAGGGAACTACCACATTGACAATACACTCATAATAGCTGATCCAGTTGTTTAGGGTTTGGCAATTTATGTGGACAGTGACATAAAGTTTGACCAACATGTGTCTGTTGTTCTATGAAAGTCCTTCTATATTGCACAGCTTACAAACAAAGGGGTTGCGTCTAGATCTAGGGATGTTACTGTACCCCTTTACTCAGCCCTCATTAGGTCAGTCATTGAATATAATGCCCCCTTTGGCATGTATCTGTCCAGATACATGCTACAACTGGAACACCCCCAGAGATACCTTACTAAAAGTATACAAGACCTAAATCACATGTCCTACTTGGACTGATCAAAGCCCTGTCTGCTAAGAGGTCACCTGTGTCTGGCATACAAGGCATTCTGTGACCCATTACTGATGATTTTACTGCACATCAGCAAGTCAAATGGGATCATAAATAAAAGGTCTAGGGATCTAAATATTCTCTGTAACATCAACAGGACAGTTTGGAGGGACAGGTATATATTTCAGAGGATACCATTGCTGTGGAACAGACTCCCCATCCACATTAAACAAAGTTCATCCCTGTCAATATTCAAGCACAACTTAGATCTATGGATGGTACAAATAAAATGTATCCCAGGAATGCCCTCTGTATTACTAATGGATAGAGGTAGCTTCTAAATGCTTTATCCCATGCATGGGTGGTCCCCTTAAATAATGTATAGTATAATTCCAGTTCTTCTCATTAGGGGTGATATATAATTATTGACTATGGGATAGGTAAGGCCAATTTATAACCAAATGGAATAGGTTATTTCAGTGCACACTGGCTAGACTTAAAATTGCCTGCAAGGGAAGTTAGCCTAGTACTTACCTATGAACCTACGAACCTATAATGAGGCAGGACATTCTTTGACAAAGTTGACTTAATGAAGATCCAAGGTTAACCGATCTTCAGTACCTAGATTAATGAGATCTAAGATAATATGTTCCATAGCCAACACTAATGACACTAATGGGTTTATAGCTCCCAAGGCCTGTGGTTATACAAAGCTGTGTAATAGCATTACACTGGCTTTTCTCAAGGCTTCATGAATGCAAAGTGAAGAGGCTTAGATTAAAAAGGTTAAGAAAGAGTTCAGATAAGCCATATTTGATACTGATAATCAGGCAAGCTAGTATGTTACCTGCACCCATGGATGAGGTATTCTTAGCTATTAGGCCTGAGAAGTCTGGTTCCATAGTAATTAAATAGAGTCTGTCACTGTGTAACCTGTGGAACAGCTATAACTGTTGGTGAAATAAAATTTGCACTAAATTTGTCAGCTAGGATATGAGCAATTTCCTTTGAGTCAGAGTAGGCAGTATTATTGTGAACTTGATCAGAGCACTGACATACCTATAAATAGATCTCCAGTTATTCTGTGGTTTTAATGACTGTCTTAGGTTTATATAGTCAGCTTAGAGCTTCATAAGGGTTACCAGTAGCAGGGTTAGGGTTAGAGTTAACACACATGAGTAAGGATGGATAGGGGGCAGTTTCTGTTGCAAGCTAGTTCCTCTTATCCTGAAAGGAGATACTGCCATCCCAGCTATCTGGAATTTTGTAAATAATTATATATCATTTGTGAATATCAACATGATTCATATGCTTATGTTACAAATGTATTAGAACTGTGTGTTATGTGTACAGTATATCAAAGTGCTGGTACAGAAGTGTGTGTTGAAAAGGATTCTAAAGTACTGAGCTTTAAAAATGTATGCACAGTGTACCCTACTGGAACAGAACAGAAATGTATATACACTATTATAACTGTTTAGATGTATATATTTTAAAAGGGGAAACTGGAATGCAAAAGGTTAACTTGCAAAACTTCAGAAAAATAGTTGACATTAAAAAAAGATGTCATCTTTCAGTTTCAGTGCAGTAACAGACACAAACGTCTAAAGCCAACTATGAAGGCAAAATTGCAGCAGACACTAAAAACAACCACAAAGCCTCCTATAGCTATATCAAGAACCTCCACAGCAATACCCAGATTTGCTCTGAGTTACTGTACAATGGTACCTCCTATACTGAGCCAACAGACATTGCCAATATACGGGCCAACAGATTCTGTGCCAGTTTTAGCCCCCCCCCCCAAAAGGAGCAATCACAATACCAGAAGAATGCTGGCACCCAGCATTAATGCAGCGTAGGTTAAAGCTGCTTTGTCCAAGGCCTAAGAATACAGCTTCCATGGGACCCAACAACATCCCTAGATGTGTTCTAAATGAACTACAAGGTGAACTGACAACACACCTGTGTGCCCTGTTCAATCACAGCCTCACCTCTGGCTTTGAACCTATCAAATAGTGCACTGCCACAGTCATCCCTCTACATAAAGGCGGGGTGACTATTGACCCTTGGAACTACCATCCCATTAACTTAACAAGTCTGATATGTAAAGCTATGGAGCGCATCATCATGGACATAATTAACAAGGATATAGGGAATCTTTAAATTCTAGATCCCACACAGTTTGGTTTTGTGAAAGGTAGATCATGCCTGCTCAACCTGGTTGACTTCTTTGAGTCAGTCACCAAAGCTGTGGATGAGGGCAAGGCAGTCCATACAGGATACCTTGATCTGGCCAAGGCCTTTGATACCATTCCTCACTCAGGTATTATTGATAGATTCACCAAACTAGGCATCAACCCTTATATCACTAGGTGGATTGCAAACTGGCTCATGGATAGAACCCACAGTGTAAAAATTGCAGACTCCAAGTCGGATTGCCAACTAGTCATGAGTGGAGTCCCACAGGGATCGGTCCTGGGAATTCTCCTGTTTGGCATCTACTTCTCAGAAGTCTAGGCCAACATGGAAGGACTCTGGCTGACCAAGGTCGCAGATGACTGCAAGCTCAGAGCCATTATTAACTCCCCAAGTGATGTAGACATCCTACAGAAAGGCCTCACTGAGACCAATGACTGGTGTCTAAAGCATGGCCTTAAGCTTAATGCCAAAAAATGTGTCGTCATCACCTTTGTGAAAAACTCAGTACCTACAAATTACCACATTGACAGGAGTCCACTGAATGCTGAAAGCATTATAAGATATCAAGGGACACAAGTTTACTGCAACCTCTCCTTCGACCACCACATTGCCACGGTGGTCAGGAAATCCTTCTATGTGGCATATGTCATTACCAAGGGTTTTGCATCCAGGAAGAGAGAGGTCATCATCTCACTTTACTCCTCCCTCATTAGACCAATCATTGAGTATAATGCCCCATTTGGCATCTACCTCACTAGACACCTGCAACAGCTCAAAAGGCCACAAATGTACCTCACAAAGATGATCCTGGGCCTTAAACACACTGTCTATATGGACAGACTCAAAAAATGCCAGCTATTCTCTGTCTCATAACGTCTACTAAGAGGCATTCTCTGCTTGACTTACAGGGTCATGTCTGACTCTGCTCGGTTCAAAATGCTACATCTAAAGAAATCCCAATCCCTCTGCACCACATGCTCCAGCGACCTCAACTTCACTACCACAATCAACAGAACATGCTGGAGGGACAGGTTTGTTACCCAAAGACTGCCTATGTTATGGAATAGACTCCCCATACATGTCAAGCAGAGCACCTCACTGGCCTTCTTTAACAGAAATCTTGAAGAGTGGATGGGTAATAGAAAGTTCATCCCAGGGATCACTCCAGTGGCTCTACTTGATAGAGGCTCTGGAAACTAACGTTGGGCGGCATAATGCCAGGGCACCACTATGGGCAAGGCTTGTAAGGACTCCAGGGCCATTAGCCTAGTACACACCTATGAACCTATGAACCTACTAACAATGTCTAGAACTAAAGGTTCACTGTATTGTTTTGGAAGTGTTTTTAGTGTTTTATGACTTCCAGGTTCTGTCTTAGATCTAAGAAAAGCCTTGTCTATGGATTTTCACAGGTAGATGCTAAATGCTACCAGTTGCATCAATGGGGGATTTTATTTGAGATATTAATTTAAGAACTCTCTGAGAGAGACTGAGCATTCTGTGTTCTGCTTTGACTTTACAGCATCAGCTGGAAGACCCATTCACCACATCTGCCTTGCTTGCTGTGTAAGTAAGTTAGCTAGGGTATAGTAATTCTCTTGGATTCGGTCAGGAATATAGTGAAGTATAGTTTAGATGTTTTCTTTATTTATTTGAGACTGTCCTGCAATGTTGTTTTAAATATTTCCTATGATTTTGAAGTGTGATTATATACTGAGTATTTTCTTCTTCTTTTATAATTTATTATTAAATATATTTAAACTATTCATTGTGGCTGATATGTGTGAGACATATTTAAGTTCTCAGAGTACTTGCATATTTATTTGATGACACTGTGTAAGCCACTCCTAATAGCCTTGCTCTTTGTCAAACTACATTTGTATTGATGGTAACATTACACAGTAAGATTGGACACCCTTTGTTAAGGGCCTTAAAGTAGCTGATAAAGATGTGGCTGGTAGTAGTGCTAACTACTTTATAGTCTGGGCAAAGGTGGGCATAGCTAGTAAATCTGTGCCAGCCTTTCCCAGGTGTGTGTGTGTGTGTGTGTGTGTGTGTGTGTGTGTGTGTGTGTGTGTGTGTGTGTGTGTGTGTGTGTGTGTATAAATAAAACCTCAAAGAGTGTATGTGTGTGTTAGCTTCTTGAACAGGTACACGAAGCACTGAGATCTCAACCCTATAGCTGTGCCAGTGGGGAGTCTTATTTGGAATCTGGAGAAAGAGTGAGAAACCAGCCCTGGATTGACTGTGGTCTTTGTGTGCTCTTAAGAGAAATTGCACTTGATGCAGGGAGCTGCATCTGGAAATACTGTTTGTGTACCTGTCATCCTGCCAATGTATGTTCCCCACTGTTGCCAGCAGTAAGGATTATTTACAAAATTCCAGATAGCTGGGCTGGTAGCATCTCCTTTCATGACACCTCTCTTGACCTTTCCTGACACCATCCAAATCCTTGACAAGCAGATCTTCTTTGTGAATGGTGCAAAAGACATGTATTCCAGAGAAACTCTATTCTCTACAAACTCTCTTCACCCTAGAAAATGCTGATGTCTGTGCAATGACAGATTCATGGTTTAATGCCATGTAGCCCACCCTGGCAGTGCAAGGCTATAATGTCTTCTACACATTTATATCAGCTGCTACACAGGCAGGCACTAAACTAACTAACTTTACTTCAGAAACAAATCTACTTCAAGGCTGGTCAAACAGGGCAATGCACTTGAGCTTCTCCACATTCAAATCACCATAGGCAAAATCTAATATCACTTCCTTGCAAGCTATAGGCCCCCCTCTATGACCCAGGAAACCCATATCATGTATATAAACTTACTGGAAACACTCACCATCCAACCCAGTACAATATTCATGAGTGATGTTTATTACCCCACTATTAACTGGGAATCATATATGGCAACAAACATGCAGGCACAGAGATTCCTGGATTTTGTAAACACAAACTCCCTGGACTCGAGTGTCAATACACCAGCTAGGGGCTTAAACATACTTGATCTGGTCCTCACTAATATAGGAGAATGCTGCATACCCAGTGGAGTAATGTCCTCTCTGGTGAGGTCATGCCACAAAATGGTCTCCTTTGAAGTAAAAATAAAACTTGGAACCCCAGCTAACACTATCATGTTCAGAAACTTCTCTAAGGCTAACTTCTCATTATTAAGTGATAGCCTGGCAAAATTTCAAGCCCCCCCCCCCAAACCTTGAGAACACTGCTGCCTGTGTGAAACTTTTCACAGAAACACTATACAAGCACGTTAATAGCGGCACAGAGGCATCTGCACCCACCAGGAATACACAGAACTAACTCAAAAAACAAGCCACCCTTGTGGAATCACAGCATCGGCAGGCTGTATAACAGAAGTAAGAAAACCATGCAATAATTAGGAGGTGCAGCACCCAACAGGATAAAAGTTATCTCATTAAACTAAACAAACAACTCACAGGACAAATGAAGTCTAACAAAGCCAAACATGAGGTAAATTTGTTCTCCCTAGCCAAGGACAACCACATGGGATTTTTAAGCTATGTCCACATCTTCAAAAGCAATACACAATTGTGTGCAGAGCTCATTATTAATGGAGCCACCTATACTGAGCCAGAAGATATAGCAAACCTACTGGCAGACAAATTCAGCTCTAACTACACTCTCCCCCCAGCCTCCCCTCAGGAAATACCATCAAATATAACTCCCTCTGCTGTCACTATGGAACATGTCCTCAATGCTGTCTCTAAGGCCAAGAACACTGCATCAGTGGGCCTTGACAATATCCCAGGCTGCCTTCTAAATAGCATTAAACATGCCCTGTCAGGGCCTCTGGAATCACTGTTTAACTATAGCCTCCAAACATGCTTCATACCTCATGATTGGAGAGCAGCAATCATCAACCCTCTGCACAAAGATGAGCCATCTACACTCCCATAAGTCTCAATACTCTCATGTACAAAGCCATTGAAAGAATTATCATGGATATGATCAATATGGTAAAACAAGTCCTGCCGACGGTAAAGCTGTGCTCAACCACAAACCAAGTAGTAGGAACAGAAGTGTAGAACAGCACCGCAGCAAACTAATACAAAGCAGATGGAAAACAGCAGTGTAACATCCAAATAGACTTTTATTCAAACACAGGTGAGCGCTTCCGCGATAAAATCGCTTCTTCAGACCTGTATTCGAATAAAAGTCTATTTGGATTTTACACTGCTATTTGCCATCTGCTTTTTATTAGTTTGCTGTGGTGCTGTTCTACATTTTTGTTCATGGATATGATCAATAATGACATCAGAAACCTCCAGACGCTGCACCCATCCCAGTCTGGTTTTGTCAAGGACAAGTTATGCCTACTCAACCTGGTGGACTTCTTTGAGGAGATTATAAAAGCAATCTTCCTTTTTAGCATCTACTAATCTGAAGTCAAGGCAAATATTAAGGCCCTCTGGCAGACTAATCTGCATATGATTTCAAATTAGAAGCAGTCATGGAATCCCCCACTGACACTAATGTTCTGCAAGAAGGGCTGACAGGCAAATTACTGGTGTCAGAGCCATGAACTAAAACTAAATGCCAATAAATGTACAATAGTATCCTTTGGGAAGTCAACCATCCCAGGTAACTATCATATTGACAACACAAACAGACTGGGTGTTATATCTTTAACTTTATCTAACTGCTAACTGGTACTGATGGCTATTTATCTTCACTAAGCATTTAATAGCTACTATTTTAAGGACAAACACCACAGCTGTAGTCCGCATAGGAACAGAGACAAAAGGCAGTAAAGAGTAGTAGCACCTTGGAAATGCAAAGATATAGAATTCATAACATTTGTGTTGCACTGTTTACGTGTTTTATATTATGACATGCCTTTTTTTTTTTGCTTTAGTTTTCATATCCATTCAAAAATTACATACTGTACACTCCCCATGCATGGTGCTTTTTTGTATCATTTTACACCAGTGGCTCACTGTTTCCCATTATTATTCTAGTTACTTGTACCCCCTCCCCCTTTGACTGGTAGTAACTCATCACCTCCTTCCATATTTCCTTTTCTCCCACCACTCTCATTTTTGCTTGTTTTTTTACTTCTCCTTACAATGTTTAGAAAACTCTGGGCCAGTTCCCCTTAGCACTTGACACTTGTTTTATCACGTTCTGCTTATTTTACCCTTCTCCTCTGTTTCCATTAGTTTTATTGCCCACATTTATTTTTCCAGCCAACCCACTCTTTATTCTCTATGCCCCAAATACAAAATTCCCAGATGTTTTGTTCCTTTTTTTCCAACAATCCTCTTTCAGATGTCCAGAGCTTCTGGCTAGACCTTTTGCACCCTGCTACACTCCCAGAACATATGTTTTATACCTGCCTCTTCTGTCATGCATCTCCAGCAACTTGAGTCTGTTTTTCTTCTCTCGTTATATAAATCTTTTTGGCATGAGATATCATCTGTGCAACACTCTTATTATCTGATCTTTCAGCCAATGCATGTTGGCCATCTCTGATGTTATTTTGAGGACTTTATTCTACTCAGCTTCCTCAATCTGCCACCATTTTTCCTTCTCAGACTCTTTCCTTATATCTTTCTCTGTGGCTTCCTCTACTCACCCCTCCACTCAGGTATTCATAAAACATTCTGCTTTCATCTCCCCCTCTTTTGACCCATTTCTCTCATTGGTTTCTCCTTTCCCTTCGCCTCTTGCTTCTGTTTTTCTGGATTTCTGCTTCTTCCTTTTCTTCAACCAGTTTTCTCTTAGTCATGTCTATGCCAACCATTCAATTTGTGTTAATCCAAATTCCTGTATTAGTTCATGTAGGGTTTTGAATAATGTCTTTCTCCTGCCCCTTCCTTCATTAACTACTGCTCTCTTCTTATTCCCTTTCCTTCTATTTTTACTTGTTTCTTGCTTATGAAAGTGTTCCATCCTTCTTCTCATATGTCTCTTTCTGTCCCTTATCTCCATGTCATGTTGCCCCATCTTTTTATCATCTCCTTATTCATTCTGTTATATTTTCCTATCATCCTATTTGCCATCTCCCCGTTTGCCTTTCCTCCAACTTATTTTCTACCCACCTAAGTGGGTTAAATGATTTATATGATAAGGCCTGCATAGATATGTCATGGGAGTCTCCAGACCCATTTTTTCCTACCTAGTATTAGCTTGTCATTTTGAGAACCTTCTTTCTTGTTCTCTCCACCCTTCCAAACCCTTTTGTAATCTTAGAAGTTTGATCTGCATTGTGTCCGTTGATGTGTTTCTTAGTGCGTGTTGCTATAACAGGGATAATCCTTATTCTAATCACATTGATTATACTTAATTGTATGTATGTCATATGTCTGCTGTTCTCCATTCCCCTTTTTATTTTCTCTCCTTTTCTCCAAATTCGTTTGTATTGTATCACCTACTGTGTGTACTACTTCTACTGCCACATATTTGGGGTATTCCTTCTGAATGTGTCACGCTATTCCCTTTCCTTTTCCTTCCCCTTTCCTGACCCCCACTATCTTTGTCTATTTGCACCTAAGCCTTGAGGTCCTTTCAGACCTGACAAAAGCTGGCATTATATCCTCTCTGACCATCTCAACCTTCTCCAACATAAGTATCCAGTCATCTATGTACATTATGAGCCCTGATTGTACTGCCATTTTTCCCTCCGGTTGTAATAATTTATTTTCTTACATCGATTGTTAGCTCTTCTAAGACTAAAGTGAAGAGCTCTGGGGAGAGAGGGCTCCCATGTGTGGTTCTCTTCTTTACCTTTAGTGACTTGGAAACTTCTCCATTTACCATTACCTCTATTTTTGACCCATAACATTTCCTCCCATTTGACTTTTTTCTAGTATCTCTCTGAGGAGTTCCCTATTGACTGTGTCAAAGGTCTTTTGTTTGCTTGTCCATTTCCTCTTCTCTGTCCAAATACTTTGTTATGGGCCCCATCACTTCATTTCAGCACTTCTTCCTTTCACAGAATAATTATGAATCTCCTGTATTATTCTTAACAGAATCACATCCAGTCTGCTTGCTAGCACTTTTGCCATCAATTTGATGACGGTGTTTATTAAGGATATATGTCTGTAATCCCTTTCTTTTATCCTGTTCTGTCCACTCTGCACACTTTTGTGAAAACAGTCACATGGCTCCTTTCATTGTATTTGTTAATTCTCTTATTATACATCTCTTATCATACTCCTCCATCATAACTGACCATTTTTCCTCTCTGCCCAACCTGAAGATCTTCTTGTTTGTTTGTCCTTACTGTTTCCTCTGTTCTATTCCATCTCTCCACATTTCCGTTTTTATCCTGCCCAGTTTTTCTTCCAAGTTTGTAATTGCCTTCTCATCTCACCTCCTTTTCCATCCATCCTGTCTCATGAGTTTTCCCCCTAACAGCTGCTTTCATTCCATACTATCAGTGTTTTCCAAATTCTATCTATTCCCTACACTGTCATCTCTATCAGGTTTTGTAATTGCTGCTTTTATCCAGATCTTTTCACCTGCAACTTATCCATCTCCAACCCAACCCAACCCCTCCCCTTGGTTCCTTCCTGTACTTTTTGTAATTGCCATGACTGCATGGTCCAATATTTATATCAGTTGTATTTCTATCTCCTTCACCTTTCTTTAAAGTTTTCTTTTCCCCTATTATCCTGCCCAATCTACTGGTTTGAAACATGCAGTTTTTGGTATATGTGTAATTGCTCTTTTTAGGGTGTCTTTCCCTCCATACATGCTACCACAGTCCTTTTTTCATGTTTCTAAGTATTTATTATCATTATACTGTACTCTCTGGCCAAACAGCCTATCATTCTTGGTATCTAGTGTGACATTGAAGTCCCCTCCAATGATTTCACTTCCATTCCTTTTTATCTGATTCCTTCTTCAAAGAACCTGCTGTAAATGTCCCCTATATCGCTATTAGGGGTATACGGGATGTTCATCATTCTCACTGCTACATTAGCCTGTGGGGTTGTGTCCTGCCTTAGATGAGAGTAAGGTGGTTCACACAGCCTATCTTGACCTCGCCAAGGTTTTCAACACCATCCCCCATTCTGGAATTATAGCTAAACTCACTAAACTAGGTATAAATCCCTACATCACAAGATGGGTTGCCAACTGGTTTACTGACAGAACCCACACTGTAAAAGTCGCAGACTCCAAATCTGACCTCAAAGCAGTGACAAGTGGAGTACCACAGGGTTCCATCCTGGGACCTCTCCTGTTTGGTATCTACTTCTCTAAAGTACAGGCTAACACAGACGGCCTCTGGCTAATGAAGTTAACAGATGACTGCAAACTAGGAGCCATAGTCATGTCCCCAAATGATGTGGACATCCTACAGAAGGGCCTCACTGAGACAGATGCCTGGTGTCAGAGCCATGGCCTCAAGCTCAATGCCAAAAAGTGCATTGTCATCCCCTTTGGTAAAAACTCTGTACTCATGAACTACCACATAGACAGCAATCTACTTAACACCGAATGTGTGATAAGAGACTTTGGGACCCAGGTGGACAGTGATCTCTCCTTTGATAGTCACATAGACACAGTAGTCAGGAAGTCCTTCTATGTGGCACACCTCATCATAAAAGGGTTCTCATCCAGGAAAAAAGAGGTTATTGTTACCCTCTACTCGACACTCATTAGACCTACTATAGAGTACAATGCCCCTTTTGGAATGTACCTCACAAGACATCTGCAGCAGCTGGAAAGGCCACAGAAGTACCTCACAAAGAGGATTACTGGCCTCAAACAAATGCCCTACACTGACCACCTCAAAAAACTCCAGCTTTACTCCATAGCATATCACCTATTTCGAGGTGATCTCTGCCTAACATATAAAGCTATATCAAACTTAGAGCTGTTGGACATGCTACAACTAAAGAAATCCCAATCCTTCAGAGCTACACACTCTAGGGACCTAAACCTTGTCACCACAATAAACAGGAAATGCTGGAGGGATAGATTCCTGTCCCAGAGACTTCCCATACTCTGGAACAGGCTACCCATCTATGTCAAGCAAAGTTCTTCATTAGCACTCTTCAAGAAAAATCTTGATGAGTGGATGGGAAATAGGAAATACACCCCGGGGATCACTTCTGTGTCTTTGCTCGACAGTGGCACAGGAAAATAACTTTCTTGGGTGGTGTAAGCCAGGGAACCTTGTTGGATAGGCTTACATAGGCCTTTGGGCTGATAGCCTAGTACCTACCTATGAATCTATGAACCTCAAGGGACTCATGTGCCCAGTGCTAAGCCTCGAAGAGCCTGAGAAGGCAACACTCTTCAATGGGGTCAGGAAGAAAGCAAAACGGAACAGTAGCAGGAAAATTTGACCAGAGATGAAAAGGAGGGAAGCCATCAAGAACTAGGCAGTCTGATCATAGGGAGAGATGAAGAAGAAATGAGAGACAGTGAAAGAGAAAAAATGACTGGCTGTACTCATATGCAGGCATTAGATCATGACTGCATGTCAAAAGAACTGAAAGACTATAGTCACAAAAGTGACAAGAAAAGGGGTAAATGAGACTGAAAATAACTGATAACATCAGGGAACATGGGGCAGTATACACATTTTTTACCACACTCTGCTCAGATAGTAACAGAAATGTACTGGGTAAAGGAAAGGATCACAAATAGGCAGACTATTGTTACACAGCCTTTCCTATGATATATCACATATTATAATGTTTGCATTTTTCATATAAAAGAAAGCTTTCTCTTTGAAACGGTGGGTAAATTGCTGTGGTATACTTGTATGTAAGCAGGGAAAGAAATAGTTATGCAAATACAAGTCTTGAGTTTTACAGGAATGTAATAAAGCAAAGTGCAAGGTGGAAGGTATGAAACTGTCACAAAAGTAGGATCAAATGCAAAGGAAGCAAGTAACAACTATAGGAAAGAGAAGAAATAAACAGGAACAAACAACAGATAGGACTGAATTCTAGAGAACTGAAAATAAGAAGGACAAGGCCAAAAGAGAACTGTGAAAAAAGGACAAGGTTAATATCCCATGCCTAAAAGTGCTCATATTTCAGACTGGAGGATGACAAAGCCAACTCTTTGGGGTGTGAGAGGAAGCCAAGCATAGGCAGAGATCAAATGACAACAGGTCCATTTCAGCAAGTGAAATCCAGAAGAGGAGAGGCATTCAAATGTAGTAAATGGGGAGGGGGTATGCACCAAAGAGTACAGAATTGAATGAACACAGGCTGAATGTTCTAACCTGGTAAAGTACAGATGAATAAGATGAATAGGATGCAAGGGGATGTGGTACTGCTCCATGAGACCAAATTAAAGGTAAAAGAGGATGGGAAAATCATGAGATCATGCAAGAGGGGAGTGGCCACCCTTTTAAGAAAGGGGTGACATTTTTACAGAAAATGTGCAGAAAAGTGGGGAGAGGCGATGAATCATTTGGCAAGGAAGATTAAATGGAAGGAGATGGACAAAAGGGAATGTAGAGTTGTGTAAGTTGTAAGTACCTATAATAATAGTTATTTGAATTCTTCACTACTGCAGTAGTCTAGAGGGTTCTAGCTTGCCCTTTTTTTGGAGGGAGCTCTATAAACAGCCAGAGTAACTAAAAATGTTCAGGAGTTTCTTGATCTTCAATACAAAAATGTGAACTCATCCTGAACAAGCCAAATTATCAGAAACACAAACCAACATTACATACCACAAGAAATATATACAATAAGGGGGATGATGGGAGGGCATGGCTACTGCAATAGTGAGGGATTTGAATATCTACTATTATAGGTGAGTGCAACTTACACAACTCTATTATGTTTATCATTCTCACTGCTGCAGTAGCCCATGGATGGACTATCACAGCTTAGCTAACCTGGAATGGGGAGGGATAAGGTTTTAATAGTTCCTAGAAAATTGTCCTAGCAAATCTTTCTCTGAACCAGAAAATAAATCAAGTTTGTAGTGCTTTATTAATTTATAGATGGAGGCCCAAGTTGCTGCCTTTATAATACTTTAAGAGTCTAACTTTTTCCAGTATGCCAATTAAAACAAAAACGAAACAAACTAAATAACAAACAGAACAGCTTGCTGTAAAATCCACACACGTTTATTCTTCTAAGCGCTTTTGTGCAAATCCAGTGCTTGCACTTCTTCAGACAAACTACTATCCCAAAAGCCAATACTTATATACTGTTATAAATCAAATTAATTACTAATTAATTAATATCAGTTATTTAAAGGAATGTATCACTGTTTTATAAATGATAAACCATTTCTTATTCAAACCCTTTACCTAAGAAACTATATCACAAGCTAAATAATTCGAAATCCATAAAATTACTAAACTCATAAAAACATTGCATTTATAATATAATACATTATGTTATATAGTATAAAATAAAATACATTTACAAAACTTATAAAACTAAACATAACATCCGAACCCAATTCATATATATAAAATATTAAATATCGGATATTAAATATAAAGTTCCCTTCACCTATCCAAAGCTTTCAATTTGAGAATGCATTTAATAGAGCTATACTCATTAAGACCTGGAAACTTATATGCATTGGTGTTAATTTGGTTTTGAATAAGAAATGGTTTATCATTTATAAAACAGTGATACATTCCTTTAAATAACTGATATTAATTAATTAGTAATTAATTTGATTTATAACAGTATATAAGTATTGGCTTTTGGGATAGTAGTTTGTCTGAAGAAGTGCAAGCATTGGACTTGCACGTAAGCGCTTACAAGAATAAACGTGTGTGGATTTTACAACAAGCTTTTACCTGCATAGTTGTGATTACAGGGACTCTGCATTCTTCCTGTATAGATATGGGCCCTTTAGGGGGTGGGGTGGGGGTGGGGGGTAAAGTTAGCACTGAACCTACCTACCAGGATGTTGGCAATATCAATTGGTTCTGTAATTTTCGTGCCGTTGTGCTGTAACTCAGAGCAGATCTGGGTATTGCCATCAAGATTCTTGACATAGCTATAGAATGCATTGTGGTTATCCTTAGAATTAGTGGTGATTTTGTTTCCGTAGCTAGCTTTGGAGGATCTTATAAGGTATCTCAGCTTCTTACTGAGGCTGACCAGGGAGCTCCTCCACTCATGGGATTTTACTCTCTTTTGCACCAGTTTCTTCCTTGTGTTGTACAGTTTGTTTATGGCAGGGGACCACCAGATTGGCTTCCTTTTTTTTGGAGGATAGCATCTTGGTTCTGTTTGGGATAGCACGATCCATGCACTCGTGTAAGTGCTTATAGAGTGCATTTATATAGGATTCAGCAGTTGTAATTGCATTGTCCATCTGCATGGGTGTCATGAAGTTCACCACTTCTGTCTTAAGAAGCATGAAGTTGGCTTTGGAGAAATTTTTTACCGTGGTTTCCTTAATTGGGGGTGGGGGCAGGATGTGGATATTAAGGGTGATTAGCTTATGGTCGGATCGGACCAACGAGGAGTTGACTTCAGGTGTGGAACACCGGTCACTCATGCTGGTAATGACTAGGTCTAGGATATTGTTGCCCCTGGTGGGGGTGTGGATAAGTTGATCCAGGGCATTTGGAGTTTATGAATTCCAGAAAGCGTTGAGCTAAGGAGTTGGTACACAAGTAGTTTTCCCAGTTAATGGTGGGGTAGTTGTAGTCACCCGTTATTAGGGTGTTTGATTGAACCCTAATATTTTCCAGTACATCAAGAAAAGAGGAATGGGAATCCTGGGGCATGGTGGAGGATCTGTAGCAAGCTATAATTTGGATTGCAGTTTTGCCCAGAGTTAGTTGCACTTGGATAACCTCGGATGCATTATGCTAAGCAACTAGCCTGGAGGTGTGGATATCCTTAATGAATATGGACACACCTCCGCCTTTGGTTTTTCATCCCAGGTTACATGGCCGAAAAGTGTGGTATGAGTTAAAGTCTGATAGTGCAGGGATACTCTCTGGAGCCTTGAACCAGGTCTCAGTCACTGCACAGATATCAATGTTTTCCATTTTAAGGAGTGCCTCGAGTGAGTGCATTTTGAGATTTAGACTTCTAGCATTGAATAGCATTACCCTCAGTTTTTGCTTGCCTGTTCCTGTTATGGTGGTGAATTTGTTATTTGAACCTTGCCTAAAAAAGGCACTATAGAGGCAGCAAAAGCCTTAGCCAGTATCCAGAATCCCAGGGGTGATAGGTTTCAGTTATAGTGTCTCCTCCATGATGGTATGTTCTGTTTCTTGTAGATCTGTCTCTTCTTCTGCTGTGATCACTATTGGACTCTGCTCTTCTTCTGGAGTTTTGCAGTATCCGGCTTCTGGTTCTTCTTTCTGCATTCTTTTTTATGCACTCCTCCTCATATTTCCTGTTTGCCATGTTCTTTGCACCATTTCTTTTGCCTGCCATGCCCAGGATATTGTCAGTCTCACTTATTTTGTCAACCACATTCTGTGTTCCTTTGTTAACTTCTTCTTTAGTGTTTACCCACAAAGGTGCATTTACTTCAGATGTTCTCCATGATGCTTGCAATTCTACCTCCTTTTTGGCCTTTCACAAGTTTGTCTACAAGTCTGTTACTGGTGGTATATTTTAATTTATTTATTTGTGTCTTTTACACCAGGTTTAACTGTGCAGTCTCCATAACAAAAGCTTGTGCTTCTCCCTCTGTGTGGATCCTATGTCTGTTTCACTTCTATATCACATCTAAGACAGCAGGGCACTTAATCCATGAAGAAATTCCATGTACTATCAGTCATCTCAGTAAGTCAGCCATCCATTTCTTACTTTATGCAGTGAACCGGAATAATCCTCCACCAGTTTTATGAACAAGCCATTAAGAGATATCAGTTTAAGTGATCAGGCTTATCTCATAATTTCTTATTTCAGTTTCTAGCTGTGCAGGTATGCTAACATATATATTTGTCTTGGCCAGCCTTCTCTTGCATCTCTCATTCTACCAACTTTGCCCTTTTCTCCAGTGTAGTGTGATCTTGGAGTTGGCATATTTATTTAGGGGGGTGGGGGGTGATGCCCCCCACTTGCATGGGTTTAATTTTGTTCCATGAAGTTCTTTTCTCCTGGTGGTGAAGTGGCTGCTTACCCTGTGACACTGTGTCTGTGTTCCAAGGCTTCACAGAAATGAACTTTTGTTGAAGTCATCTCACAGTTTTGAGTTTCGGTGAAAGATAAATTTGTTGATCTAAAGTAGACCCAGAATAATAGACAAAGCTCACAGCTAAAAGTATATCCCTGTGTAACTCATTGGATACCAAACTGGCTCATAAATAGGATGCAGGACATTTGGGTGGAGGCATTACCTATGCCAAAAGTCCTGTCACTAGTGGTGTACCCCAGGGTTTAGTCCTTGGGCCACTCCTCTTTAGCATTTACCTCTTAGAGGTAAATGCAAAATTTACCTCACAGACAAGGTATATGGGTTGATCCTCTCCAATGGAAATTGGCTGGACATAAAATGTTCCAAAAAAAGGGTAGCTAGCCTAGTACTTACCAATGAATCTATAAAGGTTTGTGGCTGACCAAGTTTGCAGATGACTATAAACTGGGTGCTATCATAAAATTCTCAGTGGACACCTACATCCTTGAATAAAGCCTTTCACAAACAAATAGCCAGTGTCAAAATCATAAACTAAAACTAAATGCAAATAAATTCATAATTATATCATTTGCCAAGCAAGACTTTTCTTCTATCACATTGACAGCACACCCCTGAAAGTTGATTCCATAGTCAGGGATCTGGGAAACTATGTTGACAACACACTGTCCTTTAATCAGTGTGCATTAACTAATATTCCACTGTACTCAGCTCTGATCAGACCAGTCACTAAAAATAATGCTCCATTTGGTATATACTTGTCCAAACACTTATCACAACTTATCAGAACTGGAGCAACCACAACAATATCTCATAAAAAAATGAAGGGCCTAAATCACAAAATCTCTGCAGACCATCTAAAAGCATTGTCTCCCTTCTCAGATTCATACCAGCTACTGAGAAATGACCTTTGCTTCACTTATAGAACCGAAACAGACCCTAACTTGTCTGACCTACTACATATTTACAAGTCCAATGGTAGAGTGAACCAGAAGCATAGCTGGCTCAAGCAACTCCCTGTGCCAGTACCACAAACCAGCACCGTACTCCCTCAACTCATCTAGTGAAGATCAAAAAAAGCATGTCACTGTAATTAACCAATCACTACATTGTTGTAGTAATCAGCTTATTACAGTTAGATCCACACCCCTAGGTTCTTAATCTGAAGAGCAAAAGAAAAATAAAAAGAAAAATCAATGTTTTGCAATAAGCTAATTGCTAAATTGTAGCAACTGGCTAATTACAGTTTGATTCATGTCCTCCCAGCTCTTCCACTGAAGACCAAAAAAGAAAAACTTAACTATAACTAAATACAAAAATAAACTTCACTGTAATAGTGATCAGCTTATACCAGTTAGATCCACTCCTCATCAGCTTTTTTACTGAATAGAAAAAAATGCCATTCCTTCTATTGGTGAATAGATGCAAAGCATTTCCCCCCAGCACCCCATTCATTCAGGTCCCATTTCTCTGCCCTGTCCCAATCTTTTTGCAACATAAGTAGAACATATTGGAGGGACAGGTGTGAAGAAAATGATGACACTGTCATCTATGTTAGCATGTCTAGGAAGAGATATGTGTATATTCTCAGATTAACTTGCATTGTATGCCAGCATGTCTAATTGTGAAAATGTAAATACATTTTTAAAATGTTAAGTAGTTCCCTGTTTATACAAAATGTTTAAAGAATCTAAAGTACGAGGGAGATTCTAAAGTACAAACTGTCTGTGGAGAATCAGGTGATCAGTAGTTGATCTCATTAGAATTCTCCTGGTTGTTATGTGATGATTTGAACAGATGATTGACAGGAAAATTAACTTTTTTTTCAAACAGCTGATTGTTATTTTTAAAATAAGACAGTTGGGACTGTTAAACTGGACTATAAAAGTGACTACTGAAGTTATTTCAAGGGCAGATAGTTAAGGGTTGCAGTCAGTTACAGTGCTGTGCAGTGGATATCCAAAAAATGACTCACCAAAAACTGTAAGCCTGACTTTGCCTTGCTGTTATGTTTTAGATTAGACCAGGGACAGTTTTCCCTAGTTAGATTAGGAAAGGTTAGTTAATTTAGCTAGGGTTTTTGTAAAATGATGGAATTCTATCCTACAGTTTAATTTTACATTTCTGGTGATTGAATTATGGTATTTATTGAAAATTATTGATTTACATTCTTGTAATAATTTTACTTATTATTAAATGTTTTTTGTTATTTTACATTGTGGCTGGGCAATCAGTGCAATCGTTAGAGTTTATTGAGGGTTTATACCTGCTTGATACTCCCCAGGTCACCTTGAATGCCTGGCTGCTTCTGGTCATAGCTATCACTTATTTTGGTATTTCTTTTTTTAATAACTTATCACCCTTTGAAGGGTGTGTAAACCTATCTGACTCTGGTGGCAATGTATACCATTTGTACTGGGTAGGGGACACAACTGGAAATGTGTGTCAGGCTTCCATAAGTGTTTGAGTGTGTGAGATTTGAATTGACTTTGAATGTGAGTGAGTCAGAGGTCATAAACTGGAACACATTGCTCTGAAGTGCATAATAAGGGATTACATTTGGGGTGGATGGAGGTATATAGTCCTGTCCCAGGAAATAGAGCATGTTCCTGTTGTGCTCTTAACTCATTAACCCCAACTACTATCTCATGGTGCCTTTGTGCTTACATCCAAGCACGCTGTGAGATGGTAGGAATTGCATGTATTTACACCCAAGTACCTTCTAGCAGCACAGGTAATTTTGCAGTTATATTGTACCTCTACTGCTGAAAATTAAGTTGAAGAGGTAACTGAACATTGTCAGTTACCATATCAGCTTAAGTTTGAGCATGGAATTACATGGGGTTCATATTTGACTTTCCTGAGAAAATCGGCTTACAATGCAGTCTATACTTTCCTCTTCACAGCAAGCCGATTTACTATGCCATTAATCAAGCAAGTGGTGGCAGCCAATGGGAGTCTTGCCACCACTTGCTTAACACCTCCACCCCTGACCTAATAGTACTTTATTCTGTCCAAATAAATAGAGGGTCCAACAGCGGATATTCCCTTTCTTTTCCTGCCTTTTGCATAATTTACTGCTGGATCCCTCTATTTATCTTGGACATCAGTTTGCAAAACAGAGGAGTTTTGACACAGTCACAGTGCTTAGAAGAAACATCTGCACCAAAGATCTGTGTGTCAGTGTTCAACTAACCCTGATTCTTTTCATCTCCGATCCTGCTGAATTCCAGGGAGATAGCTGGAACTGTGCAATCAGGATGGGAAAAAGAGGTGGAAGTTGTTAGGTGGATACAGGCTTGCTCCAACCCTGACTCATTTTCTGTCCCGGAGGAATGGCTATTCCATTACCAGGGGTAGGTGTATTAGCTAATTTTGCAGTTGTGTCATTTGTGAATATTATTTATGGTGGGGGCGGTGATTCCAGTGGCCTAAGAGTTGTTCCATTCCAGGGCGCCTCCCTATTTAGCTGTTTTTAAAAATTATTGTTGTTCTGATTGATTGCTGTCTGAGAGGGTGATTACTGTCCTTGTCAGCTCAGTGATTGCTTTAGGAGCAGTACGTAACTGAACAGAAAAGATGCATCTTTGTATTCCATGCCCAGAGGGTGTTTTTCAAGTTTGCCTTTGTTTCAGGAAGTTGAGTTACTTGTGTAACTTACTGACCGAATGATAAATGAAGTATAAGTTAGAACAGGCCTGTAAAGCAGCAAACACCAGTGTGCGTTCCACAGTTTTGGGGTGTGTGTTTATTTCCTTATTTTGTAGTGAGTCTTTCACTATATTGTAGTTATCCTCATTGCACTAAGGCTGTGTGAGTGTGTATGTGTGTGTCCTCATACTGTAGCTTATGCTTAAAAGTGATCCTCCATTAAACTGAGGCAGTATGAGCATGCAGTAGTTGTTAGTCGTCCGCACAAAATGCAAAACTGTAAAAGTGTCTGAAGTGAAACTGTCACTTATAAAATATGCCTTCAGTCCTGCTTCATACATTTTTAAGTTTTGAGTGCAGTTTTTGTCCCGACCACAGTTTTAGCTAATAACGTAGGTGCTTTTGCTCTGGGTGTGGGAAAAAAGGTTAGACAGAAGTGTTTGTATGTTCTCCCTTCATAATGTGACAAGCCAGAACAAAGAAGGAAAGCACAGCCCCAGGACTCATGGTATATCTTGTGTCACCCTGCTTCACTAGTTTGTA
Source organism: Protopterus annectens (assembly GCF_019279795.1). NCBI lineage: Eukaryota > Metazoa > Chordata > Ceratodontiformes > Protopteridae > Protopterus > Protopterus annectens. Next base: position 279,234,974 of record NC_056729.1, on the reverse strand, counting down.
ACTCCGGCTACAGAACGTCACGTGAGTAAATGCCACAGCTCTTATGTTTGCTGTGGGATGTTGTCAGTGTTAATACTGTTCTGCAGTGTTGCATTCTGGACGTGCAGGCAGTGCGTCCTTTTTCGTGTTTGGGTGGTGTTCAGTTGTGATATGTCTTATAGTACCACTTCTGACTTGACTGCTGCTTTGCTTATCTGGGTTGATTCACACAATTGGCAGCTGGTTTAGTAAAGGATAGAGATGGTTATTAGGCTTGCACCGATGCAAGTGTTTATAGACTCCCACACATACCTCGCAACTGTCCTTATTTTTGGTCCGTTTTTCATACAGTTATGGTTTTCCGGCTAATTTGTGGCAAAGACTGAAATTAGAAAAGCATGACAGATATTTAATTGCAGACTTCATTGCATTAGGAAGGAGCAGCCGTAACTGTTTTGGAAGTTTTGCTTATGAAATAGGAAGTTGTAGAATCTGTGGGTGTAATGTCAGTACCTTACTTGTAAAGGGCTCTAACGTTAGAGAAGAATGTTCGATAGCAGCTGAATGTTTCTCACTGGTATAGAGAAATACAGAGAGAGACCTGTAGACAGGCTGTGGTGTGGTTTATCAAGCTGAAATATTTATTCCTTTTTGGGGTATGTGCTTGCTGGTTTTTGTTGTTTGGTGAAACAATGGTTCGATTTGGCTGCTGCGTAATTCCTCTGTTATGGGAAAATAATCATTCAAGTAGGAAATTAGGAAATTCCAAATGCTTTAGGGTCCTCCTGCCATCTCATCATGTGAGGGAGAGGGGTGGATCTAGTGTGTTCTGCCCCCCAAAACAAAGTGCTTTGCTGCAGGCATTGTTTGCAAATATTTTTTTTTGCTGAGAAAAGTAAAAGTAATATGTCACTGGCCCTCTGTCTCCATGTATTTGCGGTAGGTTGCTTGGTCATTTGTAGTCTATTATAATGTTAACAAATAAATGCTTAATTGATTAAAAAAAATATTATCCATGAAATGGTAGAGAATTAGGGGTGAAAGGATGGAAATTAATGGAAGAGGTTAGAAGATTTTATCACATCTTGATGATGTACACTGTACTAATACCTGAATACCCAAACCTACAGCAATTCTAACTGTAGTGGCTGTCATGAGAGCTGCCATACTGTTACAGTTGTGTTTTTCCCTCAGTGTAGTTTTTGTTCTCTTTTATACATAAATTAGTGTTTTCTTTATTGCTGTACAGTGACGATGCTGTTAGGCTGTGACTTCATAGCCTCTGCAATTTTCTTTTCCATCGTCAAATCTGATTTGTGCTAATTAAAGGCTCCACTGCACATTTAATCCTCCTTGAAAGCAGATTAGCTAAAATAGCAGGTTTCTGTGAAGTACACCTGTGGTCCCTAAAGGAAAAGTCCACCAAGAAACTGTTAAAATATTTTTAGCTGTATAATATGTACTCTACTACTGTATTAGTATCATGTTATGGTAAGACAAGTTAAGAATATTTTCACAGACCAGTGTATTCACAATTATTGGGCTGGATTTAGCAAACTTTGCCTCATTGAAATAAGTGAAGTTGTGGGATGGACAATGACAGGCAGGGTGTGTGCACTTCGGAAAACCCAGCTAAATGATGTGACCAGACAAAAAATATATTCGGACGTGATATATGCTAATGACCGTATAATGAGTCACCATGTATGCTAATGAATAAAAACAAGATGGCAAAGTGATTCATAAAGGTTTAACTGCCCTGCCCTTGACTTGCTCTTGTTGGATATTTGAACATGACCAAATACCCATGTTTAGACTGAACGGGCAAGAAGGTAATACTAGGTCACAATATAAAGGATGATGCCTGGAATAATTTTGCCAGTGCTGTCACCCATTCTACTGGCATCTCATGTATGGGGAAATAGTGAAGCACCACTACAGTGATGTGAGTTGATGTAAGGCTGATCTTCTTGTCTGACAGAAAGCTGAAGTTATAGCACTCACCACCTCTGTAAGCACTCCACACCACACACATCACATAGTCCCAGTTCATCTACACCACCAAGACCCACACATAGATACACAAAATCATTTTTGGAGGCTCTTAATAAAAATCTACCCAAACAACAGAAACCTCCAGAGCAGAAAAGCAAGCAACCTCCAGCCGTCACCACAACCCAAAAGACACATAACACACAGACTCAGTGTGCCACTCAACCACTGCCCATAAAAGGCAAACCTATCTACCAAACACATTTGTCATAGATGACTCTATATTCAGGCACACTGACGTTCCACTCACCAGAATAGACAAGGATGTTACTGTTAGCTGCTTGTCGGGTGCCAGGATCTGTCACATAACCCACGCACTCAGGTCACTCCACAACAAGTACAGATATGACTCAATCGTTGTCCATGTTGGTGTGAATGACCTGAGAAGTACCTCCCTGGATTACATGATGAGAGACATGGAGGAGCTCTCTGTTCTTGTAATCCAACCATGTATCACCCTAGCCCTGAGTAGCATTCTACCTTCACCCAGAATGATACCGCAATACAAGGACAAAATGATTGACTTCAACAATTGACTAAACTTCTGGTGTCATTCAAAGGGGATCAAGTATTGACCTGCCTGGGCTGATATGGTTGAAAGGTCACGATGCTTTGGCAGCGATGGCTTGCACTTGTCACCTCTGGGGTTCTGGATACTGGCTAAGGCTCTTGTTGCCCCTTTAGTGCTTTTTTTAGGCAAAGCTCAAAAAACAAAACCACCACTGTAACTGATACAGGTAAGCAAAAACTGAGGGTAATGCTACTCAATACTAGAAGTCTAAACCTCAAAATGCACTCACTCGAGGCACTTCTTAAAATGGAGACTATCGATATCTGTGCAGTGACATGAAACCTGGTTCAAGGCTCCAGAGAGCACCTGCGCATTACCAGGATATAACTCATTCCATACTTTCTGGCCATCAAACCAGGACCGGGACACGAAGGCTGAAGGTGTGTCCATATTCATTAAGGACAACCACACCTCCAGGCTAGTTGCTCAACATAATTCATCCAAAATTATACAAGTGCAACTAACTCTGTGCAAAACTGCGATCCATATCATAGCTTGCTACAGATCCCCCACCATGCCCCAGGATTCCCACTCCTCTTTTCTTGACATAATAGAGAATTTCAGGGTCCAACCAAACAACCTAACATTGGGAAATTTCAACTACCCCACCATTAACTGGTAAAACTACTCTTGTACTAACTCCTTTCCTCAACGCTTCCTAGAATTCGTAAACTCCAAAGCCCTGGATCAACTGGTCCACACCCCCACCAGGGGCAAAAATATCTTAGACCTAGTACTTGCCAACATGAGTGACAGGTGCTGCACACCTGAAGTCAGCTCCTCGTTGGTCAGATCCGACCATAAACTAATCACCCTAGACATCTGTATCCTGTCTCCACCCCCCACTAAGGAAACCATTATAAAAAACTTATCCAAAGATAACTTTGTGCTACTTAAGGCAGAAGTGGCCAATTTCACAACACCCGTGCAGATGGACAATACAGTTACCACTGCTGAATCTTACACAAACGCACTTTACAAACACCTAAATGGGTGCATGGATCATGCCATCGCTAATAGAAACAAGATGCTGTCTTCTAAAAAAAGAAACCAATCTGGTGGTCCTCTGCTATTAACAAACTCTACTACAGAAGGAAGAAACTGTTGCAAAAGAGAATAAAATCCTACGAGTGGAGGAGCTCCCTGGTTAGCCTCAGCAAGAAGCTGAGATCTCTCATAAAATCCTACAAAGCGAACTATGAAAATAAGATTGCCACTGACTCTAAGGGCAACCACAAAGCATTTTACAGCTATGTCAAGAATCTCAGTGGCAACACCCAGATTTGCTCTGAGCTACAGCACATTGGCACAAAATTCACAGAACCAACTGATATCGCCAACATCCTGGCTGATAGGTTCAGTGCCAACTTTACCCCCCTCACCTCCTAAAGGGCCCATATCCATACCGGAAGAATGCATTGTCCCTGAAATCACAACTGAGCAGGTGAAAACTGCACTATCGAAAGGCAAGAACATAGCATCCATGGGGCCGGACAATATCCCTGGCTGCGTTCTACATGAGCTTCAGAATGAACTATCCCCCCACCTAAGCACCATGTTCAATCATCGCCTCTTGATAGGCTTTGTACCCACTGAATGGTGCATGGCAACAGTTGTACCACTCCACAAAGGGAGAGCCACCACGGAACCTGGGAACTATCGGCCTATTAGCCTGATGAGCTTAGACTGCAAGGACATGGAGCGTATTATCATGGAACTCATAAACAAGGGTATTGGTAACCTCCAAACTCTGGACACCACCCAGTTCAGATTTGTGAAGGGCAGATCATGTCTCCTGAACCTGGTCGACTTCTTTGAAACAGTCACCAAAGCCGTGGACGAGGGTAAGGCAGTCCACACAGTGTATCTCAACCTTGCCAAAGCTTTCAACACTATCCCCCATTCTGGTGTCATAAATAAACTCACTAAGCTGGGTATAAATCTGTATGTCACAAGATGGGTCACCAACTGGCTCACAGACAGAACCCACACTGTAAAAAATTGCGGATTCCAAATCTGACTCCAAACCTGTGACAAGTGGAGTACCACAGGGTTAAGGCTTGGGTCCCCTCCTGTTTGGGACCTACTTCTCTGAAGTTCAGGCCAACACAGAGGGCCTCTGGCTGACCAATTTCTCAGATGACTGCAAATTGGGTGCCATAGTCGAGTCCCTAAACGACGTGGACATCCTGCAAAAGGGCCTCACTGAGACTGATCCCTAGTGTCAGAGCCATGGCCTTAAGCTCAACGCCAAAAAATGCATTGTCATCCCCTTTGGTAAAAACCCTGTACCCATGGACTACCATATAGGTGGTAGCCCACTTAACACCAAAGGTGTGATAAGAGACCTTGGGACTCTAGTGGACAGTAGCCTCTCCTTTGATAATCACATCACCACAGTAGTCAGGAAATCCTTCTACATAGCACACCTCATCATGAAAGGGTTCTCATCATCCAGGAAAAAAAGAAGTCATTGTCCCCCTCTACTCAGCTTTCATCAGACCCATTATAGAGTACAACGCCCCATTCGGAATGTACCTTACAAGGCATCTGCAGCAGCTAGAAAGGCCACAAAAATACCTCACAAAGAGGATTATAGGACTCAAACAGTTACCCTACACTGACCACCTCAAAAAACTCTGGCTGTACTCTGTAGGATATCGCTTACACTGAGGTGATCTCTGCCTAACATACAAAGCTATGTCAAACCCTGAGTTACTGGACATGCTACACCTAAAGAAATCCCAATCCCTCAGAGCCACATGCTGTAGGGACCTAAGCCTCGTCACCACAATTAACAGAACATGCTGTAGGGATAGATTCCTGTCCCAGAGACTTCCCATACTCTGGAACAAACTACCTATTTATGTCAAGCAGAGTTTGTCACTAGCACTCTTCAAGAAAAATCTTGATGAATAGATGGGCAATAGGAAATTCACCCTGGGCATCACATCGGTGGCACTGCTAGACAGGGGTGCAGGTAAACAGCATCCAAGGGTGGTGAAAGCCAGGGAACCTTGTTGGCTAGGCTTACATAGGCCATAGGGCCAATAGCCTAGTACCTACCTATAAACCTAGGAACCTATAGATCCTTTCACTAAACAAATACCCTGCCAATGCATTCTGCCATGCAATTGTTCATTATGCCCTTGTTATATCTCCACCTCCTGCAGAGATTGAAATGAGCTGAAAGATGCATAGGGACAGACTACAACTCCTCACATAGCACTGAGGTAAGAATACCTGCTGTTGTGAAAGATGTGTCTGTTTGCATAGTACCAGTCATAACCATTAAAAATACTTGTGTATAACTTTTATTAAGCAGCCCCATGTGTCAGCACTGACGTACCTTATAAGAAATTGTTTGACTGTGCAATGCTACGATTGTACTTTGAAACCCACTGCTTCTGTAAGTAGACAAGTAGTTTATCATGTTAAGTGTGTGCACACTGAGATTGTTAGGGTGGCTGTAGGTTCAATTTTCCTGCCCCCACACACTAAAAAAAATCAGAGAGATGGTTCAGTGAAATAAATATTATTACTTTTGCACTAACTCTTACATGGATCAACCAGATATTTAGATATTTCTGACTTTGTTATTTGTGTGTCTGATTCTAATCACTGGGACGGTTCAGACAGATAAATGTTATTACTCACACTAATTCTGGCATGGAACAACCATATGTTTTGGACAATATTTCTGTCTAAACTACAGCATGAGTAGTCATTCTGAAAAAGTACAAGAAGGTCCATAAATTAACAGATAAAGACATTCATTCCAGTCTCATTCGAGTAATAAACAGATTTATCAATTCTTGGTCAGTCATGTGTAGAATTTAGGTGAGAGGAGGGGCTCAGTAATATAAATGTTATACTAGTTTTACTTAGAGCTGGTAATGATTCAATCTTACATTACACCTGCACCAAGAATGTAATGAATGTCTGCTCAACAGGTTATGTGCAGCAATTATCACCTTTGTCTGAGCATGCATAACTTTTCAGTAATGAAATGTAATTCATTATCACATCATTAATTTACAATATGTGCAGTTACAATACAACACTGAGTCATTTTCTCTTGTCAGGTAAAACCTCATGCAGCTGCCACTGTTATTTGCAGTCATCAAAGTCGTTATCACATTGATGAAGGCACATGGCAGATTTTGGGTTCTGTATATGTGGAGTCAGGCAGAAGTCTTTCCCTCCATTTCTTTCTTTTTCTTATGCTATGCTGACGAGGTCATAACAAGGCCGAAATATGCATATCCATAGCTAGTGGGGTTTGGCTTTATTGGCCTGAAACTGTCCATTAAAATGACTTCAAATGTAAAAGTCATGGGCAATCAGAATCGCCATATAGATGAAACACCTGAAACACCTGATGTTCATAAGTGTCATTTGCATATATCCCATGTGCCTCTGTTACAGGAGGTTTGGGAGGTCACTCATTGGAAGTTCTAGCTTGGCTGGAGTTTTCATTTAATTTTTACTTTTCTTTTTCCCAAATGTTTGTACTGTAAGATACAGATGAAGATATTCATAGAGGTTATATGGTTCATATTTTTGTGAAGTATTGCAACTGAACATTATACCATAGAATAGATTCTTGTATCACAAATTCAGTCTATAGTGTTCTGCTATGTACAGATATCACAGTTTGTTTATGAATTAGGTTATGAAATTTATTTTTTTTCATATTTTGGTAAATAACTCTGGTAGGGAAGATGACAACATGCTGAGTAAGACCTACTTTTTGTAGATAGTATAAGTACTTACAACATGGTAAAAAAACTGTATATGTATGCTGTACACATATACAGTCATTGCAGTTTGCTTACAGCTTGGGTTATGAAAATTATGATTTTTTTCATATTTTGGTAAATAAATTTGTTAGGGAACATGTCAACATGCTACATAAGACCTTATTTTGAAGATAGTATAAGTACTTACAAGATAGTAAAAGAACTGTATCTATATGCTGCACATGTGTACAAATATCAGTTTGTTTATGCCTTAGGTTATGAAAATTATGATATTTTTCATATTTTGGTAAATAACTTTGCTAAGGAACATGTCAATGTGCTACATAATCCATCATTTGAAGACTGTATTAGTACTTACAACATGGTAAAAGAACTGTCTGTATGCTGTACACATGTACAGATATTGCAGTTTGTTTAGGACTTAAGTCATGAAAATTATGATATTTTTCATATTTTGGTAAATAACTTTGCTAGGGAACATGTTATTGTGCTAAGTAATACCTCATTTTGAAGACAGTGGTAATAGTTAGAACATGGTAAAAGAGCTATGTCTATATGCTGTACACATGTACAGATATCAAAGTTTGTTTAGGACTAAGGTTATGAAAATTATGAATGTTTTTCATATTTTGGTAAATAACCTTGGAAGGGAGCATGTCAATGTCCCAAGTAATACCTCATTTTGAAGGCAGTATTACTCATTACAACATGGAAAAAGAACTTTGTCTGTATGCTGTACACATGCACAGATATCACAGTTTATTTAATCTTGTAGGATTATGAACATTATACATTTGTAATATTTCTCATTATTATGCCCATATCTTTGCAAGGGAGCATGGTGATGACACACATTAGGCATCATTTTGAAGTTGACATTGAGCCAGACAACTTCTACACTGATATGTAGTGTCTGTCTGTTACAGGTGATGAGATATTATGCTTTGTTTATTTATCAGTTATGAGAAATATCATATTAATCATATTTCTGTGAATATCTCCAAAACAGAGCATCACACAGTAATGGTTATGGTATCATTTTAAAGCTAACATTCATGCAAACAAATTAATTACAAATTGTATGGGTCTACATGGTGCATTTATCAAAATATTGTGATTTGTTCTACCAAAAAGGCAAAAAATGTGCACAATATCAGCATTCCTTGGCAAATATTTAATAATGACTTACATACACACTATCAACATTTATACTGTTGGAAAGGTCAGTGTCTGCTGAACAACATTCACATTTACATTTTTAGTCTAGCTCTTATGGTTAAAGAGTTATCAACATTTGTTTTCTTTATGATCTTACAAATGGATTATCTGAAAATAAGCTCGGGCTGCACTGTTGTTCCTATGGTGGAAGTAAGCAGGCAGCATTTTCTGAGCTGCTACGAGGTGAATGAGTTAAGGGAAATTGTAGAACTTTACTCTTGTGTGCTCTGTGCTCTGGCATTTTTCGTGATGCTCCCACACTGGAGTCAGTAGTGAGGATTGAGGCTCCTTAATTACTGACCCAGGTTTTAAGTGAGGGATGTCACATTATTGGTGGCAGTCCGGTGGGATATTAATCGGATGTCACAGCAAGTATGAATCCCAGCAAATGTAAATACCTCTTCTATGGAACCATCTTCCACTTCCTCTATTCAAAAGAAGTTTGGATAAATGGATGGGAAACCACAAATTCACCCCCAGTTTAGCACTCATGTCCCTCATGAATAGTGTCAACAAGTAAATGCTTCAATGTATCTTTGTTCTGTCTGCATTTGTGTTATTTGTATGCAAAATATATAGACTTAAAACTACCATGGGAAAATAAGGTTAAGCTGCTTACAATCTTCACATATCAGTTGCCTAATTAGTACCAATGAATCTATGAACCTGTATAGGGCTATATTCTTCATACTGGTCAATACTGCATTACCAAAACTATAATGGTTATATTCTGCATAGGATATAACAGCCGGACAGCATCCAAAGCTTTAGGGTACCTTCCACATGCCCAAACTCTTAGTCAGCTGGAGATGAGTTGACTAAAAGGCTGGTTTGGCAGCCACGCCCTTCAGAAATTTCTTGCAGCTGAAGAGAGTGCTTCTCTGTGGGCTTTCACAGATTCACATTTAGTGTGTGCTGTTCCATTGCTTGACAGATAAGTTCTGTTTAGGAAAAAACCTTCCATGTATTATTTTTTAATGCTTAAGGAAAGTATTTTTAAGCTAGGAATATGTGTTTTAATGACTGTCATGCAACTTTGCTGGAATTTTAAATGGTTGTGCATTTTTGTGTTTGACAGTTTAAATGTTGATTTTAACATTCTAAAAATGTTTTTTTCTGTGGATAAACTGTGTTTAACTTACTTTCTGGGGTTGCTAACATGAATTAGAATGCATTTTACTATGTTTTATTAGGCACAATGATTTTATTCTTCTTTTAAAATATTGATAGCTTGTGCAACATAATTTCTGCAGGAAAAAAGCACCATTTTCAGCTTGACCATGGAACAGCTGTACCACAGTCATCTTCTTCCATCCGCAAATAGAAAAAGAGAAACTTATCTAAACAGCCTTTGCTACCATAGCAGGCTAGCAATTTGCCTCAGTTGCAGGTGGGTGACCCTGATGTGGCCAAGGCTGGTTCCTCAGACCTCACAGTTTTTTCCTGGATCCTTCTGATGTTACCAATACAGCCTCCATGGGCTGGAGGATAGCCACACCCTTTGTGGCTCTTGTGGTCCCTTAAGTGGATAAGGGAGAGCCACTCTTGTTGGTGTTTTGAAAAGGGGCAGGGAGGTACCCCTGCTTAGCCAGAATTTTGTGCCCATCCCTGGAAAGCTGTTTCTGCCATTAATAACCTTGTTTGTCCAAACATTTCTGTCAACATGAAACAGAAAACTAGACATGTGTCTTCTCCTGTTCCAGTTTCTGGGTCATGTACATGCTATTGACCCTACTTATTAGGTGGTTTCTGGTAAAAGAAAGCAGGATTTCTCTTTTCATGAATAGATTCAAAAAATGAATTTGGAGTGAAAAGTAATGGGACAGATACAGTTTTTTCCTCCTGATTCAGACTCAGAGGAGACTATGTTATCTGAATCTCCCTGTCAAAGATTCTCTTTCCCTGAGACTATTTCAGAATGTCTCAATGTTTCTGTAGTAGAACACTGAGATTTCTCATTTCACCAGAAAAAAAAATATGAATTGTTACAGCTGGAATTCCCAGAACCTCCTCCCATGCCTCCAGTACTGTCATCTTTGTAGGGTGTGTTTGTCACAGCCTGTGATTTGCCAAACACACAGCCTACTGCACCTAGGAAAGCAGATAGGATGTACAAAGTTCCTCAGTCTTTCAAAGTTTCATACACACACCCTCATCCCAGACCTGACCCTGCAACTATAGCTTTAGTTATTCCAGCTGCTGCCGATCATTTTGTTAATTTTAATCCTTCCCCTTCTGACAAGGACATTAAAACAGCTGATAGGTTTGGAAAAACTGTATGCTCCTGTACTATAATTTTTTAATTTGGAATTGTCAGGCTCATATGTTAAATGTTATTCTAATTGTAAAAATATGAGGAATGATTTATTTGCAGTTCCTTCCTTTGAGGAAAAACCTACTCTGTGTGGTTTAGTTTCTTCAGTTTCTTAGGACATTATTGATTGTTTAAAGTGTGCTTAGGACTCTGCAGATACTGCAACCAGGGCTCTTGTCACTGGTACTGTGATGAGGAGATTTGTCTTGCTAAATTCTGAGAACCCCCCAGAAGATGTAAAATGAGATTTTAAATTCTCCTTTATACAGAGATTTAGTTTGTGGACACTCACCTGCAGAGGTTGCCAAAACATGTGATGAGGTAGGTAAGCTGATACATGGAATTTCTCAGATTTTTCTATCCTCCTTCTTTAAATTTTCCAAGGGATTGTCTGCTCACTCATACAATGTTGACAATAAAGAAAATAAAACTAACAGCCTCAGCAAATTGCTAATAAGCAGACATTAAAAAAAGGCAGACTGTCTAGGAAAGGGACGTTAGCCCCCCCCCCCCCCATCCTTGCATTCCCTTATCCCTACTACAAAGTCTGAATTGCCTTTTCTCTCTGAAAACAGATTGTTTCAGACAAAGGTATTCTGAAACTGATTCAGCAGGGTTACAGAGGGCAGTGGGAAGAAATTACTCCTTTTCAATGAATTATTCCAAATGCCAAACCAAACCCCTTGGTTCTCTCCTGTTCTACAGCATATGCTTTCTGATGGGTAATAGAAACAATACCCACTTCCCAGTTGGGAAGACTTAGTTACTCAAGAATGTTTCTGGTGCCAAGGATGTAAAATGCTTTCATATCAGTTCTGTACATTAGTATCCTGAGCCAGTTTGTGATAGATCGAAATGCTTTCACTTCACAACCTGTTAACCCTTCTTCATCATTTGAGCTTTTGGTAGCCTTAGATTTAAGAGCTGCTTATCATCACATTCCTATCCACCTAGATTACAGGCATTTCTTAATTTTTTTTGTGTCTGGATCTCATTATCAGTTCTCTGCCTTACCCTTTGGGCTATCCACTGCTGCACCAAGAGTGGTCACAAAGTGTCTACCTCCAGTTATAACCCATTTCAGGCTACAGGGTATCCACATTTTTCCATATTTAGATGACTTGCAGGTCTTTGTAGTGTGTTTTTCAAAGTTTCAGGAATTTTTCACTTGGGTGAGGACTCTCCTATGCAGTTTGGGATTTCAAGCAAACATTCAAAAGTCTTTTTTTGACTCAATCACACAGGATTGTATTTTTTGGGTGTCTGCTAGACACCTTAGTACAAAGAGCTTTTCTTCCACAGAAAAAAATATATCTATATTTAGATCTATTCCAGGGGTTTTCCACTCGGTCTTTGGTCACTGTAATGGAATACCCCATGATTCTGGGTCTCATGGTATCTATGATTCTCATGATACCTCTGGTAAGGCTCCATAGGAGAAATATACAATGGTATCTGAAGTCTGTTTGGTCCCAACGCAAACACCATTACCAGATATACAAGAACCCATGTCTTCCCTTCATCTCTCCTGCTTCAAAGCAGTCAATCACCACAGACACCTCAGACTTTGCTTGGGGAGCTGTATCAAGTGCAAGGTATCTGGGACAACAAAGGCAAACACAAGCACATACACATATAAGAGATGCTTATCCTTATTAAGGCATTCAACTCTGAATTACCATTGGTCCCCAGGACATCTTCAAGTTGTTACACACAATATCATAATGATGTGGTACTTAAACAAACAAGGCAGATCAGGTCTTACATCCTATTCAGGCTAACCTTGTTAGCATGGGATATAACTTGGTCTACAGGCATCCTATGTTCCATCAGAGCAAAAATATGTTGCAGACAAGCTGAGCAGAACAAAGGGAGACCCTAATGAATAGAAGCTAGATTGGAGGTCTTCCAACATTTGATCCATCTGTTGGGAGTTCCCCGAGTAGACCTTTTTGACTCCTCTCTGAACATCCAGCTGACTAACATCTGCTCCAGGACTCCATGCAAGAAGGCCTGGAAGACATATGCCTTTTTTCCTTAGACAGGAATGTTCCTGTATGCTTTTCCACCCTTTCAACTGATATCCAGGGTACTTCTGAAAATTCTGATGGAATCCCAATGGATAATTTTGGTGACTCCCTTCTGAACCTGGCAACAGTGGTTCTCCATTCTTATGGAATTGGCCAGGGGCAATTGCCAGACTAGATCTACTCACCCAAGAACTGGGATGTCTGATGCATCCTGATACCATACAGCTTCACCTGATTGTTTGAATTATAGGGTTGCAGGCACATGTTTACTGAGGATGTACAGCATGTACTAATGGAGACAGGGAAACCTGCTACTAGAAAACCATTTATTATCAAATGGAAATGGAAAATATTTTCTAGTTGTTGCCAGCAACAGAACCAGCACCCATTCAGGTCTAGTGTTGCCCTGGTTTTACAATATTTGTGTGAGTTACTTTCCTATGGCCTGTCTTACTCTTTTATCAAAGTTCATTTGCTGGCCATTTCAGCATGTATGCCCATTGATCCCCCTCTTTCAAGATATTCCCCTGGTTTTGAAACAGGTTTTGCATAAAAGACCTCTAAGAAAGCTGGTGGCCCTCCTTGGGATCTTAATTTTATGTTAGAGAAGCTAACACTTGTTCCATTTGAACCAGCTCATCTGGTTGACTTGAGGTTCTTATTGGTTGATCTGACCTCTGCAAGAAGGGTATCTGAGTTGCAAGCTTTTATGGTTGGTTAACCTTATCTCATTTTCCACAGAAACAGGATTTCTTTGAGAACTAATCCTTCTTTTATGTCCGAGTAGTATCTGAGTTTATTTTAAACTAAGCTATCCATCTCCTTGTGTTCCTCCCTGAACCCAACAATTAGGGTGAAAGGATACTTCATACCATGTATGTTCGCTGACATCTCAGGTACTATACTTATTAAGTATACAGAATGGAGGAGGTAGACAGAGCTTGAGGGAGGAGGTTTAAAAGTATGAGAAGGGGTCTGACAGATACCCATGGCAATTGAAAAGCTTTCTTATTAAACATGAACATGGAAACCAGTGTTCAGTTTTGTTTAATTTTAATGTTTTCTTTTGGTGGTACAGATTGCATTGAAGAGACTGAGCTGAAGTTACAAAATTATGATTTCAGAAACTTTGTTTTGTTAGAAGAAACTGTGCTGGGCTTTATGCAAAAGTTTTGAAATATGATAATGAAGCATGTTCCTAAACTTGTTCCCAAAAGCTGTAGAAGAGCTTATTGTCTTCTATCTCTGCATTGCATGTATGTTTTGTGAAAGTTAGTAATATATGCTAAACGTGGAAAGTTTACCCCCACTTGGAAAAATGGGCCAAAAGGACTTGGAACATTAAGTTAAAATGGTGACTGAATCTAAGGAATGTAGTGTGTTCTCATTCGTACATATATAATATGTCTATGGTGGAGGTATGTTTTATATGTGTCGTGTTCACTTGTATGGGGTCGTGGTCACTTGCCTGTCAGGAGCTAGGATATGCCACACCACACAAGCACTCTTGTCCTTACACCACAAGTACACATAAGATATACCCGTAGTACATGTGGTAGTAAATGATTTGACATGTACCTTACTGGACTATATGAAGATAGACATAATGGAGCTCTTGGAGTATACATCAGAAGAAGAAGGAATCTAGCCTTGAGCAGCAATTTACCATCACTAAGAATGATGCCACAATACAAACAAAATAATATGGATTTCAACAATTGGCTTAGCTTCTAGTGTCATTCAAAGGCCATCCAATATATAACAGCCTGGGTGGAGATGGTTGACAGTTCAAACTGCTTTGCCAGAGATGGCCTACACCTTTCTCCACAAGGCTTTCTTATATTAGCCAAAACCTTTTCCACACTTATAGTGTCTTTGTTAGTCAATTTTATTTTATTTATTTATTTTCATTTATTTTAATGGGATAGTCTGAATGGATAACGTAAGACCCCCTTTCAGTGGAGGCCTGGTGAATAAAGTTCCATAATATACAGTAATATAAAAATTAATAGTACAAAATATTATTACTTAGATATACCATTACAGAATTATAAACAAAAACATAGCAGAAACATGGATGTCAAGGAGAAAGCATGAGATACATGTATAATAATATCTGAGATTAAGATCATGTGTACCTTAAGCATAAGTGCAACAGATTATAGATCATACTAAAAGTGCACAGAATAAGTGCAACAGATCAACAATCATACTAAAAGTGTACAGAATGTTTGTTGCAAAGTTCATAAGATGCAGGCTGTTTTATGAAACATTTGTAGATTACAGTACAGTGGGCCCCAAAAGAGAGAAACTGGTGGAAGGGATTAGGGGAAATAAAAGTGAGAGGGTGAGTGAAAAGAGAGAGTGGAGGATAGGAATGTAATAAGGTGGTAAGACTAAACATGAATAGATGATGGAGGGGGTGAGTTTAGGTTGCTAGGATGAAGAATCAGTAAATTTAGAAAGGATATGTAGAATTGTTAAAATGTTGATAGCAGAGAGGTGGTGGACAAGGATGAGTCTGTAAGTAACTTACACAAGTGAGAGATAGCAAGTATTGGCTTATGGGTGTGGTTATATGGATATGTTGTGGACAGAATAAACTCACAAGGCTGTATCCTAGGTACACTACTTTTTAACTTATTTATTAATGACATAAACACAACAGCCAAAGAGGCCACCATACTACAATACACCAATGTCTCCACAATAACATGTGCTGCTAGGACACTCCCTATGCTCCAAACACTCACTCAGAAATCCTTCTCCTTCATAGAAGCTCACTCACCCTGACAACTTAAAATTCCTCATCAATCCAAAAAAAAAAAAAAAACTACATCTATTCGGCCTCAACTCTCTCTCCTCCCAAAATACTACCTGTAATATTGTCATCCAATAAGACTGATATCCCACACCAAACTACTAGGCTTGATTATGGACGACTAACTGATATTTAATATCCACCTTCAGCAAGCCATAAAGAAGGCACACCAAAAGCTTGGCTGCCTCTATACAGTAAAATACTACCACACTGATTTTTCTAGACAAAACATAGGCACTTTTCTGCTCCCCAACTGATTACATGACTCTCCTATCCTAACTCCTCTCTATCAGCCAAACTAGAACAATGCTATAATAAAATAGCCAAATTCACAACCAACCAACAATATAGATCACATCACTGCCTCTCTCTAAAACAACTAAACCATCTCAAACTGAATAATTCTGTACTGCATTCACAATTAATTACAACCTTTAAACTACTGCACAACCCTGAAAAATTCCCATTTATTCACTCTATCATTCAACCTTACTGTAAAAAGTGATCACTACGCTCCACTGACAAATCATTGCTCTCCATAACTAAATGGAACAATAATGCAGGATACTCCCTGTATTCACACTGCGTTGCTAACAGCTTGAATACCGTCTTATTCTGCTTAAAACAGTCTGCAACCTGAAAGACTTTAAATGCTGACTGAAGCAACACCTGATAGATAAATGGATCTGCACCTGTACCGGCCTGGTTAAACTGTTACTAATATAGGTGTATGAATTTGTGTCATAACTGTTTGCTGCACAAAACTTTATGTATTATTATCACAACTATACCCTCCTCTATCATCTCATTGCCTATATATTCCTTGTGCCTCCTCCCCTCCTTCCTTTTTTGGGCTGCTCTGACTCTTTATCTTATCTGCCTATGTCCTAGATTTTAAACAAGTCTTTATAGCAACAAATAGTTATACATAAAACCTGACAATCTATGCATACTGATGATACTGCACTGCATATACACCCTGTATTTAAAACAAACATCCATATACACAGCCGTGGCACTGTTATTTTTATTCAAAACTGTTTGTAGATGATGTATCTGAGTCATGGATACCTGAGTAATGGAACAGTTGCACTTAAATGAAACTGACTGTAAATATTGAAACGATGGAAATTATGTCCATGATGTCGGTATAATAGAGTTTCTCTTCCTGGGCGTCCACTAAAAAATTACACTGATCAGTTGGACTTCCCCAGTAAACAGATGCCAATAAATAAATATAATGCTAGTTTGTATGGTTGATAAGACTAGAAAACAGAGTTTTGCCAGATGTTGAAAATATACGTATGTGTGTTATAGGTATTACGTCAGTTGTGTTTTGAAGGCTGTGATTTTTATCTACTGTTTTAAGTGGGGAATGGACTGAATTCCAACATTTGTTACATAATGTAGTAGGTCACCTGCACTATTATATGACTTGGAGGTAATTCATGGGGATTTATAATTAGGGCATAGGTCTCTGTGGCAGAAGTAGGGTTGTAGGGTGTTTTTTAGTGCAGTACATTTATCAGGACTGAAAATACATTTGCTGGCTGTAAGTAGTTTAGAGTAGGTTAGACAAATTGGATATTTCTAGCCAATTTAGTTATTTTAAGGTTATGCAGTTATATGTTCTGTCTGAGGCATTGGCAATGAATTTGGCCATATTGTTGTAGCATGACTCTAATTTGCTTTTATTAGTTTTGTTCAAGTTTTTGAAGACTGGGGATGAGTACATGAGGGATGGGAGTAGACAGTGGTTAGCAATGAATGTTTCTAGATGTATCTGTGAGGCATTGGTTTGTTCTATATAGGAAGCCAATTTTTATATGCGTTTTCTTTACAGCTTGTAGTATGTGCTGGTCAAATTATATGTTGTTGACTATGACACCCAGTAGTTTTAACTAACTAGCAATTTCTGTTTTTTTTTAGATTTGGCTGAGGAAATATGGAACTGGTATTTTTAGTATGAGACATTTGGAATGAAATACATTAGTTTTCTTTTGTTAGGGTTAAGGAGTGGGTTGGAAATGGCTAGATAAGAGTCCACAATGAGGAAACAGCTCTTGCAGTTTTAGTCTATTAGGATCTGAACAGATTGCATTATGTTGGCATATCTGGTGGCAGTATGGAGTTTGTTAGCAAATATATTAAATAAAAGTGGGCCCAGTATAGAGCCTTGTGGGACTCCTACCATGACTGGTAGAAGGTTTGACAGTTCTTGTTGCCATTTTACTGCATGATTTCTGTCAGATGACTTAGGTCAAGGGAACAGAGCTCAGTGAGAAGTTTTTGACATGAAACTGTTGAAGGCTTCTGATAGATCAATGACGAGTGATGAGAAAATGTTACCTTCATTCCTATTTTGATTTATAGTGTTTGTGAAGCTAATGATGACATTTGTGATGCCATGCCTGGACCAAAAAACATGCTGAGTGTTAGTTAGATTATTATTAGTGAGGTGACTTATGAGTTAGGAGTGAATGTCTTTTTCCAGGATCTTTGAAAGGGGAGATAAGATGGCAATATATCTGTAATTTGAGAATTCAGTTCACTTACCACCTTTATTAGATGTATAATGTAACATGTTTTCCAGATGGCAAGTACATAGCTTTCCTCTTTTTTAATTTCTCCAAGACTTTTGGGTTTCTAATACCATGACAGGAGCAGACCCCTTTCCTAAGTCAAAGTATGATTAAAGTTCATCAGATTAGTATTGTTTTAATCTTTGATGTTGGCCAGAAGTGTTCTTTGCAAAACCTGCAATGTGTACAGTATTGACTTTTTCTGCAACTCATGTGGAGTTACATGTATACATATCCGAGTATAATTATAAATTCTTTTTTATAAGACCCTGTTGCTCCTACTACTATTATTGTAACTGTATGGGTATCCTTATTCCACATTGGCCTTGTTTCTGCCTGCAAATCCTGGTATTTTATGACTTTGTGTCTCTCTGTACATAAGACACTCCCCTGGATTCAATAAACTCCATGCAAGAATAGCACTATTTTTGCACAGAGTGGTTCATGTCCATATAGCACAGCAGCATGGTTTACATATTCATGAAGGTTCGCTGCTATTCTACCTATACAGACACTAACCATGAACGAGTGCAGGAGGCATGTCTGAGCAGTGCTCTCACAGTTAACATGCCCCCTGCACTCAGAAAGTGCCGTTACGGCACTTTGAAAACCAACAACAGTGTCTACAGACACAAATGGAAATAATAACAGTGTCCGTGTGATGTAGTTGTCGGGATGTCCTGCTCAAGAGGCTGAGAGGTATGTGGATACCCCTAAAGTGAGAAGAAAATTAAAATCCATTTCATTTTCTTTTCCATTCCAAGTAAAGTTTAAGGGTAGCTGAGCGGGTGTACATGTCACACAGCTGTTCTTAGCATAGCTTAAATATTCCAAGGAGCTAAATCAAAATATACAACTAAAACTATCAAGGTGGGATAGTGTAGTGGTTAGAGCTTCCGCTTTGCATGCTGGCATTCACGGTTCAAAGTCTGTTCACTTTTACATGGGAAAGCAGTATTAAAATTCTTTTGTTTTATTAAATGAGGTAGTAAATAATATTTGTCAACCAGGGTAGTGTAGTAGGTCCAAAAGTGAGGTGTCAGTCTAGAAAAGATGTGATACCCCCATATAAACACAAGTGCCCCATACAATATAGTCACACAAAAATATAATGTAATGAAAGCACATGGGGGATGTCATGGAAGGCAAACAATAAATTATAATATGTCAGTAATGATGAATCAATCCCACAATCCTAATACTCTATAAAATGAAATTTTAGCAATGCTAAGTAGTGCTCGGCTATGCTAAGCTGGTGTAAGCATTGCTTAAATGTAAATGCTAAGTAATAAGTAGCCCAGCTAAGCGGATTTGCGGATTGGTAAGCAGTGCTCAACATCTAACCCTTTAAGCACTGCCAACCTTTGCTAAGCGGGTTTGCGTGTCACTTAGCTTAGCACAGCATATTCAAAATGGTCCAATGATGGCAAAGGGCAGGAATATGGCCCTGTTTAAACCTCGCAGGCAGGAATACAGCCATAACCAGTTGTAGCTCATCTTTGCAGGCACTATGGCTGGTGTAGGAGAGGGATTGCACTTTTGAGCGCAGCTCTGGGGAATTCAGGAGTCCAGGGTCATGGTTGGACTCCTAGTGAAAGACCATCAGGAGAGACTGCTGCAGGGCCAGTAGCAGGGCTCACAATACAAAACGGAAGCCTGGGGCCATCCCTCATGTGATCTCACCAGTGCTACTGGCATCCCTCAAACTGATGAGCAGGGCTGCACCATTTTCCTGACCTCAAGCATAGGAAGAGAGAGCTCTTGGGCCAGTAGACCCAAGACGCACAGGCACAGAATGTCTCAGAAATGTGTAAGTATCAGTTTCCATTAGTGTTTACCAAAGTCCAGCCTGTATATGTGATCAATAGGTATGCATAAATGTTTCTTTATCTCCTGTACTGCTGAAGATGAGAGGGCTGTGAACATAGACGCCCATGCCAGCAGGTTGCTAAGGCTGTGCTGAGAGGCTAGTGAGTACAAATCTAACTTGCAGTATTCAGGGCAAATAAATAGAAAGGACTAGAATGACAACTGCCAGTATGTTAAAATGTATACTGTGTGTAATGAATAAATGACATTACTAGAGTAATACTGATGTACAGGATATATATCAATAAAAGTGCCAGTACCCTTCAATAAAACTAAAAATCCCAGACTGCTGTGTTTACTTTGGTATGCGGTGGTATGAATCTAAATGTGCTTAGGTTCTGCACAGCAACTAGGGCTCTGACGGCATGAATTAATTGAGGCTCATCTGACAAAGATTGTGAAGATGTAAAACAGGAGATTAACTATATGAAATGTTCCATGCACCAAGATCTGATCCCTGAATAATAACGTGTAAAGTATTATACTGTATCGCCTACACCAGTGCTTTGTGTTAACTATTGCTTTCCAGATTGTAATATGTCAAATTATTAATACACAGTACAAGAACTATCTGCCATGCATGAATGTCAGAATTACAAGGTCAGATTGTCCAACCAAGAGAGTATTAGGCAGAAAACAGTCAAGCAAGAAACAGCAGTTCCTCAATAGCTCATTGTGATGAAATACAACCTTGCAGTACCTTTTTTTACAAAGAGGCACAGTTCAAATCCAGGGAGTGATAGTAAGCTGTATGGATAATTTCACCCAAGAATATGTGAATATGTGAATATGCGTAGAAACAGTCAGGTAGTGTTAACAGAAATTTTCTTCACAGGTCTGTCATGTAAGGAAATGTTTCTATTAGCTGTAAGAAGCCTGTATTAATGCACTGTATACAACACTTCCACTATCCAACCTCAAGGCTGCAAATGATAGCAAGATAAGTACATTCACCAAGCATTTTCTTCCGATAAATGTCCCTCAAGTGTCACACTGTCTTGGCTAACGGTCACTGCTGCCAATACCCAGGGTAACAGATAGAAATCCAGGTGGAGTACGGCAGTAGCACACACACACACACACACACACACACACACACACACACACACACACACACACACACACACACACACACACACACACCATGTCAGTGTCACATACGTAACCTTGAATATGTGCTAAAACAGTCAGGTAGTGATAACAGAAATTTTCTTCACAGGTCTGCCAGGTAAGGAAATATTTCTATTAGCTGTAAGAAGGCTGTACTAATACACTGTGTACAACACTTACACTGTCCAACCCCAAAGATGTAAATGACGGCAAGATAAGTACATACACCAAGTGGTTTCTTCTGATAAATGTTCCTTAAGTGTCACGCTGTCATGGCTAGTGGTCACCACTGCAAATACGCAGGGTGATAGAAATCCAGGCAGAGTATGGCAGTAGTACACACACACACACACACACACACACACACACACACACACACACACACACACACACACACACACACACATACACAGCATGAGTGCAGGGCACCCCTGTCAATGTCACATATGTAACCTTGAATATGTGTAGAAACAGGTAGTGTTAACAGAAATTTCCTCCACAGGTCTGCCAGGTAAGGAAATGTATGCATTAGTTTTAAGAAGGTTTTAGTAATACACTGTGTATAAACATTCCACTGCCCAACCCCAGGCCATAGGTAGATGTAAAGTGAGGTCATACCTGGAGAGTAATGAGTAGAGTAATGATCAGTACAGTTGTGAACAATTGAAGCCTATACAGTTGTTAATTGACATCTCTCTCTCTCTCCCACCCTATCTGCACCAATAATTTATACACATAATCAAACGGTATGTTTTTCTTCAAACCTACTGTTGGGACATGCGTTCTATTGTTCTACAAATATTGACTTGTTTGATTATTAATGTTCCCAGTTCAAATACTATCATTGGGGGGGCTGTTGCTATCAATGTAACTTGCATGCTGTTATAATGCCTACTGTGGTTCCATATATGCACATGTTCTGTTTGCTGTGCAACTGTTTTAAATCTGTTTTATGGGGTCAGTTGAAACACCCATGCATGCTATTATAACTAATCTTGAAATGTGTTGTTCATGACTAACCAACATATTTTGTAAAACCTCAACACCATAGAACATCTGGGAAGGCAGATCTCAGTGGATCCACCTGTCCTGCCTCATCTGTCCATGGCAAGGGCCCCAGCACGTGTGGGACCCAACCCGGGACCTCCTCATCCACTGGTCTTGCACCACCTTCAGATGGAATCACCTCAGGGGATGGGGCCCATCTCCCCCTGGAAGCGGGCACAGACAAGAAACCATCACCCATAGCCAGGTCCAGGGTTTGGTATGTAGTGCCATCCAAAAGGAGTTTGGTGGACAGCTGCACCATATTGAGGGCTGCCTGGTGCATCTTGAAGATTAGCCTGCCCCTCCTGTCCAGCCCCCAGCACAGCCACCTTTGGAGCTGTGAAGGTGCAGTGGTGACTGCCCAATGGGTGGGGACCTCAGTCTCACTGTATCCATTTGGGGGCTCATGGACATCTGATTCCCAACCACCATCCCTGTTCAAGGTGTTTAACCCCCACATGTGTCCTATACCACCCCTGTCTGCTGTCTTATATGCCTTGTCTGCCTTCCTACAGAAATTACCTCTCCAAATATACATACTATTCTTCCCCAACATCCCACACTCACCATAAAAAAGGCATCTGTTCCCCCAAGCAAATTATGCCCCATACATGTTTCCATTTTGCACGTGTCCAGGGACACATGTAATCTGGTCCAACTGGCTTGACAACTCATTACTGTTTGCCTCACCCCTCTCTCAGGGGTTTGAGCACCCAAATTCACCTCCACATTCTGTGGAAATTCACAGCTGTTGCTGTCGAAGAAATAGACAGCTATGGACCTTTCCTACGTCTGTTCTGCACATAACTAGCTACCTTTCATACTGTACTTCCCTCTGTGTGCCCCTTTTTTCACCACTTTCCTATCACCCCTTTTTCTTTTCTTTTAAAGAAATTAGAGCAGGGGTAAGTGGGAATAAGCAGCACTATGTGAAGCTAAATCTGATTAAATGTAGCTTGGCATCACTTAGTGTCATGCAAACCTGCGCAAACCTGTTTATAACTGCTTAAAAGTCAATTAATCACTATGTATCCATCAGACCTTGTTTTGCCCAGCAACAAAATAGTCAGTGCTGCCATGTTTCGAACTCAAGATACTGCGCACTACAATCACAGCAACATACCATTACACCATCTGAGCTGTGATAATCTGCAATGCTTTAACAAACATATCATGCATTCTGGTCATTTAACATTCATGAAAAAAGACATCAGTCTTAAGTCTCAAGACCATGACCCTGTACACTATACTTAGAGCAATGTACCACAACACCATCTGAGCTGTAGGAATTAATGTTGCTTTTTCAAACATATGCAATAGAGGCATGCAACATTAGAGAGAACGCTCTGCGGAATCATTTATGTGTTGTATATAGCATACACACACACACACACACACACACACACACACACACATATATATATATATATATATATATATATATATATATATATATGTTGAAACATATATATGAAAAAGTAGATAAACACACACACACACACACACACACACACACACACACACACACACACACACACACACACACACACACACACACACACACACACACACACACACACACACACACATATATATATATATATATGTGTGTGTGTGTGTGTGTGTGTGTGTGTGTGTGTGTGTGTGTAACATGCAGTGCAGTCATACCTCAGAACCATCCCTCTCAACCTCTTAGTGTAAGAAACCTGCACAAAGGCTGTAAAATGGGGGGATGGGCCACATATAGGGACATATTCCAAATATTGCCGTTAGAAATGAAGACATCTGCTACAGCAACAGGGTGCATTTCAGCAGACAATTACTGAAGGATATGAGGATGGTAACTGAAATGTTATGTCATTATTTACTGACATAAATCCTTGGATCATCACAGTGATTTCCCAGACAAATACAAATAAATTGCGAAAGAGAATAAAAGTATGGGCCAAACATCTGGACATTCTGTGAAAATCCTGGTAGTGGAGAGGTATGCTCAGAACCCCTTAGTGCAATGAATCTGGACCAAGCCCAACAAAGTGGGGGGGCAAAGGCATGAAAATAGGGACATATCCAAAATACGTGAGTTGATAAGCTGAGAAAGTTGAGGTAGTAACACTGTATGTCCTAACATATATTGACTGAAGTATCACAAGTCCGGGACTCAATTGCTTCTCATTAGTTAGTGACCTCAATCCCCACATCATCCCACTGATTTGTCAGGAATACACAACAGTTATTTAGACTAAACCAAAGTTATCAGATCCGGGCATCCAATATGCATACATACAACACAATTAGGTAAACTACACTGAGCTACCAAGCAACGTCCAAACTACAATCAGACTGACATAACATTACTCAAATCCAGCTGTGTGGCTGTACACATGCATTTCCAAATATAACAGGCACTACAAAGTTGTAACACTAGTGAAAAACAGACACTAGTGTGAAAGTGCATACCCACAACCAATTGCACCACAATCACAGCGACATACCAGTAAGCAAACTGAACCCTACAGCATAATGACTGCATGAGCAACAATATCCCGTTTGTCACTCACACATTACCCCTACATATACTGCCCCAAGTCACAGTGTAGTGGGAATCTTGAGGTGTTACGGAACATGTCACGTTCTGCCCGTACAAACATATACAGGTGACAGGGAACCAGAAACTGGAGCAGCATGCACAGTGAGATAGAAATGGCCCCTGACACTCATATGTACCCCCCCTGCCTACACAGCCCAAATAACATGTACACACTACACTGCTACACAATCCTGACAGTCTGTTAACAATGGCCAGACATACACAGACCTCTCAGATGTACAGTTTCCCACAGACTATATAGGCACAGCACTCATATCTATGGCTGCTTCCTTGTTACATGTCTGTGGGTCTACTATATCACTGCGATGGTAGCAGAAATGAAGGCAATAAATAATGATACTACATACCTCTGAACCTCTTAGTGCATGACATCTGGGCAATGTCTGACATATTTGAGTGACAGAGGCCCAAACACAGGGGTATACTGGACATATTGCTGTTATAAATGTAGATGGTTGTTGTTGTTACCTGGTTTGTTGTAACATATCTTTTCTGTGCAATATGAAGTCAGTAACACCAATGGATGTTAGCATTTACTGACTGCATTCCCCAGAGTATCCTACTGATTAGCCAAGGAGAACAACTGTCTGGGGAACAGACCAAACATATGAACCACACATCTGGACAGTGTCTAGGCCTCTGGACAGTGTAGAGGTATGACTGCAATCATGTAACAGAATAGAAATCCCCTGACAGCTGTGAAACCTGTCACCCAGCATGTTATGAACCACAGTAACACCAACACAACACTCCCCCACATCAGCTCTGTGCAATTACCCATGTACATTCAATTATAGCATGCACTACAGGGATGGAAGTGTAGTGAAAAGGAGATAGTGAGTGGTGCAAAAATGCCCACCCAGAAACATTTTCAGTACAGTCACAGTAACATACCAGTACCCAAAATAAACTATAGAGTAGAACGACTGTCTGAACAAACATATCCTGATTGCCAGTCACACACTACACTGACATATACTTTCCAAAATTACAGTGTACTGGGAATCCTGAAGTGTTACAGGATATTACAAGCATACAGACCTGATAGACTGCCAGCAGCCATAGCATCATGCACAGTCAGATAGGTAAAGGATGTATGGCACTCATATCTGCTACTCTCCCTACCCAGCCCAGCAAACATCTACACACAACACTGCTGACTGTTCACAATGGCCAGACATACATAACTGTCATAGATACAGTGGGTCTATATAAAAATTCCAAAAAGGTAAAACGCCAAACGTGAAAACATCGAAACCAAAATATCAAATGGTGAAAATAGCGAAGCCCCGGAACATCGAAATCTTACCTAGGGCAAGATTTCAGTGGGCCGTTTCATGGCTTCGCTACTTCCTCCACTGTGTTGTGAGAGTTACAGACCTTAGGGTTAGGGTGTGGGTTAACGTACGTGGATAGTTAGTAATGTATGTATGGTGTAGTGTAGGGTTGTGTTTTGTTAACTGTATGTGTGTGTGTTAATTAGTTTGTGTATAGATTCGTAGGGTATGTGTGTGATAGTTACGGACCTTAGGGTTAGGGTGTGGGTTAAGGTAAGTGGATAGTTAGTAATGTATGTGTGGTTTAGTGTGGGGTTGGATTTTGTTAACTGTATGTGTGTGGTTTATTCATTTTGGTGTGCTTGTGTTGTGTGCATGTTTCTTGGAACAGCACATTTTTTCCCTGGGAAAAAAATTGTTATTCTGAACGGTCAATGTTTTCAATATTCGAAATTCCAAGTTCAAACATATGGTGTTCGACATTTTGGAATTTTGAATATATGATATAGACCCAATACAGATTTCCACAGAATTTCCAGGGTGTGGAACCATAATCCTGGCCACTGGTACATACCACAGCCAGATGTCTGCTAGGTCACTGGGATGATAACTGGAGTTGTTGTGTTGTTGTTGTGTCTTTTGGCTTTTCCTGGTTAGGGGTCATCACAGCAGAACTCCGGTCTGCTAATGATTGGCAGTAGATTTTTATGTTCCGAGTTGCCAGCTCTGATGCACAACCTTCAACGAAGGTACGCCCATTCACGTATGTCTCCACACAGAAGACGCTCTAGCTGAGAATTGAACGGGACAACTTCTTACTGTGAGGCGACAACGCTACTGCAGCACCACCACTGCAGTCATAACTGGAGTGCAGTCAGTAATTAATGATATAACTTACCTCTGCACCTCGTTTTGCAAGACTTCTGGACAATGCATGATGTACTTGGGGGACAGGGTGCTGGAAAGACTGACATATCACACATAATGGTGTTACAAACTGAAACAGTAGCTGGTGATACAAGTGTTGCTGTGACATAACATTCCTGAAGGATATGATGTCTGGAACACCAATGGATGTCAATAGTTAGTCACTGCAATCCTCACAGTATCCTACAGACCCCACAAAAACAGATGTTGTTTGAGGAACAGACCAAACATAACAGGCAAACCTCTGGCAAGTCTGTGGACAACATGCCAGTTGAGCGGTATGTCAGATGCATATCACTGTCAGGTGTCAAGTCACTCAGTAAATGCATGTCCAGATGAACCCTGTCAATCTAGCAACTCTCCATGTGAATAACAGCCATAATGACATACAATCTGTACCAAATTCTAGATCTTTATCCCCCATGTTGTTGGGCTGTCTCCACATGTCCTGTCCTGTGAGGTATTCTCACCTACTGTCTGTGAAGCTGTAGCCCCCACACCTCCATAATGTCCCCCGCACAGGCATGGAAAAGTTGCAAGGCCCACTTGAAGGATGTCCCATATGTTGGAACTAGCAGCAGTGTCCTGGTCCCCACCACAATAGTATGTGGGCAACTACATAGCTGTATGGCCTCAGCAATAACTGACAGGACAACATCAACCCCCTCAAGGTAGGCTGAATGCCTGTGGTGGACAGCAGCAATACACAACTACCATCATAGGTAGAAATAATTGCAGGATGGGCCAAAAAGGAGCAGGTGGCTCACTGGAAGCCATCTCACCTTGTTCTGAAAAAGCAAATAAGGTCACAGGTGATATACTATAAAGCTGTCTTTGAGTGCAAACTGGATACATCCACCAAGGCCAATCACTAGGCCTTCCAGACATGTGTCTGTAATTGCAAAGGCAACACACATATCTGCTCTGTAGTGGTGGCCAATAACACCACATACACATGCCATAGATATAGGCAACTGGCTGCAGACAGGTGAAGTGTAAACATCACCCCCTGTCCCACCATAGGTGCACATGTGCATGTACAGCACCTGCCCCCCTCCTGGCATGATCAGGAAGCAGGTCTGTAATGCCCTCTCAAAGGGAACACATAGAGGTTCCCATAGGCCTGCAATCATTCATGGCTGCATCCCACATGAACACAGGCATGGGCTCTCAGACCCATTCTGTAGTGTAGTCAACCACAGCCTGATCACTGGTGTCATCCCATCTGCACAGAGGACAGACAGAAAGTTGAGAGAAAACAGGTCATGCATTAGCATGAATGTTCTGAAGGATACAGGTCTGAAACTAAAATGCATGCCATTATGTCATGACAGCAGTCCTTAATGACATGGTTGAAAACCTCAATACTCTCCAATTAATATAATAATATAATATTAATATCCAATAGGAGATTAATAAAAATATACAGCTCAAATCCCGAAAGCAAGATAGTGTAGCTTTCAGAGTCCCAGCTGTGCATGTAGGCATACATGGTTTGAGTACTACAACAGGCAATCCATTTTTACATGGTAAAGCAGTGTTAAAAGTACTATTTTCATATTAAAATATGTGGCAAGTTATTTTTGTCACCCAGTGTAGTGTAGCTGGTGTAAAATGGATGTGTGAGTGCATATAACATGTGAAACCACCCATATATATATATATATATATACATGTCCCATACAGTATAGTTACCCCCCTTGCTACTGTAATGAAAGCATACAGAGCCATGTCATGTAATGGAAATCATATACACTTACTAAATGAAGTCATTAGTGTGATATAAGCATTGCTCAAATGTGAATGCTAAGCAGCAGGTAGCTCAGCTAAGCGGATTTGCACACTGGCGTGTCACTAAGTGAAATCTACAGGGTTTAAGAGCCTAATAGTTTAACCATTTGTTGGCATCACTTAGCATTGCACAAACCTGTGCTAACCCACTTACAACTGCTTAAAACTGCCTTAATCACTCTGTCTGCATCAGATTCTGTTCTGCTCAGCAACAAAATAAACAGCTCTTGCAGGTCTTGAACCTAAGACCTTGGACATCATAGTCACACCAATTTACCTCTACGCCATCTGAGCTGTAGAAGTTTCTGCTGTTTTTCAAACATATCAATAGGGAAGAAATATTGTGGAATCACTAATGATTGGTATTTACAAATATATATAATAAAACATATACATATATAGATAGATATATATGTATTGAGATATATATATATATATATATATATATATATATATATATATATATATATATACATATATAACAAATACATATATAGATAGATATATATGTTTTGAGATATATATATATATATATATATATATATATATATATATATATATATATATATATATATGAAAATAATATATATACATATGATATATTACATATATATATATATATATATATACATATGCATATACATATACATACATGTATGGGGATACAGATATATGCAAGGGAATTTATGATTTTTCCATAACATGCAGCACTGGCATACCTCAGAACACCTTAGTACAAGGGTTCTGGACCAAGCCAGACAAAGTGGGGGGACAAGAGTATGGAAATAGGGACACATTGGAAATAATTGGGTAGATAAACTGAGGATGTTGCTGCAGTAACACTGTCTGTCCTAACATATATTGAATGCAATAGCAGATGTCTGAGAAATCAATTGCCTGTCATTATATAGTGAGTCCATTCCACACATCATCCCACTGAATTGCTAGAAATACACACCTGTCATAGGGACCAGACCAAATATATGAGACAGACAACTTTACATCCTATAAACACCTGGAGAGTTGAAAGCTATAAGTGCAATTATGTAGCATTAAGGAAACTACACTAATCTGACAAGCATGTCACCGAACACCATCCAAAATACAGTCAGGAAACAACACACTACCCCAAAGCAGATCTGGGGAATTACACATGCATTAGCTAATACAGCATGCACTACATGGGTGTAACTGTACTGAAAAAAAGATACCGGTGTGAAAGTGTATGCACACACCTAATTGCACCACATACACAGTGATATACCGGTCAGCCTACTAAACACTACAGTATAATGACTGTGTGGACAGATATATGTTGAATGACAGTCACACAATACCCTACATATACTGCCCCAGGTCACAGTCTTAGTCGGACTTGTGTGGTGGTATGGGACATGTCTCAGAATGCCCATACAGACATGTACTGATGATAGACCACTGGTAACTAAAGCAGCATGCACAGTTGGATACAAAAGGATGCATGCCACTCACATCTGCCCTCCCACCCTACACAAGCTAAATAATAAGTAAACAGTACACTGCTACAAATTCTTGATAGGCTGTACACAATGGCCAGATATGCACTGACATCCTGACTGTACAGAGTTCCACAGGTTGTCCAGCCTTTGCCCTCATATTTATGGCCCCTACCCCAGAACATGTGTGGGGTTCCACAACATCACTGGGATGATATCAGGAATGATAGCACTAAATAATGATAGACCATACCTATCCACCTCATAGTGCATGACATATGGACAAAGTCTGACTCAGTAGGGGTACAGCAGCCCAGAAACAAGGGGATATGTACAATAGTGATGTTATAAACTGCAAAAGTCATTTGTAATGAGGGGTAAGGCAGTGTGGTAACACATCAAGTGTGTCATAGCTGAGGTACAGCTGTGCACTTTTACCAGGTCTATATAACAGTTATTGCATCTGCCACAGAGTTTATCGGGCTGAGGGTTTTATACAGGTAAATGTATGGTAGTAGATATCAGCAGCTCTTGTAAAGTGGACAATGGGAAGTGTATTGGGTGTAACACACCTCAGATTGTTGAAATCCATAACCCCAGAGTGTGTTGACCAAACAGAGAATACCATTCACACACACACACACACACACACACACACACACACACACACACACACACACACACACACACAATTGAAATTGCCAGTGTTTGTTTTGGAACCCCTACCCATCTAGTTAGTGGTAGTACAGTGTTAGGCAGTTATCTCAGGTAGCATAGAGCTTATAGTGTGGAGAGTGTCCCACAGTGCATGTGAAGTGAATTACATTATATGCTCTTGTAAGGTATGGCAGTGGGGAGTGTATTGGGTGTGAATTAATTCATAATACTGTCACACATGAGTCTACACACTCCCAAACATTGCTATACACCAAATGCACACACACACAAATGTGCCAGTACTGTGATTAGCAGCCCTGCTTTGTTAGCTATTCAATCCATACTGTTACATAGCTGCTGCACACAGGATGGGGCTTATAGGTCTGCAGAGTGTCTGCAGATACCTGTATGGTTGATGTAAAAAGCAGCCCTTGTGGAGTGGAACATAAGATGTGTGCTGGGAGTACCATGGCCTAAAATTGTAAACCATGGCTACCCAATCAATGTAGTCCTCACTCAAACACACTCGGGATACTGGTCTTGCACACACATTTACCAGGGCTGAGACTAGAACTCCTATCTATCTAGTTCTTGCTACTAAACTGTTATGCACTTATTGCATGTGCCACAGAGTATGGAGGCTGAAGTGCATCTCACGGTTTTTCTAAGGTGAACAACATCACCAAGCATTGTAAAGTATGGCAATGGGAGATATACTGGATGAGAATGGACTCAAAATACTCTAACCTACAGAAATATACACAATGACAAACACAGATACAGTCATACACACATTTGCCAGAACTGAGGTTAGCAGCCCTGCCTATCTTGTCAGTCAGTTTATACTGTTACATAGTTCCTACACACAGCATGTCCCTTATTGGGCTGACTAGTGTCATCAGATACCTCTATGCTTGATGAAGACAGCGAGCCTTGTACAGTGGACCTTGGAACATGTACTGAGAGTACCATGGTCTAAAAATTTAAAACCAAACCCCCCATTGGATATAGTACTCACTCAAACTCAGGATACTGTTGTCCCACACACAGTCACACATTTGCCAGGACTGAGATTAGAACCCATACTTATTTAGTTATTGGTACTACAGTGATATACATTTATTACAAGTGCCACAAACCTTGTAGGGTGAAGTCTGTTCCATGGCTCTTCGAAGGTGAGCAACATCACAGGCCCTTGTAATGTATGGCAATGTGCAGTGTTCTGGGAGAGTGAGGCCTCAAAATGCTGTCTCCTATAAATATACACACCTACAAACACTTGCACACACAGACACACACACACACACACGCACACACACGCACACACACACACACACACACACACACACACACACACACACACACACACACACACACACACACACACACTCATATTTGCCAGAATTCAGATTGGAACCCCTATCTATGTAGTTATTGATACTATAGTGTTATGCAGTTACTGCCAGCACCAGGGAGCCTATAGGGTGAAGAGCATCACAAGGTACCTTTCAAGTGTATAACATCACCATCCCTTGCTAAATATGGCAATGGGGGTGTAGTGGATGAGAAGGGTGTCAAAGTACTTTTACCTGCAACTTTACATGCTCACAAACACTTTTATACACAGTCATGCACACACACACATTTGCCAGTACTGAGATCCGTAGGTTCATGTGTTCATAGGTGTGTACCAGGCTAATTGCCATGAAACCATTACAAGCCTAGTTAATAGGAGTACCCTGGCATCATGGCACCTGATATTTGTACACAGTGTGTCTATAGACTATTGCCACATGAATGATACTCATGGTGACAGTTAAATTCCTCATCCACTCATCCAGATTTCTCTTGAAGAGGGCCAGTGAGGTGCTCTGATTGACATGTATGTGACATATATTCCATAACATGGCCAGTATCAGGGTTATGGATGTTCTGTTGATTGTGATAATGAGGTTGTGGTCTCTGTGGCATGTGGTGCAGGTGGATTCGGATTTCACTAGATGTGGCATTCCTAACAGGGCTGGGCAGACATGGGTTTGTCAGTCAAGCAGAGATTGCATGTAAGTAGCCAAGATGCGACCGAGAATACTTGGAGGTATTTTACTCTGTCCATATATTAGAGTTGTTTAAGGCCTAGTGTCCTATTTGTGAGGTACATTTGCAGCCTCTCCAGTTGTTGCAGGTGTCTAGTGAGGTACATGGCAAATAGGCCATTGTACTTGATGTTTGGCCTAATGAGGTGAGAGTAGAGAGAGACATTGACCTCTTCCTTCATGGATGCAACATCCTTAGTTATGGGATGTGATACATATAAGGACTTTCTGTCCACAGTGGCCATGTGGTGATCATAAGAGATCATACCAAAGAAAAATTGAACACCAACTGTGAAATATCAAACTGAGCAAGCCAGAAAATACTCCCCAAACTGTAGAAGCACGAAATAGTGCTAAATAAAACCAAACAGCATCAAGGAAATAATAAATGCAGTACTCCAAAAGGTAGTTGATACTAATCCAAACAGAATATAATCCAAACAGAATTTATTAAAGCGCTTTTCGTCTGCTGCTAATGGCAAACTTCTTCAGAATGAAAAACAAGTTCAATCAAAGCCATTTTATACAAATCACATGATTAATTAATAACCTAATTAAATGCTCATTAAGTTTTAAAAAAACAGTGCTAAAAAAGTGCCAGAAAAAAGGTAAAAAGTTAAAGTATAAAAATTTAAAGTATAAAAATGTAACCATAAAAATGTAAAAATGTGTATAAGAATTCAACAATGAATAGTACATTGTAATAAAAATGTATCTATGTAAAATAAACATTTGGTATTTACTTCTTATAGTATATAATCAGTAAATTACAACATAACTAAACAAATATGTTAATTCTTAGGCTAGAGTGTTACACAGTGTATATCAGTCTATCTCTTAAGGCTTAACATACTGAGGAGACTGCCTATAGAGCAAGCCTCATTCAGACCAGGTGGGTGGTAGGATTCCAACCTAATTTGCCAGTAAAGCTCCAAAACTAAGAGTTTTACTGCAAATGCACCCCCTCTGTTATCATTGCAAACTTGGTCAATTCCTATGAATTTGAATAGGTGGTTTGGATGTTCTGAAACATGTTTGGCCAGTGCATTAGTAAGCTTACATTTCCTGATGGCGTACTGGTGTTCATAAATTCTTTCCTTGAGTTTACGTTCAGTTTTGCCAACATAATGGGCAGTACAGTTTTGACATTGGGCTAAGTATACTAACATTTTAGAATTGCATGTGAACCTGTGTTTTAATTTATATTCACTCCTATCAATATTGAATCTATTTGATTCTGTGATGTATCTACAGTAGTTGCAGTTGTGGCATCTAAACATCCCAGGTGTTCTAACTGGCAAATATTTAGTTTCAAACCAGGATTTTAAATTCCTCCCTTTTTGTAAGTTACCAAAGGCGAAGCACCTAATTTGGTGGATACAGTTGAATCGACTCCAAACACTTGCCAATTCTTAAGAATGGTAGACCACAAAAATTACTGTCCACTGTAAACGTAGTAATAAATCTAGGAGTGTCAATCAAATCCATCCTATTAGTGTCAACTTGTACACTATCGTCACTAGTCGTTGTACAATGGGCCTTGTTCTCTTCTACTCTAACTTTAAGTAGTGGCACAAATAACATGTTGTTCCTTTTCATGTTAATCTCTTGTATTAATTCATCAATTAACTGAATAGGATACCTCTACTTAAAAACATGGTTTTAAGTGTGTTACATTCAACTGTAAAATCTTCATCTTTGCTACTGATTCTGGCTGCTCTAACACGTTTCTGTTTGTAAGGGTGGCAACTTGTAAAGTGAAGGAAGGTGTTAGAGTAAAGCGGTTTCCTATATATCTTTGATGTGTAACAAGCCATGTTCTTATCTTTAGATAGGAGGATATCAAGGTACGCTATTTCATTGCTTCTAAAAGTAGAAGTAAATGCTAGAAAATCAGTAGAATCATTCAAAACTCCATGAATGTAGTAGCTTCTGCTTCAGTTCCGTTAAAGAGGACAAAGATGTCATCCAAATACCTGGTGTAAAATATTATTAAGTCCGAAAACCTGGGGTTGTTAAGAATATGTAGGTGTTCCCACTGGGCCATGACCAAATTGGCCACACTGGCTCCATAAGGTGAGCCCATACCAACTCCCGTTGTCTGCAGGTAATGGTTGTCGCCAAACATGAAGTAGTTCCTGGTGAGTGTTAAGTCTAGCAATTCAATAACAAGAGAAATGTCATGCCCTTAGCCCCTCTTGCTTTTAACCTGTCACTTACCCATTCAATGGCTATTTCTTGAGGAATGCAGCTATAAAGATCTTTCACATCTATTGTAAGCATGTTATGTTGTTGGTTAAATCTTAGTTCATTGATTTTAGAAAGGAAAGACCAAGAGTCTTTGCATATCTGAGACTCAAGGGGAATGTATTTACTCAGAATATGATCTACTACTTTAGCACATGCGTAAGTGGGTGATCCACGGCTGTCAATTAGTGGACGCATGGGAGGATCAGTGATGTTCTTGTGAATTTTAGGTATTCCAAATAAATACGGTATCCTCGGGTGTAATGTGGTCATATATTTGTACTGGTCTTGGTTTATCCTTCCTTCTATAAACATCTCTTCCAGATGGTCTTTTATTACTTGGTAAGCATGATTAATTTCATTTTTTGAACTCACAACGTAGGAAGAAGTGTCCAGAATTGCTGCCATACGGTCCATGTAATCACTATTGTCGAAAATCACCCTCCACCTTTATCTGGTTTACATATCGTAGATTGTTCATAAGTAAGGTACGGATGTTTTCTATTTCTTCACTGTTGGTGTGTGTGAACGTATTTCTCCGATTCTTAATATACCTCCGGATGTCAAGTTCGCATATTAGTTCAAACATGGCTAGGAGTGGGTGTAATGGAGGGTTGTAGGTGCTAGGGATATGCAACCTATTATTAACTCCCAAAAATTCTCCTCCTCCCATCATGAGTTTGAAGTTCAACTTGCGTGTAAAAGTTTTGGCGTCAATGATGGCTTTGACTAAGTCCATATGGTTTTGTGGGACATATGTAAAACCTTTAGCCATTAAGTCTGCCATGTCAGTGGAAATGTCAACTCTGGAGAAATTATACACATTAAAATCTCCTAAAGAGTTAGTGGTAATGTTAGGTACTGGTTGAATAGTCTCTACACTTGGTTCTACCTCCTCTGTATTTACTACAGTTTCTAAGTTGTTAAATAAACCCAAAATGTCGGTTAACGACTGTTCCTGGGTGGGTGGGAGTAATTCTGGCGTTGACGCTGTACTTTGGGTCTTGCTCCTAAAAAATTAGCTTGTCCATTATTGTTGTAGTGACTGTCTGAGTTGTTCTTATTCTGTAATCTCTCACTCCTCGTAATTCATAGGGGCTCAACTCTCTCCTTACTCTGAATTACGTTTCCATTGTCGTTCTCGTCAGTATGTAAAAGGGGTAAATCAGCAGGGGCTGTGTTAGAGGAGACTGTGTTAGCATAGGTGTGGATACGTATGTGTCCATTATTACTTGTAGTCACATTCCCTCTCCATGTCTGACTAGGTGCAGGTTTGGGATCGCTGTCCCTTCTCTGTGCCTTGATGTCCCTGTCCAGTTTTTTTGCTTTCACTGCTTGCAATTTGACCAAGTGTTCGTCTATGTTGCTAAACAGTTTACTATATTCAAATCTATGACTTTCAAAACTTACATCAGTTTTAATTGATTTATCTAATGCTGTTGCTTCTACATTGAGTTGGTCTATTTGAACTCCATAATGCTTACTCATAATTTTCAACATTTCAAAACCGTGTCTATCATACATGCTACATAAATCAAGATGAAATTCAGAATTTGCAATAAGACCTGTGGGGTACTGGTAATACCTTAACCCTTTAGGTACAATTTTCCTGGTTAAACATTCGTTAAAGTAAACAATTTCTAATTTCAATTTTTTTATTTTAAGTAAAATACTGTCTAATTGTTTCAGTTTATTCTGAATGTCTGTGCCAGTATTGTAATTGTCAGGCTGAACATTAGTAGACGATTTTTCTTGACTGAATGATGGATTAATATTAATCCAATTTAAAAAGTTAGGTACATTATTGTTGTTGTTTGTACTCAACAAAACAGGCTCGTTGGTACTTACTCGCACTGTTGTAGCTATGCTACTAGAAGGCTGTGCTTCAATATTCCCTTCATTGTCTCTAGCGTTGACTAGGTTAGCTGAAAAGGCGTCCGTTTGGTTTGAATTAGTCTTCCTTTGATGTCGTGTCGCTGGTATAATAGTGTTAATTCCAGTTGTTGAAAGTTCTTCAAAATGTTGTAGTTCCACGTCGGCTGGATTTCTCCTCTGCCAAAGAAAGTGTGGTTCAACGTCGGCTGGACTTCTCCTCTGCCTAGGTTTACTAGCACAACCTAACTCTATGTGCGTCACGTTACAAACATCAGAGGTAGGTCTGTTGTTAATAGTGTGCGTTAGTCGCTGGTCAGCTCCTGAGTTGGTTGTGTCAAACGGAAAACAGTCAGCTTTATCATTAATATTAATATCTGGTCGAGATGTTATTTGAAACATTGATCAGTTCTGTGGATGCTCCTTGAGTTACATTAGGTGTGGGTAAAGCAGCATTCATACGTACTAAGGAGCAGTAACACTGAGCACATGTTTATCTTTGCCGCTACATTGTCCACGAAAGGTAAATTTAGTAATATGCCATGAGTTCTTTCAATTTTCTCAATACGTAAAAGTACTGCATCAAGTTTGCTGAAAAGTAGGTCAAACGACTTACTGTTGGTGTTCCGTTCATCGGAACAGATGATGATGGCTGGTTATCAGATGCAGTAGAAATACCTGCTTCTGATTGATCAACTCTTAAAAGTTCTGGTGTAGCGTTAGGAAAGTCACTGGCTGGCTCACGTAAGACTCAGGCCATACCAAAGAAAATTGGACACCAACTGTGAAATATCAAACTGAGCAAGCCAGAAAATACTCCCCAAACTGTAGAAGCACGAAATAGTGCTAAATAAAACCAAACAGCATCAAGGAAATAATAAATGCAGTACTCCAAAAGGTAGTTGATACTAATCCAAACAGAATATAATCCAAACAGAATTTATTAAAGCTTTTCGTCTGCTGCTAATGGCAAACTTCTTCAGAATGAAAAACAAGTTCAATCAAAGCCATTTTATACAAATCACATGATTAATTAATAACCTAATTAAATGCTCATTAAGTTTTAAAAACAGTGCTAAAAAGTGCCAGAAAAAGGTAAAAAGTTAAAGTATAAAAATTTAAAGATAAAAATGTAACCATAAAATGTAAAATGTGTATAAGAATTCAACAATGAATAGTACATTGTAATAAAAATGTATCTATGTAAAATAAACATTTGGTATTTACTTCTTATAGTATATAATCAGTAAATTACAACATAACTAAACAAATATGTTAATTCTTAGGCTAGAGTGTTACACAGTGTATATCAGTCTATCTCTTAAGGCTTAACATACTGAGGAGACTGCCTATAGAGCAAGCCTCATTCAGACCAGGTGGGTGGTAGGATTCCAACCTAATTTGCCAGTAAAGCTCCAAAACTAAGAGTTTTACTGCAAATGCACCCCCTCTGTTATCATTGCAAACTTGGTCAATTCCTATGAATTTGAATAGGTGGTTTGGATGTTCTGAAACATGTTTGGCCAGTGCATTAGTAAGCTTACATTTCCTGATGGCGTACTGGTGTTCATAAATTCTTTCCTTGAGTTTACGTTCAGTTTTGCCAACATAATGGGCAGTA
This sequence comes from Protopterus annectens, assembly GCF_019279795.1. Classification (NCBI taxonomy): domain Eukaryota; kingdom Metazoa; phylum Chordata; order Ceratodontiformes; family Protopteridae; genus Protopterus; species Protopterus annectens. The sequence continues at coordinate 279,196,047 of NC_056729.1, read as the reverse complement.
CAGTTTTGACATTGGGCTAAGTATACTAACATTTTAGAATTGCATGTGAACCTGTGTTTTAATTTATATTCACTCCTATCAATATTGAATCTATTTGATTCTGTGATGTATCTACAGTAGTTGCAGTTGTGGCATCTAAACATCCCAGGTGTTCTAACTGGCAAATATTTAGTTTCAAACCAGGATTTTAAATTCCTCCCTTTTTTGTAAGTTACCAAAGGTGAAACACCTAATTTGGTGGATACAGTTGAATCGACACCAAACACTTGCCAATTCTTAAGAATGGTAGACCACAAAAAATTACTGTCCACTGTAAACGTAGTAATAAATCTAGGAGTGTCAATCAAATCCATCCTATTAGTGTCAACTTGTACACTATCGTCACTAGTCGTTGTACAATGGGCCTTGTTCTCTTCTACTCTAACTTTAAGTAGTGGCACAAATAACATGTTGTTCCTTTTCATGTTAATCTCTTGTATTAATTCATCAATTAACTGAATAGGATACCCTCTACTTAAAAACATGGTTTTAAGTGTGTTACATTCAACTGTAAAATCTTCATCTTTGCTACTGATTCTGGCTGCTCTAACAAGCTGCCCCTTCACCACAGCACGTTTCTGTTTGTAAGGGTGGCAACTTGTAAAGTGAAGGAAGGTGTTAGAGTAAAGCGGTTTCCTATATATCTTTGATGTGTAACAAGCCATGTTCTTATCTTTAGATAGGAGGATATCAAGGTACGCTATTTCATTGCTTCTAAAAGTAGAAGTAAATGCTAGAAAATCAGTAGAATCATTCAAAAACTCCATGAATGTAGTAGCTTCTGCTTCAGTTCCATTAAAGAGGACAAAGATGTGATCATAAGAGATGTCACTATCAACCTGTATTCCCAGACCTCTTATAATGACTTCTGTGTCAACTGGACTACCAGCAATGTGGTAATTCATGGAAACCACGTTGATCCTAGAGGGGATGGCAAAACATTTCTTGCCATTGAGCCTAAGGCCAGTGTTCAGACAACATTCGTAGATCTCAGTGGGGACTGTATGAAGGATGTTAAAATAATTTTGAGATGTAAACATAGCACCCACCTTGCAGTTGTCTGCAATCATTGTCAGCCAGAGTCCCTTTGTGTTGGGCTGGATGTCAGAGGTGTACATATCGTACTTGGGGTGAACCAGGACCAGACCCTGTGGTACTCCATTCATGACTGATCAGCAGTCTGACATGGAGTTCACTGCCTTCATACTGTGGGTTCCATCCATGAGCCAGTTTGCAACCCACCTAGTGACATAGGGGTTGATGCCTAGCTGAGTGTGTTTGTCTATGATTCCTGAGTGGGGAATGGTATCAAAGGATTAGAAGCCCCACCTATATTGTTTTACATACCATACTGTTACATAGTTATTTCACATAACACACAGCTTGCAGGGTTGCAGAGTGTCTACAGCTACCTCTACAGTGGTTGATAACAGTGGACCCTGTACAATGGACATTGTGACATGTACTGGGTGGACCACACTAAAAGATTGCAAAACCCACCCCTCAATGGATATGGTTTACAACCAAACACACACACACACACACACACACACACACACACACACACACACACACACACACACACACACACACACACACACACACACTTTTATATTTGCCAAGACTGAGATCAGAACCTCTACCTAACTAGCTTGTTGCACTACAGTAGTATGCAGATGTCACAAGTGCCACAGAGCTTACAGGGCTAACAGCTTCTCAAATGTATCTGTAAAGGTGATTTACATCAGCAGGACTGCTAAAGTAGGGCATTGGGAAGTGTACTAGGAGTGAATGGCCTCAAAATCATTAACCTACAAACACACACACTTTTACATTTGTCAGGACTGAGATTAGAACCCCCTACCTAACCAGTTTGTTGCATTATAAGTGTATGCAGATGTTGCAAATGCCACAGACCTTATAAGGCTGATGCCTTCCTAAAGGTATCTGTAAAGGTGACTGACATCAGCAGGACTGCTAACGTAGAGTTATGGGAAATGTACAGGGTGGTACACAACTCAAAATAGAATAAACCACACAGGACATGATTCTCACACACACACACACTTACTTGCCAGTATTGAGATTAGAACCCCTGTCTACCTAGTGATTTGTACTATAGTGTTGCACAGCTAAGGCACATGCAATGGAGCTTACTGGGTTGACACATGGCTACAGGTGGTGATAAGGGGAATGACATCAGCAAGACTGATAAAGTAGGGCACTGGGTGGGAAACCTATCAAAATACTTCTTCATACAAACATACGCACACACTTATACACCCACACACATTTGCCAGATCTGGGATTAGAACTCCAGCCTAGATAGTGATTTGTACTATAGTGTTATGCAGTTATTGCATGTACTACAGACCTTACTGGGCTGATAATTGGCCATAGGTGCTGATAAGGGGAATGATATCAGTAGGACTTATAAAGTGGGACACTGGGAAGTGTGGGTGAGAGTGGCCTAAAACTTTTTCACCTATAAACAAACAAACACACACTCCCTCACTCACACACACTTGGCAATATTGAGATTAGAACCCCTATCTAGCTAGATATTCGTACTATAGTGTTACACGGTTATCACATGCACTACTGAGCTTATAGGGGCAATAGATGCCCAATGTTACTTCAAAGGTGAATGACAGCAGCAGATTTTTGTGAAGCATACTGAGTGGGAACAGTTTCCTAATACGTAGACCTATGGACACACACACACACACACACACACACACACACACACACACACACACACACACACACACACACACACACACACATGCAGGTGATGTGATATTATAAACTCAACCTCAGTACTGTTACACAATGGGGCTCACCTTTTATGCTGGCACGTGCAACAGTTTACAACTGGTATGCCACTGTCCACAGCAGACATCACTGTATGCCATTCAGGGTATCTGTGTGTGTGACTCACTCTGTCTGTGTCCCCCTGTGTGTCTCTTTCTATCACAGTCTGTCTCTCACATCCCCACATCTATGTGTGTGTATATGATTGACATATGTTGTTATCTGTTTTATATATATATATATATATATATATATATATATATATATATGTGTGTGTGTGTGTGTGTGTGTGTGTGTGTATCTCATGAAACAGATGCAGATAAATAACATATGGGCCACCTACATCTAGCTGAGGGTAATCCTGTCTGATGTGTGTGTGTGTGGGGACAGTTGAGGTGTACATAGCTGTCTGTATGCACAGACATATATAGACAATACAGTAATATATTCTGATGTGGGTTCCGAGATGTCCTGTGATTCTCTAAGTGTAGGAGCATGCCCAGTGTGACCTTCTATAGTTAGAGTGGGACTCCATTCCAGAGATAGGTATACTCAAGTCCAGGGTTTTGTGTGCTACAGCCATACCTCTCAGGAGTACACAGGACTTTCCTCAGGGTACTGGGTTTGTTTAGCAGACATTTTCTGACATATCTGTAGTCTGACACTGCAATGTATTGTGTTATTACCTAGTGCCAGACATCCTCAGATCATCACAGTGCTTTACCAGAAGAATCCTAGTTGTATGATGCATAGACCAATATTATGACTGAAGCTGTGTACATTCTTGCCCAACAAGGCCATTTGTGAGGTGTGGCTACAGCCAGTTGAGTAATGACACGCTGTGTAAACAGTCCAGTAACCTAATGATATACTGGCTGGTGATCTCCTGCTTGTGTGGTATCTTTCTAACCTAAGATAGCATATCCTTGTGTGGGCATACCTCTCACCTGTACATTTTTTGGCAAGTTGTCCAGGTGTTTGGCTAGAGGTTTCATCCTGTCTACGTAAACTTGTGTTTTTATGGCAGGTTAGTTACATATAATTAACGAGTGACGTTATAAAATAATGACAGACATTACTGTTTCAGACTACATAACCTTCAGACAATTTCCACTACTGAAAACCTCTCACCCTACCAACTTTCTCAGTATGTAAGGGCAATATTTACAACACATGCCTATCATTGTGCCTTTGTTCCACTTTTATTTCTGCCCTAGTCCAGACATCTTGCTGTCAGAGGTTGGGAGTTATGGGTGTGGGTACAGAGTGCATTGTGCTGTGCATGCATGTCCATTATATGTAAAAGCAAACATAAGAAAAAAGGATTATTGAGGATAACCACTGGCAACAGTACCAAAAAGCACTTATATTCACAAAAGCATTGGCACCTCAGCTACACATCCTTCAAGATGTCCCTTATATGTGTAGTACATTCCACATAGCACTGTGACTTCCAGGTATGTCAGTGGCAGATCAGCGGATGTCACTGACATGCATAACAGTTGGCAATGCAGTTATCTGCACATGGCCCTGTCAAAGACAACACTTTACCTAGGGCACTACAAGACAACTGCCAGGAGAATGTGCTGGCCAGATCTTGACAGTATTAACCACACATACACATATCTCATTGACTCCTGCATATTGTGGACAGGCAACATGTTTTCATGTGTATTGGTACAGTCCTGTCAAAGTGTGCTATGCTGCTATTTCCCTGCAAACATACATGTTACTGAATTTGCGTGGGTATTGGGGGGACACACCTATCAACTGTACACATTTGCACACTGTGCTATTTGCTTTACATTTTGGTTCCATTTACCATACCATTGTGCCCTATCCTGAGGAATAGAGGCACATCAGTAAAGGTCAGATTGTAATGGCATACATTTGAGTTTCAGACTTCTTACCCTTCATAGCCTTACTACAACTGTGGGTCCTGCTGTGCTATCACTGTGTGAGTCTGTAGGGGGTAATTCAACATTGCCACCATTTGGGTGCCTTTACCAGAGATTTCTCTGTGGTTTTCTATAGCTGACTTGCCATGTGGGTGTGAGGGGTGGATGTGAGACTCCCACACTGACATCCATCCCTGTGACCTATGACTCCCCTAGTTAGTTGTCCCTACACATATACTGCAGTGAGATTTGCCACCTTGGGTACTACTGCATAGTGTGTGGGGGCTAGGTTTGGCCAGACATTTCTTGGTGTCCCACATAGCTGTCAGTTGTGTGCTGCTATTCCAGTAGGCCACCCAATTCCCTTGCATGCACGCAGCATTACCATAGATATGCTAACATAACATACTAATCCATTAATTTATTGTTAAGAAGACTGACTTACCTTGCACTTATAGCAAGTTGTGAGGACGGTGCTTGAGGGCCACCTATGTTGGATGCACACAGTACACTGCCTATACATGGTAAGTTACAGGTAATGTGATTTGTGTGTCCTCCATTTTACTGTGTGTGTGTGCAAGTCAGGTAGAGGTGTCAATTCCTGGGGTTCCTACAGTGCTAGTGTGTGTGTGCTATGCATTGCCTCTTTGTCAAGGCCAGAGCATACTGGGGACGTCTCCATCTCCCTACAGGAGCAGGCTCAGGGGCCTCCTCCTCTGAGTCTCTCTCTGCCTGTGGGGATCTTGGCAATGGTGGTGGGCCGTGTGGCCCTGTCCCATGCTGTTCCTGCTGCAGCTGTTTCCACAGGATCATATTATGTAGCATGGCACATACTATAAACATGTGTGTACATGTGGTTGGAGAGTACTGCTAGGTGCCACCAAATATTTCAAGGCAGCAGAACCGTGACTTCAGCATCCCAAACACATGCTCTATAATGATCCTGGTTTGTGCATGTGCCTCATTATGACATTCTTGTGTGGGTGTGTATGCATTTCTGATGGGTGTCATCATCCATGGGTCCAATGCATAGCCAGCATCCCCCATCAGATGGTCATATGGGATGCTCCCACTGGCAAATGCCTGGTACAACTGTAATGTATGCCAGATGTGGGAGTCTTGATAGCTTCCCGTGCTACCAGTACACACATTCATGATAATGCCCTGGGCATTGCACATGACCTGGCAGTTGTTGGTGGAGAATCCCTTGTGGTTTATGTAGACCCTACCCTGTTCACCAGGTGGTGCTTTGATGTGGATGTGAATGCAGTCTGTGGCACCCAGTGCCTCCAGGTATTCTGCTACAAAGTGGAAGAGATGCATATTGCTGGTCCTCTCCTCATGGGTGTTGGGGAAGTAAATGTGCTCACCGGAATTTGGTAGCATGGCATCCAGGAACTGGTGGAGTACCCTGTATGCAGATGCCTGTGAGATCCCTATGATGTCCCCAGTATGTCTTTCAAAATTACCTGTAGCAAGAATTCTTAAGGCTACACATACCTTGGTATTCACTGGGATGGGTTCCCCTCTGTTGGCTCTAGGTCTGAGTTGAGGCTGGCACAGCTTGGTGATTTGCTGAAGTATGCTTCTGTCCACCTTATAATGTTCTACTATCTCCAGATAATGTAGTCCCCTGGTAAGTTACCTTGGGTCTGAACACTCTTCTCCTCCTCCTCCGTCTGTGGCAGTTGTCAGCATTATCCTCCTCTCTGCCCTCAGCCTCTAGCACATACTGATGGATCAAAGTAATGGCAGCCCCTAACATTTTTCCAGTTAAAATTCCCCTGCATCTGTTCACCAATGGTCCAGAGTTTGTGGGAAAAAACAAACTGTAAGGTGTTTGCATAGTTTATACTGTTGTGCTGCAGATGCTGCCTGTATGATTGGCTGACTATGATGCATTCCACCTGCTAGCTATCTAATTTGTTCTTGATTGCTTTTATTCTGCTATTTTCCTTTTTTTTCCCTTCCCATTTTCTCCCCTTTTAAGATCCGATGTGCGTCGTGCAAACCCAGTGTCCAAATGTAAGCAGTCCTGCTATTTCCAGTTTTTTTGATTTGTTTTGTTTTCAACCTGGTGTGCACCACACATACACATTTAGCTAATGTAAACATGAAGAAATGGCCCTCCCTGGATGTGAACACATTCTTCATTTTATGGAATAAGTCAATATAGCCTCAGTCACACCCCCCCCTTACTTAGTTGCGCTTAGCTAAGTTTATCTGTGTACCATAGAGCTCCAATGTGCTTACAACATGCCTGACACACCCAATTTCATGTCTGTTGCTCCTCCTAGTTACACAATCATGCTATAGCACCTACACAGTTAGTTACTTAGAAGATTTTTGTGATTCAATAAATTTCTCCTCATTTGCATACCCCACTGCCTTAGTCCATAGTTACTCCACTACCACAGAGCCTTTTCCCTTGACAAGCACTGTTCCCTGGTATTGTTTTGATTCTGCATTCCATAGACTATAATGGCAAAATGCAGATTTCCCTTGAAATTGAGTTTTCACAATTTGTTTTTTATTTTCGGCACAATCCCATTTGCATTCCACTGCCCTATGCTTAAACGGCCGAAATCAGCCAAAAAAAATACCATTCATTTTTATAAAAAATAAGCACTTTTCCATGCCAATGGCCATATATTTGGTCAGTGGCATTCCTAAAGACTATAATGCATGCTTTTTTTGGAGCTGTCATGACTCCGTTTTGTTATTTGCAGAAATGTATTTGGTTAGTAACCGAATACATTTCTGCAACAAACACTGCTATTGCACGGATACCTGCAAGCTTGCTGAATCACTAATTCGCCTCATTTGCATGGACTTCACCAGCAAATGAGATAATTAGCATTCTGCATTGGTTTCCATGCAAGAACAGTGTAGGCAGGCTCATGCTCATCAAAACACAAGTTTACTGGATCGCTCGGTGGTCATAATCCGTGCAGGAGCGGCTACACTGTTCCTGCACAAAAAATTGCTTTATTGAATCCCAGGGACTGTAGTCATTGGGTGCAGCAATTTTGGTGATTAATGCCACTTTTGTCTTCTTTTCATGGACCACTATATCTGTTTTTCTCGTGTCTATTTTTTGAACTGTTGGTAATGGGTGATCCCATGTGATATAAACTTCATAATTTTCTATAATGCTTTGTGGCTCATGTTTCCAATGATTTTCAGCTACTTCAATATTATAATGTTTGCACAATCCCCAATACAACAGTTTTGCCGCATTATTATCTCTTTCAGTATATAGTCCTTCTGCCATTAATACATCGCAACCAGCAACAAGATGTGTAACTGTTTCCAATTCTGTTTTACAAAACCAACTTTTGTCTGTTAATGTACATGTTCAATGGACTTTGTAAACCAGTGTGCATGTAGTCCACCATCTTGGGCCACCAATATTAACCTTTCATCTTTTGGTTTAAATTAACTTCTCCTTAACCATTCCCGCATTCGATCCTGATTAACATGAAATTGTTCCAAGAGTTTTCAATACATGCACACCTATATTTATGTGTTTTCCACATTTTTTGCCATCTCATCTGTTGCTTCATCTTATATTCTTTATTTTGTTGTTTGGCACATTCAGTTGCTGCATGTTTCTTTTTTTATCTACAGTAGAGAGTTAATTATCCAAACGTCGATTATGCAAAATGTCAATTATCTGAACCAACCTTTCAAAGTTTTTGGGTAGGAAAAATTATAGAGTATGAATATGTAAGCATCATATGTATTAGCTTGAGCATGTTTTTTGAGGTTGTAGCCAGCTCGTGTGTGAAAAATATTGTTTATTGTCCACTGGAATTGCTGAATGGTTGAAAAGTATATTCCTGCATGCAGAAAAAAACAAGATTTTTTAAGTTTTTCATCCAGTTCAATTATATGTTTGATTATCCAAATAGTTTGATTATCCAAACTACCCTAGGTCCCAGTTTGGATAATCAACTCTCTACTGTACTTCTGGTTTGATTTCCATTCCCACTTGATGCCAATATGTTTCTGCTAAACTAAGCAGGGAAGTCATCTTAGACTTATTCTCCTCATGTTTCAGTACTTTCACTACATTTGGGTCTTGTGAGGTCAGCAGATATGTATGCAGTCCTACAATTGCAGATCTATATATGTAATCAATTTCAAAGAGGCCCATACCTCTTTCAGAATGGGAAATATATAGTCTTGGTATGCACTGATGTTTATAAATCATTTGATAAGCATGAAGCATCCTTCTTGTTTTCCTGTCCAACTGATCTAACACCTTTTGGGGCCAGTCAGTCAGCACAAAACTGTAAGTTAGGATAGAAAGATCAAATTGGGTTTATAGCTTGGTCTTTGTTCCTAGATGACAGCTCTGTTTTCAGTATTAATTTTAGTCTTCTAAAATATTCCTAAGTTTTATTTGCATTTCTTCATGTTTTATTGTTGATCCTTCATCAATTCTCAAATATTTATACACTTCCTCTTGCTCAAGTTCTTTTATATCACATTCTTGTCCCAAACTGATGTTTTCTTGGTGCTGCAGCTTTCCTGCTTTAAAGGTTGCTTTTGCACATTTATCAAGACCAAATGACATTCTTATATCATCTGAAAAAGTTTTGACCACTTGTAGTTGTGCTTTCAGTTCCCCATCTGATGAACTATACAGTTTTAAATCACCCACAAAAAGAAGATGATAAGTCTTTACACTTTATTGTTTTCTAGGAGTCAAACTTTAGCCATGACCTAATCTGTTAAGTAGAAACCTTAATGGGTTAAGGGCAAGACAAAAGAGCAGTGATGACAAAGATTCATCCTGGAATAATAATGTGTCCTTTATCATGGCTTAACTGCGAACCAGTCTGCCACTGTTTCATAGTCGCTGTAATGTAATTGAACTCTTTTATCCATGAATGTGGAATACTGTTAAATATTTTTGTAGCCTATCTATGCCAAACTTACATTCTTTACATTTTTACAGTTCTCCATTATGACTTTATTTAAAAACAAATGATCCTTTGTTACATATTACTTTATTTTATTACCTTTTTGTTCTATTGCCATGATTGAGTTTTCTTCTAAATGACTATAAACTCTGTTGGCATCAATTACAGTGTATAGTTTATACGTCATCGGAAGGCAAGTTATTGGTCTATCATGTTTAGGATAGCTTGCAGGTTCATTCTTATTTTTCTTGTTGTTAACTAGGTTAGTGTCTGATCGGGCTGATATTTCTTACTCATGACTAAATATTCATAAAGTGCTTTATTATGATAGAGATGGGGAAATTGAGAGCATCTTTGGCAAGTTTTAGATATTTTTCTGGCAGAGTGTCAGTTGCTAGGTTTGTTGGTTTTGGTTTAAGTAGCAGTTTTAAGATTGTTGATGCTTGGATGGGTTGTAAGGTTAATGGGATTGATTTATTGTATACTCTGAGGAGAGATGGGGGAGGTTGAGCACTGTTTGATCAACGCTAATATATTGTTTGTAAAGAAGGAGTTAAATTGGATTGCAATGTTGTCTGTGTTGTGGGAGCGATGGTGGTGGTAGTTTGACTAGGTTGCAGTAGTTATTAAATGGCTTACAAAAACTACTTTGGATTGTTTTGATGTTTATACTGGATTTTGATGTAGAAGAATTGTCTGTCAGACTTGATTTGTCTTTTAGCCATGTTTCTAAGGTGTGTTAGGGTTAGGTTAGCCTGCTATATTTTCCAGTCTTTATCTCATTGTTTAAGTAGCTAATTGGTTTATTTTGTTAAGCATGAGGCTGGTGTGGATTTAACTCATTCTGTTCATATTCGTGCCTGTTTGTTTATGAGGTTTAGGAAGGTTGTATTGAAATAAAACAGAGCACCATCTATAGGCAAGGTTTTTGTAAACTCCAATTATAACTGTGCAGGAAGGAGATAAAGGATTCCTTATTGAATTTACTCACATTGTGGACTTGATTATATATTGCTGGCTTATTTAGGTTATTATTTAGGTTATGTCATTGTCCGAGTGTATATTTTGAGAGATGGTCATTAATGCAGTCCAGTAAAGACCCTTGGCTAGTCTACTTCTACTGAATGATGATGACCTGGTTAAATTCAATATCCTCTCCCAAATTGATGAATCCTTTACTGTAAAACTCTTTGCTTATGTAAGTAGCTCCACAGAGGCATCTGTCCTCCTCAGAAGTAAATACAATGCCAAATTTAAAAATAAGCCCCTGTGTTGGAACCAAAATGTAAACAGGATCTACAATAGAAGAAAAAAAACAATGTATGTAAAAGAAATATAATTATCAGCATACCAAAATGTTCTTGCTAAACTTAACAATGATCTGTAGTCCTGACGAAATCAACCAAAGTCAGATATCAGGTAAAATAGCCATCCAGGTTAAAGACAACCAAAAAGCCTTTGTTAACTGTTAGACAACTCAAAAACCATGCCCACCACTACACAGAGCTAATAGTAAATGATAAAACTGGTGAACCAAAAGTAAAACCACCATCAGCTTTAATAGGACAGACAACAAGTTCAAACACGACTGACTTAGCGCTTTCACCGAACTAGGGCATCCTCAGAGTCAGTTAGTAAAATATTAAACAGTCCTTAATAAATGAAATTCAAATAACTTTACAGCCAATAAGCTTCCAAGTACAATAAAATTATTACAATGGTCTTGAGAATTAACTCCTGCCAGTACAATACAATTTCATTATACAGATAAATATTTTACTGCTCATTCAACTCAAATGTTTACTAGTAGTGTGTCACAAAACATTTTCCCTAAAAATTCCACCTATATTTTTCTTTATTAGAAAAACACTAATGTTTCAAATACTTAAAGCTTTGTGTTTTAATATACATGCCAAAGATAAAGTGTCATTGATGCCAGGTCTTGTACTGGCATCTGATCTAATTTGCCATAGGCATTCCCTGACTTCAAATATGTTTTGGTAATCTCCCCCAAAATCTTTTGTATAAATTCTGTCAATGACAAAAAATATGAATTTTTTAAGTTCATACAATCCTTGCTGTGCATGTACAAGGAATTAGTTAACTTCTTATTTTGTATGTCCCTGGTGTGTTCTAATATTCTTTGTTTTAATTTCCTTGTAGTCATACCAACGTAAAACGTTGGACATGATAAACAGGTGGCCACATATATGACCATATTCGTGTTACTCTTACAGTAACCTGGACACACCAGGGACCTTTTGTAGTTACCTACTTGAACATACGGACCATCATTGATATGTTTGCTTGCCTTACATTTTGCACATCCCTGCCTGGGTGTCAGTGTGTTCATGTTGTTTTCCTACAACCTTTCCTGTATCTCTTTGTTTGTCTGTTAAAATAGGTTTGAAATCTGTTTCCCTTCTTTGAATTTTATTCGTAGAAAGAGGTTATCCTATGGATTTACTAACATCAACCATAATGACATTATTCAAAGAAGGGAAACAGATTTCAAACCTATTTTAATAGACAAACAAACAAAGAGATAAGGAAAGGTTGTAGGAAAACAACATAAACACACTGACACCCAGGCAGGGATGGTGTTGCAGTACAACACTACGTCTGGTAAGGTGAAGGAAGTCATTGAAATGGGATGGCACAACATGTTTCCTACAGATATGTTAAATGCTACAGGAGATGGTCCAAAATTTATAAATAGTAGGGGTGCAAATATTAAGGAACTTTTAGAAAGAATTCCTAAACCTATTGGTCAAAAACCTGCAAGGATGGCAAAATGTGGAAAATGTAAGGCATGCAAACATATCAATGATGGTCCGTATGTTCAAGTAGGTAACTACAAAAGGTCCCTGGTGTGTCCAGGTTACTGTAAGTGTAACACAAATATGGTCATATATGTGGCCACCTGTTTATCATGTCCAGCGTTTTACGTTGGTATGACTACAAGGAAATTAAAACAAAAAATATTAGAACACACCAGGGACATAAAAAATAAGATGTTAACTAATTCCTTGTACATGCACAGCAAGGATTGTAAGAATTTTAAAAAATTCATATTTTTTGTCATTGACAGAATTTATACAAAAGATTTTGGGGGAGATTACAAAAACATACTTGAAGTCAGGGAATGCCTATGGCAAATTAAATTAGATGCCAGTACAAGACCTGGCATCAATGACACTTTATCTTTGGCATGTATATTAAAACACAAAGCTTTAAGTATTTGAACCATTAGTGTTTTTCTAATAAAGAAAAATGTAGGTGGAGTTTTTAGGGCAAATGTTTTGTGACACACTACTAGTAAACATTTGGGTTGAATGAGTAGTAAAATATTTTTCTGTTCAATGAAATTGTGTTGTACTGACAAGAGTTAATTCTCAAGACCATTGTAATAATTTTATTGTCCTTGGAAGCTTATTGGCTGTAAAGTTGTTTGAATTTCATTTATTAAGGACTGTTTAAAATTTTACTAACTGACTGAGGATGCCCTAGTTGGGTGAAAGCACTAAGTCAGTCTTGTTTGTACTTGTTGTTTGTCCTATTAAAGCTGGTAGTGGTTTTACTTTTGGTTCACCAGTTTTATCTTCTTACAAGAAAACAGTTTAATTTTGGACTAATAGTAAATGGTACCACCTACTCAGACCCAAGGGACTTAGCCAATCTACTAGCTCATAAATTTAAGTCAAACTTCAACTCCTCTCTCCTCCAGTATTCACAGATCACATATCTGCAAATATACCACTTCCCCAAATCTCCCAAGACTAAGTTCTCAAGGCATTATCCAAAGCCAAGAACACTGCTTTCTTGGGGCTTGATAACATACTGGGATGTCTACTGGCTATCCCGAATTAGGACCTGTCAAACCTTCAACAAAGATTATTCCATATCAGACTACAAACAGATTATGTACCAGTTGACTGGAGGACAGCAAAAGTCATCTCACTGTGAGGTATCAACTAACTCCAGTAATTATAGACACACAAGTCTGATGAGCCTCATCTGTAAGGATATGGAAAGGATAATTATGGAATTAATAAATAAGGACATAGGCAACCTACAAACCCTTGATGCAATCCAATTTTGTTTTGGCCGAGGCTAGATCCAGCCTTTCCAACATGGTTGACATCTTTGAGAAGGTTACTGAAGGGATGATTGAGGGAAAATCAGAAAACACCTCATATTTAGATCTTACTAAGTTATTCAACATCATTCATCACTCCAGTGTTGTACATAAACTCTCCCATCTGAATGTTAATCCCTATGTAACTTCAATGGATAACAATTTGGCACACAAATAGAACACAGTAAATTACAGTGGGCAGCTCCATCTCTTCCAAAAGAATTGTCACCAATGGTGTACCATAGAGTTCTGTCCTTAGGACACTACCTTTTGGCATTTACTTCTCAGAGATCAAAGCCAATGTTAAGGGATTATGGTTCTACAGTTTGCTAACTGTGACCTAGGTGCAATTATTAGCTTTCCAGAAGGCAACAAGATCCTACAAGAGTGTTTTTCCTATACAAATAGCTGATACCAAAATCATAGACTAAAACTAAATGTAAACAAAAAATATATAATAGCATTCTTCAGCAACATAATGTCCCCGCAACTATTGCATTAACAACACATCCCTAAAAATCTATCCAGTAATTAGGGAACTAGGAACCTATGTAGACAGTAAACTTGTCTTTCAATTACAATATATCCACTATTATAATAATGTCCTTTTTCATTATGCAGCTATTTAGAAAGGTTATGACATCCATGCCCAGAGATGTGATCATTCTGCTGTTTTCTGTACGTTATTATGCCATTAACTGAGTATAATGCTCCTTTTGACATGTACTTGTCCAAACACTTTACACAACTTGAATGTCTGCATAGTTTTCTCACTAAGAAAATCAAGGGTCTAAAGTATAAGAACTACAGTGATCATTTTAAAGCCTTATCCCTATTCTTGGTATCATCCAGGTTGCTGAGGGAGGACCTCTGCCTTTTATACAAAGCCTCAGCAGATCCTGCCCTCTCAGGCCTACTGCACAATTGCAAGTCAAATGATGGTATAAACATCCACTCAAGATATCTTAATCACTTCTGTAACATAAATAGAACATATTGGAAGAATAGATATGTATTACAGAGGATTCTACTTCTTCGCAACCATCGTGCTCACCACATAAAACAAAGTACTTCTCTTAATCTATTTTAACAAAATACTTCTCTTACGCTATTCAAACATAATCTGGACGAATGGATGGTAAACCACAAATTCATCCTTGGAGCACCTTTGTCTCTTGTGGAAAGGGGTAACATGTAAATGCTCTGCCTGCTAAGGATTATTCATATTTGAACTACAAAGGCTAACACACTTTATGGAAAGCCCCCCACTGCCCACCTTAGTAATATGTGCTAACCCTAACCCTGCCATCAACCATTACCCTACACTTTACCTTAAAAAATGCTACCACGGTTAAGACAAATTAGAGACTAGTGTTATGGTAAGGTTTAGTGTAAAGATCTTTTGCAGGTTCAGTGTTTAGAGTTTTCAATATTATATATATTTGACCTTTTTATGTTACTGTTTTGTGTTCCACATTAAGTAAGATTGATCATGTGTATACATGCACACACACACACACACACACACACACACACACACACACACACACACACACACACACACACACACAAACACACTTATACTTCTATCATATATCTATATGTATATATCTATCTATATGTATCTAATCTATATCTAATATATAGATAGGGGCTTCCCATAAAGAGCATCACTATTCTCTGTGCATATATCCCTCCAGATAGTAACACTCCAATAATTGATGAGATTCTACAATGGTAAAAAGATAAACTCCCACAGGAAACTATTTTATTAGGTGACCTAAACACTGAATGGCTAGCCTATAACTCTAAAAACCCTACTAATCACATCAACCTATATGGATTTTCTCAACTCATTCAAGAACCAGCTAGAGTAGACAAAAAATTCCATAAGGAATTTATACTTGATTGGACATTCGTAAATTACCCTGAACATAATTAACAAGTAGGCACGACTTAGTGACCATCTCCCTATTTTCCTCCGACGAAAACATACTAACTTACCCAAACCTACAGTCTATAGACAAGTCAGAAATTATTGCAATATTAACCCTCTAAAACTCAACACTATATTAAAAAATGTAACTGGGAACCACTATGCAGCCTTGGCCTAGACCAAGCAGTGGACTATTTTAATAGTACTCTTATTAACATCCTTGATTCAGTTGCCCCAGTAAGAAAAATTAGAGCTAAGCAACACTATGCTCCTTGGCTTACTAAATCCACTAGAGCCCTATTAAAAACCAGAGACAAGGCATGGAAAATCTGGAAGAAATATAACACTAGTCTATCCAAACAAAACTATTAACACCTTAGGAATCAAGTCAAAAAACAAATAAAGCTTGATAAACAGAACTACTTTCTAGATATAGAAAATAAACACTCCAATAACCCCCAAAAGTTCTGGCATGCAATAAAATCTGGTAAAACCTCCACACCAGCCCCCACCTCACCTCCACCTCTACAAAAACAGATAGCAATATAGCCTCCCAATTTAATCACCACTTTATTGAATCCATTAAATCCCTATTAACTCAACTTTCCAAAAATAGCTACTCATCCATACCAACAACTCCTAACAACTCACCTCCCTTTACACTCTCTCCTGTCCCAACCTCAAACATAAAAAAATACCTCTTAAAACTTAAACCCACTACTCTTGCAGCAGATGGTATACCTGCTCATTTCCTAAAAATGGCTGCCGACTCTCTATCCTACCCAGTCTCAATCTTAATCAACCGCTCCATACAGGAATCCCACATCCCTCAACTGTGGAAAATCTCTTACATTATTCCCCTTCATAAGTGTGGGAATTCCTAGGATTTCTCTAGCTATCGCCCCATAGCCATTCTGTCTCCTTTATCAAAGATACTTGAGAAATGCATACACTCTCAGGTCATGCATTTCCTAGACTCTAACTATCTCTACTCCTCTACACAACATGGTTTCCACCCACACCACAGCACAACTTCAGCCCTTCTCTCTTTCACAAACATGGTCAACCAACATAGAAGTAATAACAGATTTGTATCTGCTATATTCCTGGACCTCTCCAAAGCATTTGACATGGTTTCCCACTCCATTCTAATAGATATGCTTACCTCTCTATCCTTTGCACCTAACATTTTGGCATGGTTTAAAAACTATCTATCGGACTGACAACAAGCTGTCCAGTGGCAAGGAGTTATATTATCTTTACTTCCAACTGCCATTGGTGTACCTCAAGGTTCCATACTCGGTCCACTCCTCTTTTCTGTCTTTACCAATAATCTACATACCTCTACCCTATAGGCTTCACTCATACAGTATGCAGATGATTCCACCCTGATCTGCTCCTCCCCAAATCTTACCATCCTACAGCATCTCACCCAGGAATCTTTTACCTCATTAGAAAGGTGGATCACAGATATTCAACTTATCTTAAATCCCAACAAAACAAAACTACTTCTATTTACCCCAAACAAATCAAAAACCACTCTACTCTCCTTCTCTATCTCCTCCAGTAATGAAACTGTCATTTCACCCTCTCTCCACACCAAACTGCTTGGCGTTGAAATAGATAACAACCTACACTTTGACATCCATATCTGTCAAACTATTAAAAAGGTACACAAAATAATGGGGTCCCTATACAGACAAAAAGACTTTCTATCAGATCAAGCTCGGGTCACCCTAGCTCAAACCCACCTTCTTTCCACAGTCATGTATGCAGCACTTATTCTCACCTATGTAAGAAAATCTGACCTGGAGAAACCTGAGTCGTGTTATAACAAAATCGCCAAGTTTACAAAAAATCCCCTGTTTAGAACACACCATTGTATACCTCTTAGGCAACGTCAGTGGCTTGAGCTCCCACAGTTATTAACCTACAATCAACTAGTCATAGCTTATAACAACCTAAAAAATCCTGAAAAAACTCCAGCCCTTAGGCAACTACTGACTAACTACATTCGAAATCGACCACTCCGCTCTGCCAACAAATCACTCCTCTCTATCTCCACAGCCAATAACACAGCAGGTAAAGCTGTATTTTCTCACAGTATAGCAAAAATTTGGAATAATCTCACTCCCTCATTGACTTCTGGACCTAATACCAAACAATTCAAAAACTCCCTTAAGGCTCATCTTATTAGCTCTTGGCTATGTCCATGTGTTACTTAATCCTAGTGTACGCTACCACCATCTTTCTCTCTTCTCTCCAATTATCAGACCCTTGGTAAAAATGGAAGTAACAAATGGCATCTCTTGACATTTGGAAATGTTGTTGTGATCTCTGTCTGTATATTTTGATGACTAACTTAATGTTCACTTGTATATATTGCTGATATGATCTTTCTTTGCGTACTTTTCTATTATGCACAAAATACTGTTCAATAACAAAGTCTTTACATTATGTATTATTATCATTGTCTATTGTATTAATTAAGTTGAGCTTATCTCCCCGGGCCTCCACTGTAAATGGACCTCGTCCAGTTGAACCATCCTGGTTAACCTCTGGTAAATATATATACCAACTCCGAGATCGCACTACAGTGAGGAAAGGGCACATTTTCCAATTTTCACTGTACTGTGATTTCAGGAAACAGATTTCTATGAACAGCATTTTCATTCTTACAGCCATTCGATCTCTTTACTATTCGATCCGATGTCATTGATCCTATATATATATATATATGTATATATATATATATATATATATATATATATATATATATATATATATATGGGTGTATGTTCATTTTCTGCTGTTTCTGGTTAAAAAAATGCATATTTCTAACACATTATGTACTGATGAATGTATATGTTGGTGGGAAGTGTATTTGGTTATTTTAAGTGGACATGTATGTTAATGCCAAAACCTTCAGATATGCTGAAGGGTTCATAGTTAGGGGTGGGAATGCATATGTAAGTATTTGGGAATTAGGGTTTGAGTAAGAGGTGGAAAGGGGGATAGGTCTAATGCTGTGTTTATGCGTGTGTGTGTGTGTGTGTGTGTGTGTGTGTGTGTGTGTGTGTGCGCATTGGTATATGTGCAGCATTTGTGAGTGTATTTTGTAGTGGTACTATTAAGGAAAGGAGTTTTGGGAAAGTAACGTGCAGGCTTGGGGTTAGGACATGGAAAATTTTAGGGTTACCACACTTGAGTAAGTTGGTTCAATGGGGTGAAACCCACCTGCTCATCATTATTCATGTGCACTAACTCTAACCCTGTCATTGCACTTGTCCCTAAACCCAAGCTTGCACATTACCTTCAGAAAATTCCTTTCCCTCACAGAAACACTACTCCTGATAGTGGTGTTAAGAGTATTTCTTTTTGTACATTTTTTTTGTCTGACCAATTGCAAAAAAGGACTTTTTCATTTTGTGATCATTTGAATGTGGGGTGTAGGTGTGTTGTGTTGACTTTAATGTTGTTTGCATGAGGATTTTGTCATTCTTGAAAGTAGGTTTTGACAAGTGCTTATCAAGTTTTGATGGTAAGTTTGTTGTGCATTCTTGGATAGTACCTATACTATATGTATGTTTATGTAAATATATAAATTTATATCTATATATATCTATATATATATATAGAGAGAGAGAGAGAGGAGGAGAGAGACTATATAGATAGAGAGAGAGATAAATATGTAGATAAATAGTTAATGTGTAGATAGATAAATGTGTGTGTGTGTGTGTGTGTGTGTGTGTGTGTGTGTGTGTGTGTGTGTGTGTGTGTGTGTACGGGTCTACTACTAATTACCGACACGACGATTCCCCGACGGAAAACTCCCCGACGCCAGATGACCGACATCACACAAACCCGACAACGCAAAACACCGAACACCATTACACCGAACACCATTACACCGACACACGGAACGTAAACAACACGCGACACTACATAGCATACACACTAGCCCTGACCCAAACCCTAACCCTAAGGTCCGACACTATCGCACACTTCACCTACCTGCACCCTAACCCTAACTCACTTAACCCACCCTAGCCCAAGCTCCGACACTAACGCACACATCACCTACCTGCACCCTAACCCTAACTCACTTAACCCACCCCTAGCCCAAGCTCCGACACTAACGCACACTTCACCTACCTGCACCCTAACCCTAACTCACTTAACCCACCCCTAGCCCAAGCTCCGACACTAACGCACACATCACCTACCTGCACCCTAACCCTAACTCACTTAACCCGTCCCTAAACTACAGTCCCTCACTAGCACACACTTACCTTACCCGAACCATACCTCCGACACGAACACACACTCACCTTTCCCACAGCCTAACCCGACATCCCACAATCTCGAGCACTTACCTGACCGCTCCTAACTCCGTCACCATCGCACACTTACCGCGTCGCGATCACACATTCCCTTGTCAGTCTTTCCGCTGTCGGCAAATCACCCTGTCGGTACACTTACCTGTCGGTCATCTGGCGTCGGTGAGTTTTCCGTCGGGGAATCGTCGTTTCGGGCATTAGTAGTAGACCCGTGTGTATATATATAAATAGATATAGATATGCTTTTATCTATATCTATCTATCTATATATTTATAGTTCTATAGTAATTTAAAATGTTAAAAAAATGCAGCAGTGACTACCTACATGAAATCGACCTGCCCTTAAAACACACATTTAATATTCAGTGGTTGAAAGAACCAGACCAAGTATATTTGGGTTTCCTACATGTAAAGCATGTGAAATACAATTACTATATAACATAAAGAAAAGTGAATAGCTAGTGAGAGGTATTCAGCATACGCATAGCAGAGAGTTACTACAATGGAGCAAAATATCTTTATGCATATGAATTCTGTTTTACTTAAAGAATTATATATTTAATCATGGCAGTTGAGGGACAATGTTGCATGCATGCGTGTATGAGATATGACATGACCCTGGTGCAATGCATTTCTGGCTGGTAATTTTAAATGATCAGAAAATTGGAAACTCATTTTTCTCCCACCCCACCCCATTCACTCCAGACAATCATCCCATCCACATTTGGAGATTTCGCAAAGGCAGACATCATGGGTTTTGAGGTTAGGTCCCAACGAAGCCCTTTGATGGTTGCCATAGGCACCCCCATCAACACGGGAACATTTTGTGACTTTGCTTAGTGTGTGAACATTCCAACTCACTGGCCTATGAATGTTTTTATAGATGTAACCATGGCTACATTACTAATAGAGTAATATTTATTAGTTTTGTTGGTCCTTGTTTGCAGTCCACGGTTGAAGCAAATATTCCAGTACTTTTTCTGTCATGTTTGTAACCCAGCTTAAAGGGCAGCTGCTGTTTTCTTACAAGTGGATAGTACAACAGAACATGAAGAATATCTTGTAGAATTATCCAGCATTCCTTATTAGTCCATGCTATACCTTCTTCCATAAGAAGCAGTTTTTGTACAATGAAGTTTAAGAAAGAAAACTAAAAGTAAATTAGTTCAACAAGGCTTATGTGTAAATTAAAAATATATATGTTTCAAGAATCATGTGACAAATGTTATTTTATTTCACTTCTTTTAGACTAGCTATTATTGTAAGAGATTTTCTTTTTAATAAATAAGAGAAATATTTTGATGAGGTCTGTGGATGAAAACCTTGTCCACTGCATTTATTTTGACTTCTGTTCTTACAGCTACCATGTGATTGTGATTGTCTTAGTCTATTTCCTGCCACTGCTTGTCATGGGCATCACCTACACTATTGTAGGCATTACGTTGTGGGGAGGAGAGATTCCTGGAGACACATCAGACAAGTACCATGAACAACTGAAAGCTAAAAGGAAGGTAAGAATATATTATACTGTTTAGCTTGAATCACTGTGTAATTTCTAAGGACAGCTTCATTCTTAGATACATACAATATCTTTTTATTTGCCATATGAGGATTAGAAAATGCATTTTTATTTCTGCTGTGCCTCTACTTGCATTTTTTAGTCAAGAAAATTATCCACAAAAATGAATTGATCCTTATGATTTCAATTGAACAGTATCCTACCAATGATGTGAAAGACCAGATGTATTTATAGAAAGGTAGTGTGTTGCTGTGAACAGATTCCAGCTGTATGTGAGACTGGGTAGGTAGGACTCAGAATGAGAGTACTGTAAGCAGGCAGAACAATAGTAAACAGATAAAAGGACAGGGGGGAATATTTGTTCATAGGTAAATATTAGGCTAACTGGCTTTGCGGGCCATTTTAAGTCTAGCCAGTTTCCCTTTTTGTGCTCAAAATAACCTGTCCCACTTGGTTATAGATTGGCCTTACCCATCTCATGGTCAATAATTATATATTACCGCTAATGAAAATAACTGGGATCATACCATAGATAATTTGAGGAGACTCATACACGGGATATATCATTTAGGAGCTACCTCTGCACATTAGTAGTACAGGGGCAGTCCTAGGGTAAAATTTCTGTTTCCCATCCATAGATCTAAGTTGTACTTGAAATGGACAGGGACAGACTTTCCTTTTTGTGCATGTGGAGTCTGTTCCAGAGCAGTGGTATCCTCTGTGAGATATACCTCTCCCTCCAAACTGTTCTATAGGTGTTGCAGAAGAGGTTTACATCCCTAGACTGAGTATTTCTGATGCAATTTGACTTGCTGATGTACAATAAATCCATCAGTAATTGATTGGAGGATGACTTGTATGCCAGACACATGTCATGTCTTAGCAGGATCTCGGATGCTGAGTATAGTGACAAGTCTTTGAGTTGGTCCATGCAGGACATGTTGTTTAGGCCATATACACTTTAGTAAGGTATCTCTGTGGGCATTCCACTTGTTGCATGTGTCTGCGCAAAGGTATGCTAAAGGGGGCATTATATTCAATGACTGACATAATGAGGGCTGAGTAAAGGGGGACAATGACATCCCTAGATCTAGGCACAATTCCTTTGTTTATAACTTGTGCAATATAGAAGGACTTTCTTACAATAATAGACACATGTTGGTCAAAAGTTAGGTCACTGTCCATATACGTTCCCAAGTACAACTGGATCAACCCTTATTATTTCACATTAGACATGGTAAATCATAATATGTTGGTTTAAAAGCCCGTGTTTGCCCTCATTTCCCACCTTTCCTGTAACTAGTCTAGTCCAGAAACAAATTTGCTGTATCCAGGACTGCTTGTAAGTTTCTGAGCCCCCCAAATCTTTCTGTGTTGGAGGGAAGCCTTCTAGCTTATCAGTGGGAGTGGTAAGCACTAGGTAGCCTATCTACCACAAGAGTGGTTTCTGGCCCAGAAATTGTAGTTTATTAGCTGTTTGGGCAGTTTTTCCATCTCTTTCAACTTTCTGGTTTAAAAGCCTGCATTTGCACTTGTTTCCCACCTTTCCTGTGACTAGTCTAGTCCAGATACAGATCTGCTGTATCTGGGACTGTTTGTAAGCTTCTGAGCCCCCCCAAGCCTTTCTGTGCTTGAGGGAAGCATTCTAGCTTATCAGTGGGAGTGGTAAGCCCTAGGTAGCCTATCTACCACAAAATCCAGGTACAGATTCTTAGTTTTAGCACTTGAATTTGCTTATTCATGCTCAGCACTTGTTCAGAACTTGTTGTTAGCACTAAATAAGCTACAAATTACTACAACACTCAACTTTCCTCTTAACCTAGAGGAAAAGAGTTTTTGTATTTACTTTCCTCACTTGCTTAGAGAAAAACAGCTCTTACACTCACTTTCCTCACTTGTCTAGAGGAAAGTAGTTTTTTACTCAGGCATGTCCATGTGTCAGCTCCCATTGTTCTCTCCTGTCTATCTGATGAATCTGGGCATCTTGAGGCAATGAAGCAATTGCCTCATGTACAAAGGCAACCCTCTCCTCTTACCACCCAACACTACAACCTGTGAGAGATGCACTTATCTAGCCAAACTGGAGGTAAAGCTCTCTCCAACTAAGACTGAACCTGACAGTCAAGAGAAGAAGGTAAACACTTGCACTACACCACACTCATCATATACTCCCAGTAAACCTACACCACCAAAATCCACACTTAGAAACACAAAAACATTCGCAGTGCAACTTCCACCCCCCCAACACAACCGAAATGACACATAGCCCACAGAATTAGTGTGCCAATAAACCCCAGCCCATAAGGCAAATCAACGTACCCAACACACTAGTCATAGGTGACTCTATAATCAGACACACTGATGTCCCACTCACCAGGCTAAACAAGGAGAAAGCTACTGTCAGCTGCCTGTCGGATGCCAGGATCTGCCATATAACCCATGCACTCGGGTCACTCCACAACATGTACAAATATGACTCTGTCATTGTCCATGTTGGTGTGAATGACCTGAGATGTACCTCCCTGGACTACATGAAAAGAAACATGGAAGAGTTCTCCAATCTTGAAGCCCAGGCAGGTATGACCCTAGCCCTGAGTAGCATCCTGCCATCGCCCATAATGGTACCACAGTACAATGGCAAAATGATTGACCTCAACAATTGTCTAAGCTTCTGGTGTCATTCTAAAGGGATCCAGTATCTGTCTACCTGGGATAACATGGTCGACAGACCACGATGCTGTGCCAGAGATGGCCTGCACCTGTCACCCCTGTGACTCCGGATATAGGCTAAGGGTCTTGCTGCCCCTATAGTACCTTTTTTAGGCAAGGTTCAAATGACAAATTCACCACTGTAACAGGAACAGGCAAGCAAAACCTGAGAGTAATGCTACTCAATGCTAGAAGTCTAAATCTCAAAATGCACTCACTCGAGGCACTCCTTAAAATGGGGAACATCGATATCTGTGCAGTGACTGAGACCTGGTTCAAGGCTCTAGAGAGCACCCCTGCATTACCAGGCTGTAACTCATACCACACTTTTCGACCATCTAATCTGGAGCAGAACACCAAAGGCGGAGGTGTGTCCATATTCATTAAGGATATCCACACCTCCAGGCTAGTTACGCAGCATAATGCATCCAAGGTTATCCAAGTGCAACTAACTCTGGGCAAAACTGCAATCCAAATTGTAACTTGCTACAGATCCCCCACCATGCCCCTGGATTCCCACTCCTCTTTTCTTGATATACTGGAAAATATTAGGGTTCGACCAAACACCCTAATAATAGGCGATTTCAACTACACCACCATTAACAGGGAAAATTAGTCATGTACCAACTCCTTCACTAAACGCTTTCTGGAATTCATAAATTCCAATGCCCTGGATCAACTTATCCGCACCCCCACGAGGGGCAACAATATCCTAGACCTAGTCATTACCAACATGAGTGACTTGTGTTCCACACCTGAAATCAACTCCTTGTTGGTCAGATCCGACAATAAGCTAATCACCCTAGATATCCACATCCCGGCCCCACCCACCATTAAGGAAACCACGGTAATAAATTTCTCCAGAGCCAACTTCATGCTTTTTAAGACAGAAGTGGTAAACTTCATAACACCCATGCAGATTGACAACACAGTTACGACTGCTGAATCTTACACAAATGCACTCTATAAGCATTTACATGAGTGCATGGATCGTGCTATCCCAAACAGAAACAAGACGCTAGCCTACAAAAAAAAGGAAGCCAATCTGGTGGTCCCCTGCCATAAACAAACTCTACAACAGATGGAAGAAACTGTTGCAAAAGAGAGTAAAATCCCATGAGTGGAGGAGCTCCCTGGTCAGCCTCAGTAAGAAGCTGAGACCCCTTATAAGATCCTCCAAAACTAGCTACGAAAACAAAATCACCATTGTTTCTAAGGGCAACCAGAAAGCATTCAATAGCTATGTCAAGAATCTCAATGGCAACACCCAGATCTTTTTCTGAGTTATAACACAACGGTATAAAAATTACAGAACCAACTGATATTGCCAACATCCTGGCAGATAGGTTCAGTGCTAACTTTACGCCCCTCTCACCACCTAAAGGGCCCATATCTACACAGGAAGAATGCAGAGTCCCTGTAATCATATCTATGCAGGTAAAATCTGCACTCTGTAAAACCAAAAGCACAGCATCATTGGGACCGGACAACATCCCGGCTGCGTTTTACACAAACTTCAGAATGAACTGGCTCCCCACCTAAGCACCATGTTCAATCATAGTTTCATGCCAGGCTTTGTGTCCACTGAATGGTGCACAGCAACAGTTATCCCACTCCACAAAGGGGGAGCCACCACTGATCCTGGGAACTATTGCCCTATTAGCCCGACGAGCCTGGTATGCAAGGTCATAGAGCGGATCATCGTGGTACTCATAAACAAAAACATTGGTAACCTCCAAACTCTGGACCCCACCCAGTTCTGGTTTGTGAAAGGCAGATCATGCCTTCTGAACCTGATTGACTTCTTTGAGGCAGGCACCAAAGCCATAGATGAGGGTAAGGTGGTTCACACAGCCTATCTTGACCTCGCCAAGGCTTTCAACACCATCCCCCATTCAGGAATTATAGCTAAACTCACTAAACTAAGTATAAATCCCTACATCACAAGATGGGTTGCCAACTGGTTCACTGACAGAATCCACACTGTAAAAGTTGCAGACTCCAAATCTGACTTCAAACCAGTGACAAGTGGAGTACCACAGGGTTCAGTCCTGGGACCTGTCCTGTTTGGTATCTACTTCTCTGAAGTACAGGTTAACACAGAAGGCCTCTGTCTAACGAGGTTGGCAGATGACTGCAAACTAGGAACCATAGTCAAGTCCCCAAATGATGTGGACATCCTACAGAAGGGCCTCACTGAGACAGATGCCTGGTGTCAGTGACATGGCCTCAAGCTCAATGCCAAAAAGTGCATTGTCATCCCCTTTGGTAAAAACTCTGTATCCATGAACTTCCACATAAACAGCAGTCTACTTAACGCCAAATGTGTGATAAGAGACCTTGGGACCCAGGTGGACAGTAATCTCTCCTTTGATAATCACATCACCAGAATAATCAGGAAATCCTTCTATGTGGCACACTTCATCACAAAAGGGTTCTCATCCAGGAAAAAAGAGGTCATTGTTCCCCTCTACTCGGCACTCATTAGATTCATTATAGATTACAACGCCCCTTTTAGAATGTACCTCACATGACATCTTCAGCAGCTGGAAAGGCCACAGAAGTACCTCACAAAGAGGGTTACTGGCCTCAAACAGATGCCCTACACTGACCGTCTCAAAAAACTCCAGCTTTACTCTGTAGCATATCACCTACTCTGAGGAGATCTCTGCCTAACATATAAAACTATGTTAAACCCAGAGCTGTTGGACATGCTACATCTAAAGAAATCCCAGTCCCCCTGAGCTACACGCTCTAGGGACCTAAACCTTGTCACCACAATAAACAGGACATGCTGGAGGGATAGATTCCTGTCCCAGAGACTTCCTATACTCTGGAACAAGTTACCCATCTATGTCAAGCAAAGTTCCTCATTAGCACTCTTCAAGAAAAATCTTGATGAGTGGATGGGAAATAGGAAATACACCCCGGGATCACGTCTGTGGCTCTGCTTGACAGGGGCACAGGAAATTAACTTTCTTGGGTGGTGTAAGCCAGGAAACCTTGTTGGCTAGGCTTACTTAGGCCCTTGGGCCGATAGTCTAGTACCTACCTATGAACCTATGAACCTATAACACATCTGAAATATCCTGATTGTGATGGCTACCCCTGAAATCAACAGCTAACTGTGAAGTGGGCAATTTATATGTATCCTCTCATGAAGTCGGGTTATGTGGAATGTCTTGAGTCAATAGTTGAGGCTGTTTTTCACTTGATTCTAAAATGAGCAACCTTTCCAGTATAACAACATCCCCGTCACACACTGTACAGGCGATCACACACACTGTACAAGTAATCACAAAATATAGGTGATCACACACTGTACCTGTGATCACACACTGTACAAGTGATCACAAAGTACAGGTGATCACACACTGTACCTGTGATCACACACTGTGCAAGTGATCACAAAGTGCAGGTGATCACTCAGTCGACGTGATCACACAGTGTACAGCTGATCATACAGTTTAATGTTTTAAACAGCTTCTCTTACTCCCTACCACTGTCTGCACCTCAGATTACTGATTCATCACTACTCACCACAAAGTTACTGCTCATGCTGCATAGTCAGACACAGCAAATATCTGTTTTCCGATTAGCAGTGCTTTGATGATGAAAACAGAACAGGTTAATATTATATAAATGATTAGCTGTCCTTTGTCCACTGATGTTGAATGCATACATAGGGCTACCAGTCACACACTGAGTAATTTGCAGTTCCTTATATAATTCCTTCTTAGTGCTATCAGTTATTTTGCTTGTTTTGTAAATACTGACATAAATGTTTTTACTAAATCAGCCACCTTTAGTCCTCCTTAGCAAGCACTAATGTATCTTCTATGACATTACCTGTGACAGTGACTACTAATTTCAGTTTCTAAATTCCCTTGGAAATATGTACTTTTAATGAAAATTTGCATGCATTATGATTTGTCTCATCTTACATAATTTCCATAATTTGTAATCCCTTTTCTTACAAAGATTAAAAGTACAACAGATATTTCAGTTGTATATGAGACCTCAAGTGTTAAAGCTATTCTCTTATTTGCCATTTCATGTATAAACTGTGGAGTGAATCATCAAACTATGTTAGGGAATCCAGCATCAATAGATTTACTTTGCACACATTCCAGTTTGGCTTCAAAAATAGTACAATGCTGTCCCACTGAGGATGATATGACTAAGTACCACTATCCTCAATGCTGTCCCACTGAGGATGTCATGACTAAGTACCACTATCCTCAATGCTGTCCCACTGAGGATGTCATGACTAAGTACCACTGTCCTCAATGCTGTCCCACTGAGGATGTCATGACTAAGTACCACTGTCCTCAATGCTTTCCCACTGAGGATGTCATGAGTAAGTACCACTGTCCTCAATGCTGTCCCACTGAGGGTGTCATGACTAAGTACCGCTGTCCTCAATGCTGTCCCACTGAGGATGTCATGACTAAGTACCGCTGTCCTCAATGCTGTCCTACTGAGGATGTCATGACTAAGTACCGCTGTCCTCAATGCTGTCCCGCTGAGGATGTCATGGCTAAGTACCACTGTCCTCAATGCTGTCCAACTGAAGATGTCATGACTAAGTACCACTGTCCTCAATGCTGTACCACTGTCCTCAATGCTGTCCAACTGAAGATGTCATGACTAAGTACCACTGTCCTCAATGCTGTACCACTGAGGATGTCATGACTTAGTACTACTGTCCTCAATGCTGTCCCACTGAGGATGTCATGACTAAATACCACTGTCCTCAAGATGAACCCACTCAAAACAGGAATACATACATGATGAGGTTTCAATTCTTAGTGATCAGGAGGCTGCTTTTTTCTTCCTTTGTCCCCTACTAACATCACTATATCACACACACACACACACACACACACACACACACACATATATATATATATATATATATATATATATATATATATATACATATATATATATATATATATATATATATATATATATATATATATACTGCAATATGGTTGCTAAAGATGCAAGCTTGCTTTACATTGCATGTTCAAAACTACAAAACAGTTTTTTTAGTAAGCTGATGCTTCAGCACTGTATTGAAACCAGAAACAAACCATAGAATTCTTCTTCCCAGTTAGGAGTTGCCACAGTGGAACGACAGTCCACAGAATGATTGGCAGTGGAGTTTTACAGTGTTGAGTTGCCTATTACAGTTAGTTGCCTGTCGGGTGCCAGGATCTGCCACATAATGCATGCACTCAAGTCAATCCACAACAAATATGACTCTGTCATTGTCCATGGTGGAGTGAATGACTTGAGACATACTTCCCTGGACTACATGAAAAGAGACATGGAAGAGCTCTCGGATCATGTAGCCCAGGCAGGTATGACCCTAGCCCTTAGTAGCATCCTGCCACCATCCTGAATGATACCACAATATAAGGACAAAATGATTGACTTCAATAATTGGCTAAGCTTCTGGTGTCATCTGTCTGCCTGGGATGACATGATCAACAAACCACGATGCTTTGCAAGAGATGGTTTGCACCTATCACCCCTGGATTCAGGTTACTGGCTAAGGTTCTTGCCACCCCTATAGAGCCTTTTTTAGGCAAGGTTCAACTGACAAAACTACCATTGTAACAGGTTCAAGCAAGCAAAATCTGAAGATAATGTTACTCAATGCTAGAAGTCTAAATCTCAAGATGCACTCTCTCGAGGCTCTCCTAAAAATTGAGAACATCGATAACTGTGAAGTAACTGAGACCTGGTTCAAACCACAAGACAGCACCTCTGCAATACTAGGCTACAACTCATACCACACTTTTTGACCACCAAACCAGGACCAAAACACTAAAGGTGGAGGAGTGTCCATATTCACCAAGGATATTTGCACCTCCAGGCTGGTTGCCAACACAATGGATCTGAAATTCTTCAGGTGCAACTAACAATAGGCAAGACTACATTACAAATTGTAGCTTGCTACAGATCCCCCACCATGCCCCAAGATTCTCACTACACCTTTCTAAACATACTGGAATTATTAAGATACAGCCAAACACCCTAATACTGGGTGATTTCAACTACCCTGCCATTAACTGGGAAAATTACTCCTGTACCAACACCTTTGCCCAGATGTTCTTGGAATTCATAAATTCCAACACCCTAGAGCAACTAATTCATAGTCCCACCAGGGGTACCAATATTCTAGACCTGGTCATTACCAACATGGGAGATCAATGCTCCACACCAGTGGTCATCCCCTCATTGGTCAGATCAGACCATAAGCTAATCACCCTTAACATCCACATCCCACCCCCCTTTAAGGAAACCTCTGTAAAAAGACTTCTCCAAAGCCAACTTCATGCTTCTCAAGTCAGAAGTAACAAACTTCACGACACCCATGCAGATGGGAACTGGAAGTTCAACTGCTGAATCCTACACTAAGGTGCTGTATGAGCACATTCACTTGTGCATGGAGCGAGCCATCCCAAATAGAACCAAGATGCTGTCCTCTAAAAAGAGGAAGCCAATCTGGTGGTCCAATGCCATAAACAAGCTGTACAATAGAAGGAAGAAACTGCTGCAGAAAAGAGGAAGAACCCAGGATTCAAAAAACTCCCTCACCAGCCTCAGTAGAAAGCGGAGGTCCCTCATAAAATCTTCCAAACCTAGTTACAAAAGCAAAATTGCCAAGGATTCCAAAGACAACCACCACAAGGCATTCTATAGCTATGCCAAGAATCTAAATGGCAATACTCATATCTGCTCTGAGCTACAGTAGAATGGTACTAGATATACTGATCCCAAGGATATTACCAATATCTTGGCAGATAGATTCAGTGCCAATGTCATCCCCCTCTCACCCCCTAAAGGGCACATCAATACTGAAAGAATGCCAAATTCCAGTAATCACTGCCACTCAGGTAAAAAACGCACTCTCCAAAGCCAAGAATACAGCATCCATGGGATCAGACAACATCCCGGGCTGTGTATTGCATGAACTACAAAATGAACTGGCACCTCACCTATATGTCATGTTTAATCATAGCCTCACCTCAGGCTTTGTGCCCACAGAGTGGTGCACAGCTACAGTCATCCCACTGCACAAGAGGGGATCCACTTTGGATCCTGGGAACTACCATCCCATCAGTCTAATCTGCAAGGCCATGGAACATATTATCATGGAGCTTATAAACAAAGACAATGGCAACCTTCAAACACTGGACCCCACCCAGTTTGGGTTCATGAAGGGCCGATCTTGCCTTCTGAACCTGATCGACGTTGTCGAATCAGTCTCCAGAGCTGTGGACGAGGGTAAGGTGGTTCATACAGCCTACTTGGACCTGGCCAAAGCTTTCAACACAATTCCCCACTCTGGAATCATAAATAAACTTACTAAGCTGGGCATTAATCCCTACATCACTTAATGGGTTGCAAACTGGCTTACTATCAGAACACACACACACTGTAAAAGTAGCCGACTCCAAATCCAGCTCCAGCTCCAGACAAGTGGCAAGTGGTGTACCGCAGGGTTCTGTACTGGGACCACTCTTGTTTGGCATCTACTTCTCTGAAATACAGGCCAACACTAAAGGACTCTGGCTTACAAAGTTCGCAGATGACTGCAAGCTGGGAGCCATTATTGAATCCCCAAATGATGTGGATATACTGCAAAAGGGCCTTACTGAAACAGATGCCTGGTACCAGAGCCATGGGCTCAAGTTAAATGCCAAAAAATGTATAGTTGTCCCCTTTGAAAAAAACACATACCTGTGAACTACCACGTAGGTGGCAGTACACTAAACACTGAAAGTGTGATAAGAGACCTAAGAACACAGGTGGACAGTGATCTCACTTTTGATAACCACATAGCCACAACCGTTAGAAAATCCTTCTACATGGCACACCTCACTAAGGGCTTTTCATCCAGAAAAAAGGAGGTCATTGTTCCTCTGTACTCATCCCTGATTAGACCCATTATAGAATAAAATGCCCTGTTTGGTATGTACCTCACAAGACATCTGCAACAACTAGAAAGGCCACAGAAATACCTCACAAAAAGAATCACAGGACTAAAGCAGATGCCTTATGCTGACCGTCTAAAGAAACTCCAGCTATACTCTATCACATATCACCTACTCAGAGGCGATCTCTGCCTAACATACAAGGCCATGTCAAACCTAGAGTTGTCAGACATGCTACACTTAAAGAAATCCCAATTCCTCTGAGCCACATGCTCCAGGGATCTTAACCTTGTCATCACGATGAATAGAACATGCTGGAGGGATAGTTTCCTGACCCAGAGACTCCCCATACTCTGGAATAGGCTGCCCATACATGTCAGACAGAGCACCTCAATGGCCCTCTTCATGAGGTACCTTGAGGATTGAATGGGAGATAGGAAATTCACCCCGGGGATCACATCAGTAGCCCTGCTAGACAGGGGTCCAGGAAAGTAAATATATGTGGGAAACAATAGCCAGGGAATCATTATGGCTAGGCTTGTATAGGCCCTAGGGCTGATAGCCTAGTACCTCCCTATAAACCAGCCTGGCACTCAGCCTTCCACAGAAGGCACACACACACACACATGGAAAGTAAATATATGTGGGAAACAATAGCCAGGGAATCATTATGGCTAGGCTTGTATAGGCCCTAGGGCTGATAGCCTAGTACCTCCCTATAAACCAGCCTGGCACTCAGCCTTCCACAGAAGGCACACACACACACACACACACCTAGGGCCAATTTAGAGTGTCCAATCCACCTACAGCATGTCTTTGAGATGAAACTGGACACCCAGAAGAAACCCACACAACCACAGGGAGGACATGCAGACTCCACACAAAAAGCACTCCAGCTGGGAATTAAACTAGAGAACCTCTTGTTTAGAGGTGGCAATGCTAACCACTGCACCACCACAGCCACCCTAGAAACAAACCCTAGAATAAAAGAGAGAATTAGAAAATCTCTCTCTGTCTCTCTCTGTCTCTCTCTCTCTCCCTCTCTTTCTTTCTGTACTTGCAAGAATATATAATTTCAGTGGCTTCAGTGAAAAAGAAGTGTGAGGCATTTAATATAAAAATCTTCATCATCATTTCCTAGTTC